>NC_071404.1:60564154-60897154 GCF_017976375.1 Cuculus canorus
TTGACCAGAATCCCCAGATCCCTTTCCATGGGGCTGCTCTCCAGCCTCTCACTCCCCAGTATCTGTATCCAGGGTTGCCATGTCCCAGATGCAAATTGCATACTTGCCCTTGATAAATATTATGCAGTTGGCAATTGCCCAGCTCTCTGATTTGTCCAGATCCCTCTACAGGGCCTCTTCAGCCTCAAGAGGGTCAACAGCTCCCCCCAGTTTTGTGTCATCAGCAAACTTGGTTAGTAAATCTTCGAAGTCCCTCATCCAGGCCATTCATGAAGTCATTAAAGAGTACTGGCCCTAAGAGGGATCCCTGCCCAACTTTGCTAGGGACTGGTCGTCAATCTGGTGTAACCTCATTTACTATGAACCTTTAAGCCCAATCCATCAGCTAATTGTTCATCCATTGCATTACATATTTAACCAACTGTATGCTGGACATTTTGTTTAGGAGGATACTGTAAGAGACAGTATTAAAGGCCTTACTGAAATCTAGAAAAATAACATCAACTGATTTCCCTCAGTCAACTAGGTGGGTAACCTTGTCATAGAAAGAAATTAAGTTTGTCAGGCAGGACCTTCCCCTTATAAACCCATGTTGGCTGGGACCAGTGACTGTGTTGAATTTTAGGTGTTTTTCGGTAGCTCCCAGAATAATCTTCTCCATAATCTCACCAGGCACTGAAGCAAGTCTGAGAGACTTGAGTTACAGGAGTTATCCCTGCTGCACTTCTTGAAGACTGGGACAACATTTTCCAGCTTACAGTCTACTGGCACCTCTCTAGATTCTCAAGAGCATTGAAGAATCATTGAGAGAGGTCTCACTATGACATCAGCCAGTTCTTTAAGTATCCTTCGATGAACCACATCAGGCCCCATTGGCTTATAAGGTTCCAGCCAGAGCAGCAAATCCCACACAAGTTTGAGGTTTGTTGGGAGTTTGTCATTTGCACAGTCTTGGTCCTCTAGCCCGGGACTGTAGGTGCCTGAGCCTGTCATCAGTGTTGAAGACAGACATGAAAAAAACATTAAGTGTCTCTGCTTTGTCTAAATCACTGTTTATGATCTATCCATGCTCATCAAGCAATGGACCAATGTTATTTATGGCCTGCCTGCTTCTGCTAACATATGTTAAAAAGGCCTTTTTATTATCCTTCATGGTGCTGTCCAGCTTCAACTATAATTGAGCTTAGGCTGCACAAATTTCTGCCGTACAACGGTGAACAGCATCCCTCTAGTCCTCTCATGCCAACTGTCCTTGTTTCCACTGGTCATACATCTTCTTTTTATGCCTCAGTTCCAGTAGAAGATCCCTGCTCAGCCAGGATGGCCTTCTGCCTCACATGCTTGACTTTTGGCATTTTTTAATTGCCTGGCCCTGTGCTCTTAGGAGGTGGTACTTAAAAAGTGACCAGCACCAATGGACCCGACCACCTTCAAAAGCTTTTTCCAGGGGACCTTGCTAAGCAGTTCCCTGAGCAACTTGAAGTCTGCTTTCCTTGTATCCAGAGCTAAGATTTTGCTGCCAGATTTCCTCCTGTTACAACAGGTGTTAAACTTGACTGCTTCATGGTTGCTGTGGCTCAGGCAGCCTCCAATCGCCAGCTCACCCACGAGACCTTCTATGTTAACAAGCAACAAACCAAGGAAGGCACCCTTCCTGGTTGGTTCCCTCAGCATGTTAACAAGCAACAAATCAAGGAAGGCACCTTTCCTGGTTGGTTCCCTTAGTATGGAATACTTGTTAATTCTGCAGCTCCTTTAAAAAACAAAATCCTTGCACAGCAAAGAACTGGTCAAATGTAAAGTAGTGCTTAATTGAATTTCTGGATTGAGGGCCGAATGAATTATCTGGTTATGCAAGTGCTGCAGAAGGAGTCCGGTCCATGGTGGAGAAACTGGAAAAGATGTCACTAATAAATTACTCCTCTAGGATGCCAAATGGGATCAAGTGGCAAGGAAAACATACAAGTACCTAGCGGCTCTGCATGAGTTGTTCTCTATGGTAAAGTGACTGCTAATCTGCAGACACCTACAGTGGAGGGAAAGGATGAAAAATATAGAGGAGCAGGAATTTAGAAAATGATAAAATGTTATGATAACAGGGAAGAGAGATATCTTTCAGCTGAATGCAGCCAACTAAAGGATGCTTAAAATTTCCCAGTAGGAGGAATCAACATGGGTAATTTGACAGAATACACACATTCTTGGTGATACCTTGGAGAAATAAGAGTGGAATTGATGAGTGGCTGCATTGCAAATTGTCTGCATACCTTCTCCTGTAGGTGCAGAAAGGATTGACCAGTCTCTGGAAGAGGAAAAATAGAAACATAAATGTAAGCAGAAATAAGGCTGATGAGTGCCTTTACTGTCTACAGCTGTGTGGTATTTCTTGGCTTGTGTGCTGTGGAAGGGTCACAGATGGAAAAAAAAAGGAGAAAGTAGGGTGGAAATCCAAATATTTAATGACAATGTAGAGCAAAAATAAATTAGTAAACAACTTTTGAAATAGACAAAAAAAGTGGAAAGAGGAGAAAACTAATATTGTTTAGTACTTGTGAAGGCACAACAAGTAATATGTGAGCAAGAGCTCTTGATGGTGGCTGCATGACAGTAGAACATGTAGAAATGTTGGCTATGTACAGATTATAGCATGATCTGATGCAGTGGATTTGGCTCTGAAGCAGAAACCAAAGTGCTCACATGTGATCAGGCTGGATGTCTCAGCAAGGCTGCAGCAGACAATAGGAAAAGGAGTCAGAAGCAACTGCAAAATCATATGCAACTGCAGTGGTCATGAGCTGAAGAAACAAATTTATTCTAAGTCACATAGGCACCTCTGGATAGTCTTACTGCTAGAAACTTAAGTTTAGGTTTTTATTTCACTGTCCTGGGGATTTTTGTGAGTAGTCTTATGGATTTGTGAAAAAATAGGATTTTTTTGCATGTGTTTTTCATGCCTGCTAGGTGCTTAAAGTAACATGAGTTCTCTTACTGAGAACTCGCCAGTGAAGTACAGTGCTTTAGTTTGTCATTCCATCATTGGTTTCTTCATTCTCCAGTCTGTGATCTACAGATCTCTTCACTGTAGCAGTGAGCTGTAGTTCATACAAAACAGTGCCACACAGCAAAATTGGCTGGAGTCCAATCCAGAGGAAGGTGAAACAGTCAGCATCACTCCATCCATCAAGCTCAGATCCCTTGAAATCAATCACTACATTCCAGACAGCCCTGAACCACAAACAACTGTTAAATTTAGGATTTGTCCTGTAATCCTGTCAAAGTAAACCTCATGCGCTTATCCAGAGAAATAGTCTCTGCTTGAATACTACAGCACTAGACCCTAAAAGAGGTTGTTTTTTAAAAACATACTCATCAGAGTATGTTTTTAGAAGAATGTCCCAATGTTAATTTGTAATAGGAGAAGAGTATTGAAATGATATTTCAAGGTGGTGTGTAGGAGTTACATATTCTTCTGAAAAGCCTGACTGAGATTTTGGGATTAAGATCAGGGGGGTTGAGTTTTCTACCCCATTTTATTCAAACAGTTGGATAGTTTTAAGGATGATGGACAGCTGGATAGTGGACACAATGATAATTGGACAGTCTGAGAGGTAGTGAGTACATATGAGACATCAGATTTCATAAACAAAATGGAAGATCTGAATAGCTAAGAATAAGAATAAGAATAAGAATAAGAATAAGAATAAGAATAAGAATAAGAATAAGAATAAGAATAAGAATAATTAAAGGCTGGGCTCTTTTTCACCTCAGATTGTTTCTGGAGGTTGAGCTCTTTGGATAATCTAGTTCTCAGCAGTTACCCAGACATGATGCCCCCTCCTCCAGCCATCATATATTTAGTGTATCATATTCTACCTGGTTTTTAGTTTTTTAATTTACTGCAGTGATGCCAGCAAACATGTGCTTAGAAACCTCTATTTGACAACATTTTTGGTAAAATTCGTCACCTTACCTCAAAGTACTACTGAGCAGATGTCTGTGTCTAAGGCAGTTATCAAGTCATCCTTAATATTAGTGAAAAGCTATGAAGCACTTTAAAGGAATAGTTCAGGTGGCCTATTTTGAATATCTTTCTAGGAAGTGAGCAACTGAGAAATATGTTTATTGACAAATAAGGTAGGTAATGCATTACTAGGTGTATGTACTCTGTATCAGGTCAGATAAATTTTGCTTTAGCAGGAAAATTCTCATAAAACTCTTCAGTTTGCTTATCCTTCAGCAAACCCATGGCCTCCCAAGACTTCGCTATAGATATCTTTAACTGTTAATTAAGGTATATGTAATTATTTAATGCATTCTAAACATTATTGCTGTTGTTCGGGAGCAGTGTCTTTCAGTGGAATGTGCACTAGGTGAGTGTTTTTCTTCCAGGTCTCTCCCTGGCTCACTAGGGTCTTCTGTCTACCACTGTTAATAATTTGCAAAGAACTAAAAATGATACACCCCTCCATTGAGAATAACTGAACTGTATGAATTGTTGGTTTGGGTTTGGTTTTGTGGGAGTTTTTGTTATTTTTTTAATCAAGTTTCCCAGTATTTTTATCTTTAATTTTGGGTTTATTATATAGGGAATTGTGGATCTTAGTGCTTGTCAGAGTAGCAGAATCCTTGGTAACATAGAAGCAAAAATGTTAATTGTCTTGTTCTGCACTCTGGCGAAGTGTGTGTGTTTTGTATTATCTTCATCATTCTTTTATGAAGATCTTCCAGCCATTTGAATAAGCAGAATTCACCAGGAGACCTGTACAGTGATGAAACATTTCCTACAGTGTATGTAGGAAATCTGAATCTAGCTGGTTTCTGTTAGCACAGACCTCTCACAGTGAACTCAATCATCCCAGCTTGAGGCCATCTATTTTGTAAAACCAAATATCTTTTCGCCATTACCATTAGAATTTCACAAGAATCAGGGAGACTAGAGAGAAAATCTTTCTCCATGCATGCCCTAAAATGCTTTTGAGAAGTTATAGACTTCAAAACAGTGCCTTTGTGTTACTCCGTTGGACTCTGTGTAGTTGTTTTATAGAGACATATGGGACAACATTGAACATCCCTGTGTTATGTGTACTATTGTGGAGGGCAGCAGGTCCTCATCTGAGTTATTTAGTGGCAGAACAAGGAGGACAGATGAAGGAAGCAATATTACTCTGAGGCTGAAGCATCAGTGCCCAGAGACAGTAATAGATTCGCCAAGACCATAGTCAGTCTGTGGCAAAGACAGAAGCTCAGTTTAAATCTCTGGACTGTCACCATTTATCAGACCATCTAGAAAAATGAAACTTGGTTCTTTTCTATTTTTCACCTAAAAATTAAATCAGTGAATGGAAATACCAAATAAATGTATATTAAAAAATGATAATTTAATATTTTAGTGTTCAGGTTTCTTTTCACACATTATAACTTAAACTGTCATTTAGACTTCTGCTTCTTGTTGAAGTCAACACATAACCATATCCACTTGTGTGCTCTGCAATACCTGGTCTGTTCCCAGCTCTCCTCAAATAGACATGTTTTCCTTTAACTTTAACCAGATTCAGAACAACTGAACATAATCGTTTTCCCTCACAGAACAATAACTACTTTAAGGATAGAACCATGAAACTGAATGTTTTGCCAATGTTTTTTAGCCATCAGATAACAATGGGCCTGTAGGTATAACAGGCAAGAAAATGGAATCGCAAGTGGACTGTTGCATTTGAAATGTTTCATCAAAAATCGCTAGTAGAGACGAGTCTTTAACTCAAGACTAAAAAACATTCAGAAACTACATTCCACTTGAATCTCAAGACTTATTCCTGTCTTATATCTTCATTCATAATCACTCTTTTGCAACCACATTCATTGCCCTACTTGCAAAGAGCCAAGGATGCTTCAGAGCAAGAACTCTTAACTCCAATTTATCCAGTTTTACTGAATCTTATATTCAGTATTTTACTCACATCTTCAACCATTTTTGTCATTTAACAATGGCCAAATGCTTAGTAACACACAGAATAGAGTAGGTTTTTCCCTTTACATCCTGTGGCTTAGGAAACCCATAAAGCATTGCTTCCAGGTGTGGTTTTTATTAGCTTTCAGTAACACTTCTATCCACTATGTTTCCTTGAATTCTTTGTATCAAGTCCCAACATCTTCCTGTGATAGGGAGTTTCCTGTTTCAACTACATACAGGAAACAGTATTCCCTGAAAAATTAATTTGTTTCCTCATAGTTCTTGTATTGCAAGACACCAGGAATAATTGTTCCCAATTCACATCCGTCATACCACTCATAGTTTTAGGTAAGTCTGTCATATACCTTCCAATTGCTTTCCAGACTGCAGTATTATATCTATCTAATATTTCCTCAGAGAGGAGCTGTTCCATGCATTAGACACAATAATTTCTTTCTTTGCCTTTTGTACTAAGTAAGAGTTAGGAACGCAAATATTAATTACACTAGAAATGAAGAGATGACTGAAGCACAAAAACTCTTGCTGCCTATATAGTGTGTGATTTGAAAGTAGCTGAAGGGTATCTAAAACTAACAGGTCAGCAGAGAAATGCACTGATGCAATTTCAAGGCGGGTGAATGAAATTTTCATTAATTACACTATTGAAAACAATAGTTAGCAGTATTTTAAAAGTGATTTGGCCATGGTTTAGTGCTGAAGTCAATAGGAACAATAATTCCTTCTATAAGAGGGACTGGAAAAAGCCAACGTTACTGGTGCATATGAGAATATAACTCCTAAGGTTACTACTATACTTTGAGATCGCATGGCTGCCTCGTTCTGGATGTCAAACACAACAAATAAAATGGAAACTATTCACCAAGCAGAGATGAAGTCTGGCTTTGTTGTATTTTGCAGGCATGCAAAATACAAAAATGCTCCTTTAGACAGTCCCTCACATTTCCTTTCTTTGTAACCAATTTTGAACAGATGTGTTAATGTCTTATACTATTCTTCCAAACAAGGAATCCATAGCCTGTTACATAGTGTTAGAAAAAAGCATTTGCAGAGTTCCAAGAATGAAACGTAATAAAACCAAAAAGCCTAAAGATCACATGAAAGTCACTCAAAGGAAGTGTATAATGTCCATACATATGCAAGGTCATCAGCTGCTTGAATTCAGCAGTAGGCTTTAGTCTAAGTGTCCCAATTTGAAGGGGCCAATTTGAAGTGTCCCAATTTGCCATGGGCCAGAAAACACTGACCTGGGAAAGATAAACTAAGAAGAAGGTGGTAAGCAGTAAATGACAACTGCGGCTGAAAAAAAAAAAAAAAGACATAAAACAGTCTTTATGATGATATGACATGAAAAAAATAAGTGAAGGGAAAACAGCTTTCTATTAAATAAAGAATGGTGTAGCTCTGGAAATTTTACAGATCTGAAATGACTTTAAGGAAGTAACTATAAAGCAGCCTATGGAAATAAATATTTGCAAAACAGAAGCATAAAAAGCTCTAACCCAGCTGGGAGACATCTAGCTGGATTTCCTATGGCAAAACCCAGCGTGACATGCCAGTTGGTGTTCTCAGACTAGACAATGGGTACTACTTACACATTCATTGTGAATTTGCTCTTAATTAACAGCAGAATTGAACACATGTATTGACACTGATCTTTGGAGTAGAGAAGCAAGCAGTAGTCCCCAGGATAAGATCCCCTCACATTCATGCCTTGCTGGTCCTCAACGTTAATTGTAATTCAATGAAGTGTCATCAAAGGACATGTAATAACAGGAACTTCTCAAAGGCATGGGCAAGCTCTAAAACCCAAATAATAATTAAAAAAAGACTAGTTGGCTCCAGTGCAATGCATATTTGACTCACTGGGATGTTAGTTCTTTGGAAGTCTTAGAAAAAAATGTAGCTCAGGGAAGAAATCTTGTACTTCCAGAGAGGCTGGAAGTCAGCTTCTTGGCTCAAGGTTTCAATTCTGCTTTTATAATATAAGAAGAGATATTTGTAATGCAAATCACCCACAAAGGAAAGTGGATGATCCACTTTCCCCAAGCAACAAATCCTGTCATAATCTTGCAAACACCATAAAAATCAGTTTGCTCAAGCATTTGATGCTTTTTTTCCTCATGTGTTAAGCTGACAAAGCAGGATTTACAAAGTGTTCTTTGTAGGATGAGACAAAAAGAAAAAAAAAATGTAAAAGCATTTAGTGCTTTAATTAGGCTTTTGTTTAGCACTTTAGTAATGAGGTCATTGCCTCTCTCCTGTCTTGTTCTAAGGTCTTGCTTTCAATCCCTTTCCAATCTCCTTTTAGTGGTTCTTACACGCTCGATTAGTGACGCTTCTCCATACTATGCAACCTGTAGGAAAATTTTGCTAGGAATTTGGTGACTTCCTTTAGTTCTGAGGAGCCATTCCAAAGAGGTGAGCTTACTTCTCTCCATTGATCTTCCCCACTGTAACCCTGTTATTCCCTTGGGTAACTCATCACCTCTCTCTGTTTATCTTCTTCCTCTTAGGCAGGCCTGCAGTAACCTGGAAGTAAATGTTGGCAAGGGTTTTTTTTAGAATCATAAAATGGTTCATGTCAGAAGGGATGCTAAAGATCATCAAGTTCCACACACCCACCATGGGCAGTGACACCATCCACTACATCACGTTGCTCATAGCCTCATCCAGCCTGGTCTTGAACAGCTCCAGAGGTGGGACATCCACAACTTCCCTCGGCAACCTGTTCCAGTGCATCACTGGTCTCACAGTAACAAATATCTTCCTAATGTCTAAACTAAATCTACCCTCTTTCAGCTTAAAACTGTTAACTCTCTCCCTATTGCTACACTCCCTGATGAAGACCTCCTCCCCAGCTTCCCTGCAGGCCCCTTTAAATACTGTAAGTCCAACTCCTTCAGCCTGTCCTTACATGGAGGTACTCTAGCCCCCTGATCATCTTTGTAGTCCTCCTCTGGACTCGCTCTAATGAGTCCTTCTTGTGCTGAGGACTCCCAAAATGAATGCAGTACTCCAGGTGAGGTCTCGTGAGAGCAGAGGGGGGGAATTACCTCCCTCGACCTGCTAGTCATGCTTCTTTTGATGCATGCCAGGATACGGTTGACTTTCTAGGCTGCAACTGCTCATAGCTGGCTCATCTTAAGCTTCTCATCTCCTCAGGGTTACTCTGAATCCACTCTCCACCCAGCCTGTAATTGTGTTTGGGATTTCCCCAGCACAGGCACAGGATCTTGCACTAGCCTTGCTGAACTTCATGAGGCTAGCACAGACCCACTTCTCAAGGCTGTCCAGGTCCCTCTGGATGGCATCCCCTCCAGCCTGTTGACTTTGCCACACAGTTTGATGTCATCAGGAATCTTGCTGAGGGTGCACTCAATCCCACTGTCCATGTCTCTGAAAAAGTTGTTAAACAACACCAGTCTCAATACCAGCCCCTAAGGAAAGCCACTGTTCATTGGTCTCCACTAGGACACTGAGACATTGACCACAAGTCTGAGTACAACCATTCAGCCAATTCCTTATCTATCAAGTGGTCCTTCCAGCAAATACATGTCTTTCAAATCTGGAGACAAGGATGTCATGCAGGACAGTGTTGAATGCTTTGCACAAATCCAGGAAGATGACGTCAGTTACTCTTCCCTTATCCTCCAGTGCTGTAGTCCCATTCTATAAGGCCACCAATTTATCCTTAGTGAAGCCATGTTAAGTGTCATGAGTAACCTTATTTTCCATGTACCTCAGCAGAGGACATTTTCAGGAATATTTACTCCATGTTCTTGTCCTGCACAGAAGTGAGACTGTCTGGCCTGCAGTTCCCCAGGCCTTCCTTATTTTCTTTTTTAAAAAAGGAAGTTAAGTTTCCCCTTTCCCAGTCAGTGGGAACTTCACCAGATTGCAACAACTTCTCAAATATGATGGATAGTGGCTTAGCAACTTCATCTGTCTGTTGCCTCAGGACCCATGGTTACATCTCATCAAATCCGATAGACCTGTGCACCTTCAAGTCTCACACCTGATAGTCTCTTACAGTGGGCAGTTCCTTCGATTCATTTAGTACCTCAGCCTTCTCTATATCCTAGGCAACTTGGTCTCCTGTTTCCTTCCAGAGAGAGCCCACATGCTCCCTACTCTTCCTTTTATCACTGTAGAAGCTTTTCTTTTTGCTCTTAACCTACCAGGCCACATTTAATTCTATCAAGGCTTTAGCTTTCCTAACCCAGTCCCTGACTGCTTAAATAATTTCACTGTATTCTTCCCTTGCTTCCATCCTGTGTAGGCTTCTTTTTTGTGCTTAAATTTGTCAGGGAGTTCCTTGTTTATCCATGCAGGCCTCCTGAGGTTTTTGCCTGACTTCTTCTTTGTCAGGCTGCATTACCCCAATCTTGGAAGAGGTGATCCTTTAATACTGACCAGATACCTCCCCTGGTGGAGCTTCAGGCCATTCCCCCTTGTCCTGTCCCCTGTCACTTGGGAGAAGAGGCCAGCTCCCTCCTCTCCACAACCTCCTTTCAGGTGATTGTAGAGAGTAATAAGGTCTCCCCTCAGCCTCCTCTTCTCCAGGCTAAACAACCCCAGCTCTGCTCTCCTCAAGTAGTGAGTTTTGTTGCACATCCCAAGGTGTGCTAAGGATTACTGCCCTAAGGGTCTTGAACTCCACCATTTCATGGTCACTGCAGCCAAGGCTTTCTCTGAGTGTCACATTCCCCACCAGCCCTTCCTTGTTGGTGAGAGCAAGGTCTAGCATAGCACCTCTCCTCTTGGAATAGGAGGTTATCACCAGTGCACTACAGGAACCTCCTGGGTTACTCATGTCCTACCGTGTCGTCCCTCCAACAGATATCAGAGTCATTGACATCCCTCATGAGGGCTAGGGCTTGTGAACGCGAGGCTGAGCCTATCTGTCTATAGAGGGCCTTATCCATTTGCTCCTCCTGGTCTGGTGTTCTGTAGCAGATCCCTGCCGTATTGCTACCTATCCCTACCATCCCTTTAATCCTGACTCGTAAATTGTCATTGGGCTCATCATCCATCCTCAAACAGAGCTCCATGCATTCCAGCTGGTCATTGACACAAAGGGCAACACCCCCCCTGTGTCTCCCCTGCCTGCCCCTGCTAAAGAGTCTGTATGCCTCCACCCCAACACTCCATACATAAGATCCATCCCACCATGTCTCTGTGATGCCAAAGAGATCATAGCCCTGCAGGTGTGTGCACGTCTCTAACTCCTCCAGTTTATTCCCCATGCTGCATGTGGTTCTACACACTCTCTGAAAAGTTTGGGGATTTAAAATAAAATCAATTCCCAAATCAGGATAAAATGCTGAAACATTGTCAACTTCTGTGACTTAATCAGTTAAAGGGCAAAACCCGAAAGAGTTGAAAGAACAAAAGTACCCTTGCAATTATTTTATCGTCTGACTATTCATTTATTTAAATTTCTAAACAAAATGCAGCAGAAAATTATTACTTCTCTTAGGAAATGTTCAAATGTTATATTTCCTTATATTTCTAAAGATATTTTTTCTCCATTTGTAGAACATTTCATAGAAACACATTCATGGAAAATGTCAAAGAATTAATCACATCCAGTAGAAATATGGGGGGTTGGGTTGTTTTTTTTTTTTGCAAAATCCTTATTAACTTGTTTGCAGGCACTTCAGAAAAATAGCTATCTCTTACGACCCTTGGGTGATAAAACCTCTTATTCAAGTAAAAAAATGATACATCAAGGTTCTTTCAAAAATAACAGCCCCTACATCTCCTACTCAAAACATTACTTTCCATATATCTCTCTACACAAAAATAAAGTTGTGGGCATTCAGAGTTCTAATGTAAGAGCAAGACTTTGCCCATTTTACAGACTATTCATTATTTTACCAGATCTATAAAGAAAAAATAACTTCCCTAGAAAATAATATCATGCTAACAAAAGAAGGTTTTGTTTATAGCAAGGATGTACAGGTAACAGAAGAAACACATAACATCTTCCTAGGCATGTGGCTAATAAAATCCTAAGAACAAAGATCACCCCTAAAGGCATCAGAAGGATTATTAAATTTTCTTGAAGATAACCCAATGCGTATCTAGGAATAAAATCTGTGGTTTATCACAAGCTGTGACTGGAAAATAGTAAAATCTTGGAACAACGAAGAACACTATAGTCAGTATAATTGTTATAAGGCATGCATCTTCTTTTTACTGGATATTTAACTGCGTCTTTAGAGGGTAGCACAGACAGCAAAATAAATAAGGTTATATTATCTCAAGATCCTGGTACAAAACTGATAACTCTTTCTATGACATCGAAGTAGTACTTAAAAAAATGTTTTATTAAATAGTTTTGTTCTGAGGCTTTCTAGAAGCAAGTATAATCAGAAAAAATAAGCATTGGTTTACAAGAGCATCCTGATGTGATGGGAGTGTTCTTATCTCATTGCTTTCCTGTATATGTTATACAAGGCAAAACCTTCCAAATGTCTCCCTCTTCACTCACATTCAATCTAAAAAAAGAATTATCAAGATATTCACTCATGCATTGTTTGAAATCTTTCTCAGGAAGATCAGCTAACTGAAGAACTGATATTAAGTGTCTGTTCAGAAACATAACTAGCTGTTTATATCATATTTTTCTAGGTGTGCAAGTTCTTGGACTAAATTAGCTCGAAATAGAAGTGTCTGGGTTGATGTCTCTATTCAAGACATTTTCTTTTAGAAAGGACTGGGGGACTCTTTTGTCAGTTCATGTTAAAATTGGCATTTTTTTAAGAACTTATCAGTTAGTCTCTGCTACCTGCCATGTTCTGAGTACAGTTGCATTTGCTGTCACATCTGACACTCTGCAGGTGTCCTTATCAATATGTGCTGGCTGTGTAATGCCTTAATACTAATACATCAATCAGATGGACAACTTAGTGCTTTATAAATCAGTACAAAAATATGTGCATCTGGTGTACATCTATGACGATGTGAAAGCTGCAGAATAAGAGAAAAGGAAGCAAAAAAAAAAGTGTGTCACATCAGTGACATCATCATATGGGAAGACACAGCAGAACTTGTTTTTGAGAAAGAGAAGATAATCCAGATCCTTCTGAGAGCTGCATTTGCCATCAGATGAGATAAGTTCAAGGGACCTGCACAAGAGATTTTGGTTTTAGGAGTTGAATGGCAAGATGGGTATCTTCAGATACCAACAGATGTGATGAACAAAATAACAGCTATGTCCCCACCAATTAACAAAAAGGAAATACAAGCCTTCTTGGGCATTGTGGGTTCTGGAGAATGCATATATCTGGTTATAGCCAAGTTGTGAGACTTCTCTATGAAGTGACCTGGAAAAAAAAGGTAGTTTTAAATAGGACCCTGAACAATGACAAGCTTTTGAACAAATTTAACAAGAAATTGTTCATGCAGTAGTACTTTGGCTGGTCTGGATAGAACCAGATATAAAAAATGTCCTCTGCACTGCAGGTGGGGAAAATGGTCCTACCTTGCAGCTGTGGCAAAAAAAACACCAGGAGAGACTCGAGGTTGACCCCTAGTGTTTTGGAGACAGAGATACAGGGAATTTGAGGTCTGCTATGCTCTAACTGAAAAAGAAATACTGGCAGCATATGAAGCAGTTTGAGCTGCTTCAGGAGTGACTGGTAGTGAAGCATAGCTCTTCCTGGTGCCCCAATTGCCTGTGTTGGGTTGGATGTTCAAAGGAAGTGTTACCACTACACATCATGCAACTAATGCTACATGGAGTAGGTGGATTGCACTAATCACTCAGCAGCTTCAAATAGGAAGCCATAATGGTCCTGAAATCTTCTATGTGATCATGAACTGGCCAGAAGGCAAAGATCTTGGAATGTCACCCGAGAAGGAGGTAATAAGTTGAGGAAGCTCCACCATCACCAGAAGATGAGAAATTATGTTATTATTATATTATTTTATATACATATTATTAGACCCATTATACTGATGGGTTTTTGTTGTATTGTAGGTAAATATCAAAAGTGGAAAGCTGCTGGCCAGGGGTGCTGAACTGGGACAGTTGTGCTTCCAAATTGCTTCAAAAGTAGTTTTAAACTTTAAAAACTATAGTAATCAGAAAAGTATTGAACTACATTATGAAATTACCTGCAAGGATAAACAAACAAATCTATGGAAATCAGAAGTTAGACTCAAGAATGCAACTACCTGAAGAAAAGTCAGGGTTTTTTGTGATATTTTCCACACACATTTTTTAGCTATTTGGGTTGGGTTGTTTTAAGCTGAATAAGTTAAAAAATACGAAAGCTATAGTCTCCTTTGTTCTCCTTTTCTTCTGAATTGTATACTATCCACCACAGGTCTTCCATATTGATCACTACATCTATCTATTTTTCATCCAATCTGCCCACTGTCCCCATACCATGTAGGAAATAATAAATTAATGTGGCAGAGAAACTGCCTGAAGACTTGAAGAAAGATTAAATGTGCCTTGAAACCTATCCCTAGTCATATAATCCTTGTATTTAAGAGAAGTAGTTTTAGAGCTACCTGAATGCTTGTTTATTTATTTCTAAGTAGCACAGCAAAATGGCAGCAGAATTTCTGGTGCATTGCTGTTCTTCATGTGTCCATGCATTTGCTTTGGACCAAAAGCCTGCTAAGAAAAAAGCAGAGCAACCCCTTTTGCCAGCTTATTAGATACACTTGTTCCATGGTAAGGATTTCCTCTGGATTATTACTCTTTGTTGCTTTCCCACTCCCTTACCACACTTCTTTTCCATTTTCCCCTAATTACCATTTCATCTGTATTCTGCTTCCATTTCATACACCATGCAATTCCTATACAATACAGCCCTAATAATTTTTCTGCCAGAGGCAACCTGTAAAGCATGATAGATACATCCACCTTATCTTGCTCTCAAATGTGAAGCACCACTTATACATTTAAACACTACATTCCAAATCTATTTAGAACACTGGAATGACTCACAGAATCTCAGATGTTTTAGACTATATTCAGTAAACAATCAGGTTTCTTCACAAGCTTCTAATCAGAAAGCTCTGTTTCCCCTATCTTTGATTTCCTGAAAGCTTTGGACTCTGAACTTCAGTAGTCTTCCAATGCATTTACGTTGGTACAAAAAACATTCTCCATATATAAATATGTTGCCAAAGGATCAACTTATCACAGGCCAGTATTTTTATTCATCCCCTTACATCTAATTTCTCCACTGTATTAATTCTTCTGGGTTATGCTATGATCTCATATTTTAATCCCTTCCTCTGTCTTCTCTCTTTTTTTCCTGTCATCGTTTTTGAAAGATAATTTATAAATTCAGAACTAATCTTTGAAGGAAATTCTTCAGAATTTCTTCTTCAGAAAATTAGATGTTTTTAGTCTAGGTGAAAGCCATACGGACAAGTGAACTCATTCCTTTAATGCCTGTCTCTAAGGCCATTGTTATGCACAACTAGTGTCGTGTGTCTCTCCTTACATGTACCTTCTCACCAGGTTTTGAGAATGCGACTTGACAACTGGAGCCACCAGGACAGTAAACCAAAAATCACAGGATTTCCTGCTGTTACGTCTCCAATAGAAACATTACTTAGAAGAAAAGGAATTAAAGAGACCAGTTTAAATCTGCTATGCTTCTATGACCATTCCTAAGCTACACTTCAAAGTATAGTAATTTTTTCCCCTATTTAAAGGGAAGTATTCAATTCAACATTTCTTCTTTTAGATAATGAGAAACTTTGGATGGAACTGACTGTAGAGGTTTTGCGAAATCTGTATCGTCAGTCATACACGCCAAAACAAGCAACATGAGCAGGAGCAAGTCAAAAAGGTTAACACTCTCCACATATCTACTTGTAGCTTTACTAATAAGTACTCAAGAAACAGGGCATTTTCTTTCAGTCAGGCTCCATTGCTTCCAGAAGCACTACTTCTAATAAAGTACACCTTCCCTAGGTGATAATATTTAAACAGCATAGAGAAGATACTGCAGCTATAAACATATACAGACACAAACACTTCTCCAATCAGCTCATCTCAGCGCATTTTTTGGTAGCTTTTATCAAGGACCGAGGATTAGAAGAGAAAGGCAACTGCAGAGGTAGCATTTCAGTAAACATTCAGGAAAAAAAAAAAAAGAAAAATAAAAAGAAATAGGAAATCCATGCAGAGAAAAATGCATGACTCTGAACTGCATTTCTCTCCCCTTCACTCACTCCTCTGTTTTCGTTCTGGACCTGTCCTAATCTTCTCAGGGTAAAGGATTTACCTGAAGTTTGCCTGGGATTTGGAACACATGGATGGATGACTCTCTGGGTGAAAATGCATTCAGCAAATGCTGGAGATCTAATTACAAGATTGCAAATGTTTTTTGTAGCTTTTGCATCTATAAAACCATAAATTATCAAACAATAATGAAAGGAATAAGGACAGAAACATCCCTGGCACCATTCCATTAAGAAGGCTTGTTTCCCCCTTCAGAAATAGCCAGTGATTTGGAATCCACATTTTCAGGACAACTAAAATCTGTGTCAGGTAAGTAGCTAGAGAAAAATATTTTATACCAAAACTTTATTATGTGGGTGTTCACCTCTCTCAACAGCTTGGTTTATGGCCTGACCAGGACAATCTTGACAAGTGAAATTTACTTCAAAGTCCTAACTGGCTAATCACATAAAATTTAAGTTTTAGCAAATAAGTTCTTAAGCATGGTTGCAGTCATAGTAAGTTAATTCAAATCATACAAACACAGAGAAACAGAGTGGCTTGTGCTGGAAAGAACCTCCAAAGATCATCTAGTCCAACTTTCCCTCCGTGGGGAGGGGTGTCTTTCACTAGATCAGATTGCCTAAAGCCCCTTCCAACCTGACTTTGAACACTTCCAATGACAGGGCATCCCCTGCTTCTCTAGGCAACCTGCCCCAGTATCTTACCACTCTTACTGTAAAAAATGTCATCCCTATATCCAATACAAACCTACCTTCTTCCAGTTTAAAACCACCATCCCTTGTCCTGTCACAACAGGCGCTAGTAAGAAATTTCTCTCCGTCTTTCTTATAAGCTCCCTTTTAAGTATTGAAGTGTCTCCCCAGAGCCTTCTCTTCTCTTCTCTAGGCTCAACAGCCTAACTCTCTTGGCTTTTCTTCACAGGAGAGGTGCTCCAGCTCTCTGATCATTTTAGTGGTCCTGCTGTGAACCCACTCTATCAAGGCCATGTCTTTCTTGTGCTGGTAACTGCAAAGCTGGATGCAGTACTGCAGGTGAGGTCTTACAAGAACAGAATAGAGGAGGAGAATCCCCTCCCTTGACCTGCTTGGTCTCTCTTCTTCTGATGCAGCCAGGATAGAATTGGCTTTCTAGGGCTACAAGCACACATTGTTCATATCCAAATTTTGTCCATCATTATCCCCTTCCCTTCAGGGCTGCTTTCAATGTATTCTTTTCCCCAGTCTTTGCTGCTATTGGGGCTTGCCCCAACCCAGATGCAGGACCTTGCTGCTGTCCTTGTTGAACTTCATGAGTTTCATATGGGCACACTCTTGAAGGCTATGAAGTTCTCCTGGATAACATCCCTTCCCTCTATTGCATCGACTGCATCATTTTCTGAGCATAAGTAGATTCTAACTTGGTTAAAATATTTTCAGAGATTTGCAATGCCGTTTGAATTCAGTAATAGAGAACCATGAGATGACTAACCAGCCTCTGTGCTCAGGAAAGCCTGAAATGGGCATGGTTTGGCCAGGTAGGTGTAAAAGCAGAATGAGAAGAGTTCATTTATTTTTATCTGTTCAAATGTGATCGAACATTTATGTATTTTAGTTTCTTACTCATATTCTGGAAATATTTTTAAAATATTTATAGTTTACTGACTCTTTATAAGCATTTTGCTGGTTAGTATTTGTGTAATATACTACCTTCAACGTAATATTTTCCTCTTGGTGATGTAGGTGACTCAGCCTACCAGCTTTCCTAGAATCCCATCCCAAGGACTGCTGTCATAAAACATGACAGGTTGCAGATAACAGGGGAAATAATACATTGATAAACAGGAAAGATGTAAAATATAGAAGAATGGTATATCAAATGGTGAAAATATGCCTCAAGAAAGAGAAAGCTTTTCAAAACAGGCATTGATTATTATAAAATGACAAATTAAATTAAGATGAAGTGATGCTTGTACAGCTAGCACAAAGATGTGATAGAAAAAATAAGACTGGCACAATGCAGAAGAAAATTAAAATGCATCAGATATCTGGATTATTATCGGGTTTTGATCTCACTAACAAGTATATGTGTATTTAGCTTTCTGAATCGTTACATGCATGCTTTTCCCATGCATTCAGTAAACACAATGAAAAATAGTATAAAGTAAAAAGAGATTGAAATGCTAGCCCTAGAAGAACTTTAGAGGTGCTGATGTGACTTTGCATCCAGAAACTTTGTTTCTTCATCATTTCACTAGCAATAATGAATTCACTAAAAAAAAGTACACAGGACATTCGAAATTTGGACTGTTGAGCACATAAAATGTCTTTAACTTCCACCTAAAGTTCTTGGCACAGAAATGAATGTGTCAGTAAAATTCTTTGACTTGCATTTAAACCCTTGAACAAAAGCCATTCTTCTAGAAGGTTACAAGTTCAAAGGAAGTGGGATATTAGGGATTATTCAAAGACAGACACATGTGAGGTGTGTTACAGGAAGCTCATTGCACTTATTTTTTTCTGAAAGGCTGAAAGGCTCTCACACTGCAGGAAGCCAGAGCAAATGTTATGGGAGAGGAAGTTTTAAAAACACTGGTTCAAAAGTTCTTAGTTAGTATATTAAAACCTTAAGCCTAATTGCTATTTCCTAATCATATCTGGGATATAGACTCCACATTTCTGAAAATCATGCTCAGCTTTAAATC
Organism: Cuculus canorus; assembly: GCF_017976375.1. Taxonomy (NCBI): domain Eukaryota; kingdom Metazoa; phylum Chordata; class Aves; order Cuculiformes; family Cuculidae; genus Cuculus; species Cuculus canorus. The sequence continues at coordinate 60,583,028 of NC_071404.1, forward strand.
AGTCAGTTTAGTCTCACTGAAAAGAAGAAACATTTGTATGCTTTTGTGAAGGAGGCTGTGTTATTGTACTTGGAAAATTGTATTTATCTGGCACAGACCTGCTGCATTTTCTACAATGAGATTCCAGAGGCACTTGCAGCCTAAAGCAGACCAACATACTACTAGAACTGGGTTTCCCTGTAAACATACTAACTGAAGATATCTAAATAAATGTTTTGTTTGGTTATAAATTTTATTTTTCATAACAAGGAGAATTACTTCTATATGGATTTCACCTAAAATGGGTGCTACATACTGCTAATAGCAGGAGTGCATAGTGACTTCTGCTTTCTTATGTAGCTGGGATGGTAAACTCGGGAACCTGGATGCTAAGTGTCTGAAGGCAGAAGATACCTTTTAACATTTGCATAGTATATAGTTAGCATAATGTGTCCTCTCCTTCTCATCTTCTCTTCTTCTAAACCACTTTCATGTGAAGCCTGTTTCAATGCTTGACAACTCTTTCAGTCAAGGAATATTTTCTAATATCTAGTTTAAACATACCCTGGCACAACTTGAGGCCATTTCCTCTCTTCCTATCACTTGTTACTTGGGAGAGAAGACTGACATCCACCTCACTATAACCTCCTTCCTGGTAGTTGTAAAGAGCAATAAGGTCTCCCCTGAGCTTCTTTTCCAATCACGTCCTTAGTCCTGCTGGACGCACTATTTCTGATACAGGCCAGGATGCTGTGGGCCTTCTTGGCCACCTGGACACACTCCTGGTTCATGTTCAGCTTGGTGTCAACCAATACCCTCAGTTCTTTTTCCATCAGTCAGCTTTTAAGCCACTTTCCAGCTTTCCAAGCCTGTATTATTGCATGGGGTTGTTGTGCCCGAGGTGCAGAACCTGGCACTTGGCCTTGTTAAACCTCACATCGTTTACCTGGGCCCACCAATTCAGTCTATCCAGCTCCCTCTGAAAAGCCTTCTTACCTTCAAGCAGATCAACACTCCTGCCCAGAGAAGAATGTAGGAGGAATGCTTAGAAAAATTGTTAGAAAACAGGAAAGTAATAAAGAGCATATAGAAGTGTAATGCTGTTATTTGAATGTTAGTTAAGCCATATTCTATAGCTACGAAAGCTGACAAAAATTTTGAAGTCTCTGAGCAAGCTTTAGACTAATCAGTGAGAGTACTGCTGGCAGATCAATTTTCAGGTGAAAAGTGGAAAAAGAAGCCAAGCAAAAATCAAGTATTTAATGGAGAAATTAATTGCAGCACTCAGATACAGTCATTTATAGTGAACTTCTGTATGGCTAAATGAACATTATCTGCAATGATGGCTGTAGTGGGAAGTCTTTGGATCCTAGTCTTGGATTTCAGTAGTCTCAAGTATGACACTAAATTAAACCAGTGTGTCTACACATTCATTGAATGAAAACTCTGTCTACCAGTCCTATCCTGGATAAAGGTATGTGATCACACAATCATAGAACAGTTTGCTTTGGAAAGTATCTTGCGATGGAAAGGTCACCTAGTCCAACCCCAGTGAAATGGGCAGGTCTAATATTGTGACTCCAACCTCTGAATGCAGATCTTGTTTGGCAGAAGGCTCTTGTCAGGGAAGAGAGATTGCAGGATAACTCCCAGGAATGTTTAAAATCTGTTTAAAGGAACTTTTAGAAATCATAGTGATGAACTGAGATGTACCAAGCTTGCTAAATAGAGAAAATATGAAAAGATACTTCACATCCATACGGAACTAAATATCTTTATTGGTATTACATCACAACATCTAATAGCATGAATATATTTGCTCTATGATAAGCAAAGCTAAAGTGTAGAGAAAAAAAGTTTGATAAAGACATGGGAATTTTTATGATGAAAATTAAAATTCAAGAGACAAAGGGCATCTGATCATCAAGCAAAATAGCAGACATGAAGCAGGTAAACAAAAACAATTTGCACAATCTATGCTGAATGTTCTTAACTGAGCAAAATATTTGATCCAGGAGAAAAAAGAAATAGGATATCCATGAGAGGTGTGGGTTTGGTTGTTTTTTTTTCCTGCAGCTGTAATGGCTTTTGTCTGACAGTGAATCAGAGATTTTATTTTTAATTATTATAACTTTACCTTTCCTTGGTTTCTTGCCATAAAACATCTACAACTGTAGAGAGAATTCTTTAATAAAGAAGTAGCTAATTATACTTTTCATTTATTTCTTACTGTCCTGTATCAAAAAATTTGTATGTACACAATATCTTTCAATTGATCTTTCCCTAGTTGATAGAGCTGCCTAATAAATCCTAATAAATGAACAATTTTAATTAAAAAAAAATCAACAGTAGTTCTACTTCATGGAGTCACTGATGTTTTTCCAGAGTGCAAATTTTCTTTGGATTAGATGCCTTATTTAAGATATTTCAGTCCAGGAAACATTGGTGTTACGAGTAATTATACAGTAAATTTTCATATTATTTTCTGAGATTTCTTTTTTTTACAATTACATTGCAGTTCCTTCTGAAAAGGTAAATTTCATTGTGCCCCCAGACATCTGCAAAATCCAAATTAAGTTGATCAGATGCTGTCCAGCATATACAGCTGCAGAAGGAAAATAGCTGTTTCACAACTTACTAAGGTTTATTTGGGGAGTGTGGACCAGTAATGGGATCAAAATGAGCAGGAGTGGTTTTTCACCTTCTGTTCAATTCTGCTAAAAGTGCTCTCTGTATCCTTGATAGTGAGCACTAACTATACAAAAGCCTAAGGTATGAAACACAAAAAGATAAAATTTTTCATTAAGTTGTGAAGGTGAACATCACTGGGGATGAAAACAACCCACTGTATACAGGATACGCTTGTAGTGTTCTTGGAGAAACAGCCAAATTCTTACATGCTGATGTACATCAGAGATGTGAGTTACTTTGATACGAAACTTGTGAGCACCAAGGCTTGCAAGTACTGAAGAGACTGCTTTCAGCTAGACAGGGAAGTAAAACTTTTGCCCACTTTGTAATAGAGGAACACTTTCAAGTGTCAAGGACTAAAAGGCGAAATGAAGTGTGTTCTTCTATAAAGAAGTCTCTCCACTATTATTTTTGAATGATTGAGGCTGGAAGTCTTGTCACATATGTGAAAATAAACAGCAGAGCTCTTTAAAATTGAGTGCAGATAAATTAATTAAGCAGCACATTTCTATGTTTTTCTTTTTTTAAAAAAATTAAGGACTTTTTATGGGGAGGGAGAAGGGATCAAAAAACCTTTGTCATCCTCACACACAGTAGATACCAGTCATTTCATGATGCCGTAGAGATTATCTGGTAGTGAAAGTTTTTTCATTGACTTACCATTTCTCAGAGGATTCTAACTTTTTGTCTGGGATGAGTCAATTGTGCTTACTAAAGACGTCAGAGACATCAAGAAACGAAAATGTTTTCTCAAGAAAGTGTTCTCACAGACACAGAGATCAAAAATGGTAATGTATGTACATTGAATGCTGTAAAATGTTCTGAGAAAACATTCTGCTAAGAATAATTCTGAAGTTGTAAAAGATAATCAAATACTTCATTTTTGTGAATGTAGAAATGTCCAAAAATATTGAAAATGTGTTAGTAGGCATTTGAGGATACTTCAAAAGATTTGTCTATCTCTCATATACAAATCTTTGAATGGAAAAACAATACAGCTTTGGAGTATGCATTTAAGATAAATTAAAGATTATGGGGAAAAAAGAAAAAGAAAGAGAGAAAATGCAAAGAAAGGCTTCCATTTGTATACTTAAAAAAAGAAATCCAAACTCCGAATTTTTCAAACACAGAAAAAACAAATTTCATAGACTCTTCTGAGTAGCTTTAGGGGATTTACAAGATTTCTGTTGTAAAAATCTTTTTGATGCCAAAAGACAAGGAGTGGAGCCTATAATTCTGAAGACTTGAAAACTTGGTATGTTCCTTAAAGTAAGGCCTCTAAAAGCAATTGTTATTGTTTACAATTCACTCTGAAATCAAGATTTGACCCTTTAACAAAGGATAGTTTAAATTTCAAAAGTCCTGGAAGCAAAACAAATTTGTTTAGAGGGCGATTGACATTTTAGAGTGAGGTTTTCACCTTCTTTTATTTCAATACCTGACTCAATGGCTGCAGGACCTTATTCTGCATTATGAGTTACATTTGCATGTTAGGAAAAATGTTAGGATAATTATTCAGTACATTATTGTCCATCAAAAACACAAAGAGATTGTAATCTTCAGGGTTTCTTAGGTTTCTTTTTGGGTGTGGTGGTGTTTGTTTGGGTTTTTTTGTTTTGTTTTAAGATAAAATCACAGCTCACACTTAAATAGGTGGTTACAAAAATCAGAAAAAAAAAAAACAGACCTTTCTTCTTCTGGAAGTAGATACCTCTGCAGTGGTCAGGAGTACAGCACTTCAAAAAGTCACTAAACCCAAGAGACTTTCTGTCAAATAGAGACTGAAAGCCAGGTCTGTGCTTTGATCATTAAATGCAATATTTGAGTGCCTCATAGGGAATTTAGGTGGATTATAGGTGTCTTTCAAAGGTTTAGTACCTGCCTAATGTTGGTGCTGGTGGTGTCTTTACACAGTAGAGCTTTGAAGGGAAGGAATTGAAGGGAGAGCAAGGCATCATTCAATAAACCCATGCTCTGTTGTAGTTTTGGAAGTAAAATTTTGGCCATTAGGTTCATTGAATACTTTAGTAACTTTGGTCTGTAAAACCTGTACAGACTTGGTACTCATTTATTTAATTGATTTACAGAGTAGTTATTGCTGTAAGTACCTGACAAGCTGATACCATAAAACCCACATCGGATTACATCCAAAAGATTGATAGTTTCTTTCCTTCCATCACCGCTTGACTTGACTTGTCATACCTGACCTGGATTCTGATCAGGACATTGTGACAGCTTGTAGACCTTTCACTGCTCTTGTGTGTGAAAACACAACTAAAGTGTGAGTCACCCACCACATCATTATTGTTTTACGGTGAATGAGCTGGTTATGCTTTGCTTATTGTTAGATTGCTTGAAGGGAAACCTAAGAACAAGTTATGTTTGAAGTCTAAGCTGGTTGTTGAAATCACTTTGGAAGAGACTGGGAAGTGCTTAAGGAAGTTACACAACTTTCCAAAGTTTGAACTAAATTATGACCCTGACAACAGTAGAATCATAGAATCATACAGTCATAGAACAGTTTAGGTTAGAAGGACCTTTAAGATTATCTAGTTCCATCCCCCTGCCATGGCCAGGGACACCTTCCACTAGATCACGCTCCCAGCAGTGGAGACCTTTTCCCTATACTGTTTCAGGAAGAAAGCGAACTTGAAGCAATATGATTAGTGCTCCTCAAGAAGTAGTGCTTTCAGCTCCTCCTCACAGTGTTCTTATCAAGTTTTACACTGTCTATATCAAACTGTTTGGACTCTGGTGTTTCTGCAAAGTGTTCAGTTCAGTGATTTGTGTCTTGATACTAAGTATCAAGCTGTTTGGAGCCTTCCCAATTTTTTTTAGTGTATTTCTGTTCATCTTCACAATAATTTCAGGAACTGAAGTGGCCATGAAAGTGTTGTGAACTGCCAAGAGATGACAATATGCCATGTCGTCCCTGCTGTTGCATTGAATGGCCCAAGGATTCTTTTAATCATTTTGACAGCAAGGAGCAGCTTAATAGAAGCTCATGGCAGATGTCTATCTGACTATTTGGAAATATTTCTAATTGGAGCAGAATATATATACAAAAATAATTATTTGTAGATGGTAGACCAGAGAAAAAATTAGTTCTGTGTACTATAACACTTGAGATGACAGTGTGAAATATTCCAGAACTGCTGGGAAATTTTGCAGTGAGAAACATAAATGGAGTCAGTAAATGTATGCCTTAAGTCATGACTAGAGCACAAGTGGAATAAGGTTTTTTCCTCAAAAGGACTTAGACATTGTGCTTCTGAAGAGTAGCAGTGGTGCTGCTTCTGAAGAGTAGCAGTGGTGCTCATTTTTGGCAAATATCTGTAACTATTAGCTTTCTTCCTAGCAGAGGCCTTGGCAACCTTACTACCAACTTAGCCATGAACTTTATTGTCCCTCCTGTATCTAAAAATCTGTTTCTGGCTGAGAATATTGTTAGGATTTTACCTTGGCTTTACTCTGCTTATGTGAAATCTATAGCCATGGTTTGGTCTCTTCGTGACTTAATCCATCTCTATAATTCTCTCTTTACTGTCTTTTTAAACTTAAAGTTTGAAAATCTGGCCCTTGGAAATCAGTTGGAGTTTTGCCATTGAATCAATGGAGCCGAGGCTCTATTTTTTTTCCCTTGTTGTCCTGAAAGCTGAGGTTTCATGTTGCACTCAAAGAGATGTTTGGCTTCTCAAATGTTATCCACCAGTTTGGTGTGAAAATGATAGACAGTTCTTACCCTATGCAGCTTCTGAAGCAGTATCCTATAGCAGAAGTAGAATCAGAGCTAACATTGGTCCATTGCATGACAAAGTCTGTCACCTCACAAATAGGGTTGTAGGCAGAGCAGAGAAGTTTAAAACAAATAAAAAAAAAAACAAAACTGATTCAAACTTTCATGGGAAAGGGATCCCAGATGAGATTATCTAGAACCTTGTCCAATCACGTCTTGAAAACCTCAAGTGATGGGGACTCTATCACATCCCTGGGGACGTTGATCCAGTGATTGATGAGGTCTCTGCTGAGCCTTCTATTCTCCAGGGAGAAAAGATCTAAAGTATTCTGAGTAAGATTAATATTAAACCCCTTTTACTGTTCTCTAGGAGAGTGCTATATCAATATGTAAACTTGCAGCTTGAAAAATTGTGTCTGTAAAGATGCTATTTCATAGCGTGCTATGAAACCTTTGTCTAACCTTTTTCTTGTTCCCACGGAGAGAATTAAAGGTGTTTGTCTCTGCCCTTATCTCAGAATCTGAGAACATCTCCTCGATGGTAATTCCAGAGTCAGAGTTTACTTTTCACCTTGATGTGGAAGCTACTGCCATTGTAATAGAGCAGTAAAACATGTCTCTATATATCCCGTGTTCCATTGAGAAAAACACAGCCCACCTTTTTAGTTCTTCTACTTGTTTATTTCAGTATCATTGCCTGCTGTGAAAAAAAAAATAGCTATCCTAAATAAATTTGTGAATTCATATGCCAATACAACAGAGGAAGATGAAAATAATCATCAACTTCTTTGATTGGAGTCTGTGAAGGGATTATTCCAGACATAATGACATTTGTTCACTCTTTCCGTATCTTTAGTACAAATTTTCGTGAAAATGCCTTTAATGTCTATATACTAGATACTTTGGGTTTGGTAGTTTGTGTGACTTATGTGAAACATAAAGAATGGATTTTCTAATAGAAGTTAATAAATTAATTCTATACATACTCTCATATACTTTCTAGTTCCACGTTTTTAAGAGTATGTCTTAAATCCATGATGAGAAATATTTGTCTTGATATTCTGAGGGGAATGAGAGTCTAACTGAAATTAATATTATGCTGAGTTTCTTCTGCAGCATGCCTCCCCATGCCCAGGGGGAAATTATAATCTCTACAGTATTTCCTTAGTAGAGAAGATCCTTATATATATTGAGAGGGAGGAAAAGTGAAGAAACAAGGGATGATAGCCTCATGCTGAATGAAAAGGTTTGCATTCACTTAGAGCCCTCTACCAATGAACTCATTATCAAATGAGCAATTTTGAAATGATGTTTAATAGTTATTTCTATTTTTAAACTTAATGTAATCCATCTATTCAAGCTAGCAATATCAGGACACCTTCCACCAACATCTCACCCTGATTAGGTAGAGTTCCAGATGTTTAATATATGAAGTGTGTGTTTCATCTAATCACTATTTATAAAAACATAAGATTTTTCATTTAAAAAGCCAAGACTGCGGTCCAGTGAAAAAAAGCACATCCACCCAGTTTAGGTCATAAGAAAAAAATATATTTTTTCAACTCTGCAAGTCAATTAAACCAGTATGAAATAATTCAGATCTTTTGTATAAATTATATACAGGTTTTACCTCTTGCTTTGGGGAAAATCTCTGCTTTAAATTTGAGTTTTGGTACAAGGAATAGAATATGTATTTCTTATTGGGTATGGTTATATAGCCTTATAACTTTCAGCAATGTAAATCTCATAGCAGAGACAATGAAGTACTCAGTCAAAGAAAACTGCAGCAGTATATAGCTTTGATTAGCCTTAACAGTGAATAAGTGAACAGTAAGTTTCTTACTTGCACCAGTTTAACCAGCAGAATAAAAATATTAAGGTTAATAATACATGTTCATGCAAATGCAAGAACATGCAGAGCTTTCCTTAGCGAGCATTGATTCCATTTATATATTAATAGATGTAGAAAAGTCCTGATGTAAGTGATATAATAGCTAGGAACTCACTCCCTTTTCTGTTTAGTCCAGCCTGCTGCTGCTTATTAAGAGACAGATGAGCTGCATGATTTAACAGCTATACATTTAGGATAATCATTGGTTCTTCCCCAAAGCAGCCACAGCCACCTGTAATTCTGGTCTCCTACCATAGTAGCAGTAGTTGCATTCAGTCTGCCTCTCCAGTCTGCTCTTTTCACTATTCCTTCCACCACTACCCCTTCCCTAGCAGGAGAAATCAACTCCCAACTTCTTAATCTTGAGGTTGAAAGGAGACACATCTCTTCTGCACCATCCCACAGGAGCTAGTCCTTAAAAACCATCATGGTTTATGCAAGGTGTGCACCACTGCATGCCACAGCTGCCTGCCAACCCCACCTGTGTTGGAGGAAGAGTGCATAAAAATTTCTGATGCCAACAGGCATTGCTAAATACTTAAAGTAGATACGCAGTTTTACATTTGAATAACCAAGTAACTACTGCAAGTGGAAAGCAAATATGTCTGTGGATATGAAAGAGAACAGTGTGTTTCTTTAGATCATTGTAAGTTTAAGTGCATATCTGTAGTTGACTGAGTGTAGCAGTAGGCACTTTGATCATATGAACAATGCCATCATCGCTACTTTGTCTCTATAACAGGATACACCATTAAAAATTATAGATCTGGGACTTCTGACCACATTTGAAGGAAAAGTAGATATGTGTTGTTTCCTTTTTTATTACTATGCTTTTTAAAAATTATTATTATATTACATTCTTCCATTTGTAACTTCTATCAATGCTCTGTCAGCTTCCAGTCCGGCTATATGACTGTGGCATCTGAGAACTAAGTACCTTGGAAAAATGAGTCCTGTTTATAATGATATTGCCTCCTTCACTTCTTCTTAAGAATGTTGTGCATTTCTACATAGTCATGCTAATTAAGGATTGTAGAAACAGCAATGAAAGGCAAAAAAAATGAAAACCCAAACCCTACAAAGGTGGAACTTGATGGTATCCAAACTGAGTCATTTCTCAAAGAAATTCTGGCAACAATTTAATGTTAACTGTGAGATTGTCCTAAAGGTAAAGCCACCATAGACCACAGCAGGCAAATGCCAGGTTGCTAGAATGTACTTGATTAATTTATGAGATTGCAATATTTCTGTCAAGTGCCAATTAAAATGTTCTGTTTGTACTGACAAGTTGTCAGGACTGTGCTGCTGAATAGGGTTAGCCAACTGCTAAATAATTAATGGACCATGATGTGTTTACAAAATGCCTTCTGATGAATTTCTATTTTTATAGACAATTCAAGGAGTTAATACACCCATCTTTCTTTGCATCGGTGTTAACACTGAACAGGTGACATTCTGGCAGGTGGCTAAGGAGACCCTCTCATCAGGTCACAATGTTCAAATTATACTCCTTGCTTTCTGAGCATCCCCTTAGAGATGAGCTTGGGTGAGGCTGAATCCATCTGTAATCCCAGGCTTGGTGGATGGTTTATGACTAAAGAATTTTGTGCATGTGCTTATATGTGTTTTTTGCTACAAGTCAGAATCCAGTTACCTGTAAGAATCTCCTTAGAGACTGGTACACACAGGGTTAATACGTGCTGCTCACAGCCCAAACAGGGCAGCTTGCAGTAATGCCTGTCCAGAGATGATTCTCTTGCTGCATTGGCAGTTAAACTGTTACGATTGGTTAACTATTGGAGCATATATATACATATATATATAAAGTAACAATAAAAACTCGAGTTAGTAGTTATTTCCCTGGGAAGTAATCTGACAGAGGTTTACAATTCTTACCAAAAAGACATATCTTCTTGGTCAAGGAAGACAGGTCCTGGCCTGTCAACACATCCATCAGGTAAGGTGGTCATTTTTTCTCCTCCTGAGAAAGGGTTTTCAGGTATAAATTTTATACCTTTTGAAAACTCTTTGGCTCATCTTGGCAAGGCAGGGACTAAGTCAATTAATACATGTTAATTGGCCCTTGACAAGGCCATTTGTGTCGTCAGAATCATAGAATCGTTTGGGTTGGAAGGGACCTTAAAGATCATCTAGTTCCAACCCCCCTGCCACGGGCAGGGACACCTCCTACTAGATCAGGCTGCCCAAGGCCCCATCCAACCTGGCCTTGAACACCTCTACGGATGGGGCAGCCACAACTTCCCTTGGCAACCTGTGCCAGTGTCTCACCACTCTCATGGTGAAGAAATTCTTACTTATATCTAATCTAAACTTGCCCCTCTCCAGATTATACCCATTGCTCATAGTCCTGTCACTACAAGTTTTTGTAAACAGTCCCTCCCCAGCTTTCTTGTAGCAGAGGCTCAGCAGTTCATCACACCTTCAAGACAGGGGACTCAGTACACACTTTTGGCTGCGTTTCTGCTCTTAACTGAAGCAACACTAGGCTTCAAGGCCTCAATCTCATCCCAGGTGTTACTTAGCTGACAGAAGTGTTAGACCACTCAATCAATCTGGTTTACCAGAAACAGTTGTCCATTGACAATTACTCCCCCTTGCCAACCACTCTCTTTTGCAAAACCAAGCTTTTTGCAGGGCCTAGCAAGACTATTACACCAAAATCAGTAGCCATAATCTTCTAAAAGATGTCATGCTTCCCTCGGCAACTTTGGATACTGGGGATATTATCCTCTGAGGCTGTTGGCAGAGCTGTGAGAGGAAGTAGATGGGCTAAGGAGCATCAGAGACTCTGAGCAAGAAATAGACGGATGGAATCACAGCCTGAGCTCTCTGAAACATGAACAGTGACAATGACCAGAACAAGCCCTGATTAAAGGGAGTGAGTATCCTTCCCCTATCAGGATGTAGGCAGGGACTTAAAGGGGAGTAGCAAGTGGAATCAAGTCCACAAACGAGGCAGCAAGTGAACCTTCTCCTTGCCTATGCCTCCTTCTGCACAGTAAATAACAGGCTCTAGGTGTAGAGGACCCATCAGTGGACAATATCAGTTCTGATCCATCTATACCAGTTGAGGAGCCAAGGCCAGAACAACCATACCCCATATTACTACAACTGCCACAAGGGAGAAAAGGCGAGTCGTAGTTGTAGGAGGCTCCCTCCTGAGAGGAACAGAAGGTCCAAGATGTCGAGCAGACCCTAATCATAGAGAGTCTGCTGCCTTCCAGGAGCCTGGGTTAGGGATATCACTAGGAAACTCCCCAGTCTGGTACGGCCCTCAGACTACTACCCATTACTGCTCTTTCATGTGGGTGGCAACAAAACAGCGTTATGTAACCGAAGGATGATCAAAAGAGATTTCAGGGCCTTCAGACAGCTAGTGAGGAAATCTGGAGCCCAGGAGATTTTTTTCTCCCTCCTTCCAGTTGCAGGTAGTGACACCAGGAGGAACAGACGGGTCCAGTCTATGAATACACGTCTCTGTGGCTGGTGTCACAATTCTGGTTTTTTTGATAATGAGATGGCCTACACAGCATGAGGCTTACAGGTATCAGATGGGAGCCACCTTTCTCAAAGGAGTATTAGGGTCTTTGCTCAGGAGCTTACAGGACTCATTTAAACTAGATGTGAAGGAGGAGGGAGATAATATTAGGCTTGCCTGATTGAAGCTGCAGGAGGACACACGGTGGGTAGAGGGATGGGGTGCTGGTTTGGTCCCTCCACCTGTTGCCCCAGGGCACACTGGGGATGCTGCAGCACAGTTGAAGTCTTGCAGAAAGGAGCTGGCGGCTCCTGATGTAGTAGGAGCCAATAAGGAAACTTCCATGGAACACTTTAATGGAAATAAGGATGTTCCACTAAGAAGATGATACAGCCAACAGCCCAGATTAAGTGCATCTACACAAACACATGCAGCTTGGACAACACACAGGAGCTGGAAGCTACCATGTTGCTAGAAAGCTATGACCTGATTGATGTTACTGAAACTTGGTGGGATGAATCCCATGACTGGAGTGTGGATATTGATGTTCAGAAGGGACAGGCTGGGAAGGAGGGGTAGAGGCGTTGCCATCTATGTTAGGAAATGGATAGAGTGAGAAAAGCTGTCCCTGAAGAATAGCCACAAATGGGTTGAAAGTTTATGAGTAAGAATAAGACACCAAGACAACAAAGGGAACCTTGTGGTTGGTGTCTGCTACTGGCCACCTGATCACAGGGAGACTACTGGTGAAGCCATCTTCCTTCATCTACAGGAGGCTTAGTACTCACAAGCTCTCATCCTACTAGGGGACTTCAACCACCCTGGCATCTGCTGAAAAAGTAGCACAGCAAGCTGTAGGCGATCCAGGAGACTTCTGGAGTGCATTGGAGATAAATTCTCAATGTGGGACCTAATCCCACATTCTTGTCTCTTTTCATAATGGCTGACGCCATTCTTCGCTTAGCCATGTACTTATATGTACTCCCTGTTCTTATACATACACTTCAGTCAGCCATATACAACAATGATTCTAAGGTTCAGATTTGTTAGCTACCACTTCGAAAGATAATGATCACTTGTTTATTAACAGGATGAAACACCGGAATACAGAGCACCAGAGCTGTTAGTTCTCTAGTACTATTCTGTAACCCTATCAGAAATCATGTAGAGGCCAGGTGCTTTAAAAACTCTAGGAAAAGAGTCCACTGTCCTCCTTCAATCCAATCATGCTAAAGTCAGCGTGTGCTCAAAGACACCCATCTTTTCTCAGTAGAAGATGTGAAAATGATAACAGACGTCCTCAAAAACCTTTCAGAAAATGATCTGCAGAATTGATTCAAAGGCTGGCAGCACTATATGCAGCTGTGTGTCAACTCAGAGGGACACACAGGTGATTTGAGGGTCATTTGAATGGTGATCATAGTCGATTTTCTTAAATTTTTAAATAAAAAGAGTTACAGGCATAGTGTCAGACCTCATATAGCTGACTTTAGCTCACACTTATGCATGTTTACTTGTTGGGCTGGATGAGGCACTGTTGCTTAATTGAAAGATTTTGCCATTAAGGTAAAGTTTGGTGAAGATGTTGATTTTTGTTGTTTTAATTGTTAAGGTAAGACACCTGTCTGCTACCACATTGTCCCAGTTTATTCCTTAATAGGCAGCTAAACCAAAGGCAAACACTCTTTCACCTCCCCCCAACTGGTGGAAAGAATCAGAAAAGGAAAGAAAGACCTGTGGGTTGAAATACAAACAGTTTTAGTAAAAAAATATAATAGTACTAGTAATAATAACAACACTAATAGCTATAATTATATCTATAAGTATAATATAAATAATATTGATATATATGTAAGTATATATAAAAATATAAGTGTAAATACAAACAAACAACCTGTCCCAGCAGTGGTCATGGAATGTGCACTGCCAACACTGAATGCCAGATGGCAAGCACTGCACTTCCAGTGAATGCAGAGATGACAGCAGACGCAGAGATCAGCAAACTCAGAACACTGGGAACGGGGGAGGCAGAACTGCAGAGCAGCAGAAGCATAGCACACCAAGAGCACACCAAGAAGAGGCAGAAGCCAAAATGGGAAGGAGAAGAGGAAGATTAAAATGGGTTTATCCCCAGAAAACTTAATCCCAAGTGAGACATGTATGATACGGAATACTTTCTTTGACCAGTTTAACTCAGTTGTCCTGGTTCCACTCCTCCCAGATTTATTAAGAGATTGAGATCCACCTGCTTGCCTGTAAAACATGACAAAGTGAAAAAAAGGGCCTTGGTTTCCCCAGCAACAATCAAAATATCAATATTTTTCAGCATTATTTGCATATCAAAATTTGGAGAAACAGCAGCTGCTGAGAAGAAAATTAATTCTGTCCAAGGCAAGAATAAATTGCCCAGCTACGACTAAATACATGTGTTACCAATATGCTTTTCATACTAAATCCAAAATGCAGTAGCTACTGAGAAGTGCAGCTACTGAGAACATTTCTATCCCAGCCAAAACCAGGACACACCTCTAATCTAACTGGAGTGCATGCAAGGCAAATGTGTGGTTATGAGTGCTTTTCTTTCATAGGTGCCAAAATACTTCCTAAATGTAGGATTTACAGCACTGTTCAACATCTTGGCACACCAAGAGGGTGCACCATGATGACAACCTGCTTTAATCTACACAACATGTCACTGAGTTTATTTGGATTTGTTAAGAAAAACTGTGCATTATCTGCTTTCTCACTTTACTTCATTTAATTACAGTACACCATAGATCTAGGGTAACCATAAAAGTCACACTAAGTAATAAAATCTGGAGCATGATCTATCCATAGAATATAAACTCAACCTATTCCAGATAGATATCAGAAAATAATAATTTCTCATTCATAGCTTATTATTATAAAGAATTTGATATCTTCAGTGGGATTAGGGCTGCTTTTCTGCAGCAGGAACTCATGCATGAAGCAAAATGAAAAAAAGATATAACCTCTTCAGCTGCAAAATAGTCTAAAATCAATGAAAACAGGGTAGTACAGTGTTATACATTGCCAAAGGAAGGAAGCTCTGTGTTTGTATCATCCTAAATTTTAATTGTTCCCAAAATAGTATTACAGGAGGCTAACAAGCATTCGTATGCTATGGCTGTAATAAATTATGTCTAAAAGATAAATGGATCCTGCTAGGACTTGTTAATGCCCATATTGTTATACAGTTTAAGTATTAATATAGGGAATTAAAAACAACAATGTATTATTTTCTAACTGGACTTGCTTAATATTATCCCTTACCACATGTCTCCTGCTCCTGATCATATAAGTAGAATAATATTGAAAGACACAGTAACATGATCTTTCCTCCCATATTCTGCAGCTCTCTCTCTTTCAGTGTACAACAAATTTTCTACTAGAAGACACCATAATTTGTTTTACTTTCATAAAGGAAGACCTTTGACAATACAGCTCACACAATAGCTGCTCATGTAAATTATTCTTTAATTTTTCACAGTGAAGGAAGAAAACAAGGTTGGCATTCCAACAGGTTCTGTCTAACTTGCTGCTGTGATAGTTTTTGCTCTTTTACCATTGTGTGTCTGTTACAATCATAAGCCGCTGCCTTCAAACTCTCCTGTGAGTTTGAACAGGTTCACTTCAATTTCTTTTCTCTCGGTATCTGATAAAAGTTTTTATGGGGATTTTTATTCTTTGCTGTGATAATTGACAGGATGCTGTTTATGTTTAATCTCTTTCTGGAAGCTAAACAACAGGCAATTGCTCTGTCACTGTGTGAGCCAAACACAGGCAGAGCACAGGAACAACCACAAAGCCACAGATAAAATGAAATTACTACACAGTCCAGGACAACTCTTAACCAGCACCTGGGCAGAGGAAATGCAAATAGGAACACAGGCACCAGAGAGCTTGGGCCTTCCTAGAAAGTGTGTGCATAGCCTGTATCTTTGCTTGTATATGTTAGTGGAAAGCAAAATAGTTTTCCATTGTGCTTTGATCTTTTTAACGGCAGGGCTGGAATCTCAAGCATGTTTTTTGGATGACCCTGAGTTTATCACAGTCCTGTGTTACCTAGACACAAAGGGTTCTATTTGTTAAGCACACAGGACTAGGCAATGGTTAGCATGATTTATGTGTTTTTCTACATCTTGACATCATTTACTCATCTTTATAGTTTCTTCCTGTCAATTTTCTACTGTATCTCTAGAGTCAGCCAATGAAACATAAAGAAAGAGGAAGCCCCTCTGAAACAGAAACCTTTGTTAATAAAAATAAATAAATAAATAAATAAATAAATAAATAAATAAAGACTAATACTAATACTGATACTGATGACACTGATACTGGTATTGATGCTGACCTAAACAAAGCTGTAGTCAGCCAATACAGTGGTTGCAGACTGTGCACTCACAGCAATGACCACCAAATGGCAGACACAGCAAACATAGCAGTTCTGGTGAAACATGAAGGTCACAGCAGATGGGAAACTGGATGCCAGAAGCAGAAGGCTGAGCAAGACCGTGCAGTGATGGTGGCCATTGGGAAGAAGAGCAGTTCCTAGCAGACTACATGCTTATATACAGAGCATGGTGTTCTGTTGGTTAGCTTGAGTCAGCTTGCCTGGCTTTGTTCCTCACAGCTTTTTATACCTGCTTATTTGTAAAATACGGGAAACTGAGAAAAGTCCAAGGAAACAGCATTGTATGGCTGGACACAAAACTGAAAGAGAAGGTTTTACATTTATACACACACTAAACTTAATGCTTTAGCTACTGAAAGGTAAAGTTACTTAGAAATGAAACTTTCTGAGAAGAAAATTTATTATATCCCAGCTGAAACCAGGACAGTAGCTTATGGCAATGAGGAGACACATTGTTATATCAAGAACATTGGATTAGATTTTGATCATATTTACAGAGATGTGAAAAATCTAATTATGCCTATCAGTGCATGGGAGATAAGTATCTCATCTGCAAGTGTAAGTCAGCAGCAGAATATTAAAAAATACTGTTATTTAAAATAGACAAAACCAACTTTAACTACATCACCACTAAATTATGTTTCTACTCTGTAGAGAGCAAAGCTGAAGTTTTTAGCTCAAAGTAAAGATTTACAAGGCACAGGGAAATAAGTTCCCTGGAGAGCTACATCAATTCTAAAAGCACTTAAGAATTTGAAGATCCACTTAGGAACACTGAAAGATTATCAAAAGTGCAGAGAATCCCAGCTCCCACAAGGGACTTTAGGCACATATTCCTATGGCCTTTAAGAAACATACACTCTTAGGTAGTTGAGAGCCTTGAAAATCTTGCCTCTGTCTTTGCTCTACTCCTCTACTGATGATTTTTTTTTCATAGAAGTGAACCCTTCAGAGCACAGAGACCTTCTATATTTGGATGATATTGTTAAGCACACATAGCATAAGGAGTACAGGTTCACAAACTGTATGTATTGGGTATACAGAACCCCATGCCACTGAAAGTAGCAGTTCCATCTATTGCTTGTCTTGGGCTGCTCTTTCTCGATGACAATACAGGTGGTTAATTTCCAATTGGATTAGTTCCTGTTAGCCTTGATGCAAGGAGAAGGGGCAGGGGTTAGCAGCTGTGGTAGGAAAAGGAAGGAGCAGAATGGACTTCTGACAGGTTAAAGCAAGCAATTTACCATAGCTTAAAAAAATACAAATGCTCTGATAAAGTGCTATTCATACCTAACACAGACAACTTTCTGTCTCTTACAGATAGTATGGTAGACTAAGGTATTGAAACCTAAATTCAGCCAGGAGCCAATGCATTTATCAGCAGTGAGAATAACTCATCACCAAAGCAGTGTGTCTTGGGTTGTCGTGTTTTCCCTAGCAATGCTTTGAGTCTCAGGAGGACTGTTTTGGAGTTCCCAGGTCACAGCAATGGTCAGAACACACAATGCCAGTTGCTCCCTCTAGCCCTTGCAATACGTGAATCCATCTCTCTGCCCTCAGTAGGTCCTGACTTTCTACTGAAGGATATGACTCCTGTTATTCCTGTGATGACCTACAGGGTGCCATTTGGGGAATGTTTACATGACCATTGCTCTCTCCTTTAAACTAAAGTATTCCTGTGTCCTTTTTTTCCAATTTATGATCTGGTTTATGTAACATGAAGTGAAATGTATAAAATAGAATCAATTTAATTGTCACTTAGTAGATGGTGGTAAGTCTAAACCAATTACTTTTTCTTTCATATATATATAACATCATTCACTTGCATGCTTTGTCTACACCTTAAGACTGCAAGTTAAAATTAGCTTGGTGTTTGCTGTTAGACAATTTTTTTAAAACCTGTAAATCCTACAAATAACGTGAAATTATGTTATCCACAACATTAATTTGTCTTCAAAAGGAGGACAGCATCATGTAACCCAATTTGGTGCTCAGCAAAATAATGCAATTTGTCAGAATGCACCATTCAGGGGATTAATTGACTGATTTTGCCTGTTGTAACTGTTGGACAGCCAGCCTAAATTTTAGTAGACTATTTGGTGAAATAAAGGACTGGCTATAAAGGGATAAATATATTTGCATGAAAATCACATCTCTAGGTTATTCAATAATGTCCCGTCCATAACAATGGACTGGAGAGTTCATTTGCTTTTCTGATTGTTTTCTGGGTGTGTTTCTTTAAAACATATTCTGTGGAAGAGTTTTTAGCCCAGGGAGGCCACGATCTGTTTGCTATAGCAGTGAACAATCCAGGCTATGAGACAGAGGCCTATGTGACTGAAGGCATGTAAAAAATCCTTGAACTGTCCTTGACTCAGTCATATGAAGAACTAGGAGCGATGTTGTAACCAACTTTGAGGAAGTCGAGCAGGATGATGAACCGCAATGTAGGAGGAAAGATAGTAGCAGCTTGCCGCATGATAGCCAATTAATAATAACCCTGAGCACGTGAACAATGTGATATAACCAATAATGTAATAGTATTGGGTGGGCGGACAGCCTTAGGATGTATAACTGACAAGCACTTGCAGCAATAAAGCGAGAACGATTTAATATTGTATCAGTGTACTGTTGTTACTTGGGACTCGTCTTCATCAGGGACCCTGCAACGATTTTCAGCCTGCCTTGTCTGTTTGGAATAGAGCGTGGGGAAGCCTGCAGTATTCTCTATCTGCTTTTTTTGGTTGTCGAGGCTTGCAAAATTCATTCTGATGTGATTTTTCTCAGCAGTTTAACTTCATAGTTTCCTGTTTCTCTAGTTTCCTACTGCTGTAGTTACATGATAGCAAGACAGAAGGTGGGTCTCTGATGAAGTAAACTATTTGCATGGTATAAGTTGAAGCAATATTGATGACAGATACACACATCATACATTCCTTGTCTAATATTTATATAAAAAGGATTTCTATATGGATATAGAAATGCTATTTAAATTTATAGTTGTGGGCAGTCATACACATCCAAAAGACAGGAAAGTATAATCTATGTATTTGCAATAGAAAGTGAAAGCCAAGGTACATTTTTGACATATCAGCCTTCAGCATATTAAAATAATGTTTTGAAGCCTTGAGGCTTTCTCTGTCCTGTCGTTGCAATTAGTTTTGACAGCTTTGCAAATGGGATTGCCATTGTAGCTGTAGGTGGCACTTTCGGAATTACTTTTCTTGTTTGAGAAGTGAGTGAATCTGTTCACTGTGCATTCCCCATCTCTTTGTTGAATCCATATGCTGTACAATGTAACAATATCTCTATATATTGCTTTCCACCTTCTCTGTTTATCCTCCTTTTTTTGAGTAAAGTAGAAACTGAGGAGTGCTTCTGAAATTAGGTGAAACACTAATGAAACACTTAACTCTGATGAAACACTTAACTCTGAACTAGTGAATATCTTGTTACGGAAGCACCTACCTGTGCTAGATAATGTCCACATTATAGATGTGATAATTTAATCAAAACTGATTGAAAAACTAAGCTGATCAGTCCAGTACAACCCCCAATGTAGATATATTTTTGTCCATCCACACTTTATCTTTATTAGTTAAAATTACTGTGCTAAATTAATTTATATATTGTTCTGAATTAAAGCAGAACAGCTTTCAGGTATATCTCAACACTGAGTTTATTGTCTCTTGGGTCTGAATTTATAAGAGTTTTGAACTGAAAATGAATTACAGAGGGTAACACCATGGGAATATGGGCTCAGAACATGTCCTGACCCACATGTGCAATCCTAGAAATATGCTCCCAGTCTTTTCTGGAAATATCTAATTGGCAAAATTCTCTGATGTTTATTTGGATTAACATGAACCAAAAAAACTGGTAAGAATATTCCCATCCACACTAGACAGGCATGATTTTAAAAACATTTATGCTGTGAGAAGAGAGCATATTGAGTAAATATCTCTGTCAATATAACTTATGCATGGTAAAGAAGAAATGAAAGTACAAGTACAAGGGAGTACAAGTACAGCTTTGGTGTCTGGTTCTGAGCAGTGGGGTTGCTTAGCAAGCTAACATGCAAAATAAACTCTGAGTGGAACAGTGTTCTGCTTCTGGCTGTCTGCTCTGTCTCCTCCAGTAAGAGCACACGTGGAACAGTTCCTGAAGCATCACATTCCATACATTTAAGTAGACTGGGATCTGTTATTAGTTACCTTTGAGTTTAGATTGAGGTGACACAGGATATGTTGTAGAAATAGACCCATATATGGTTTTAAATCACAGCTACGCTGAGAAATTATGTGTGATTGTAGCAATTTTATACAACAACAGTCTTCACTCAGCTTTGGACAGAAAACCACACGGTGTAAGAGACAGGGTAAAATTTGGAGGTAAGGAACTTACCTTTAACTAGTCTGGGATAAAGAGCTGGTATCTCAAATTAACTCGTTGGAAACTTCAAACAAAGATGCTTTGTTAAGTGTAAGGTTTTTTTGCTAACTGCTGGAGCATGCATAGGGAAAATGAAAATAAAAATTCATGGTACTGAAAGATGATTGTCTGCACTGGGTAACTTTCTTTAAAAAGTCAAAGGTTTAAAACCTTATAAGGTTGGTATTGTCTATCCAATGTAAGAGTAAAAATACCTCTTTAGAAAACAATTTAAAAATTTATATCAAATTTGAAAACATTTTTTCCCCAACAACCCATCCCATACCCGAATTAATAAAAATACATGAAATAAGCGTGGTTTGTTAGAAAGCTTTGAACTAGCCCTATTCACCATATCACTATTTGGGGTTTTGGAATGCTGTCTTAGAAACATAGGTTCAATTTAGCAAGCAGGATGTGCCTTTGAGATTGTGTATTTTGTGCTTTCCCTTGCTGATATGTTTGGATAAAGTCCAAAGACTTTCTATGGCCTCTGAAATAGACACTTCACATATCGCCAATATTACAGAGACAATGGACTCTTACTGGGTTGTGCTCATAGTATTCATGTTAGGCAGAGTGATATGTCTAAAAATGTTATCGAGGTCCAAGGGAAGTACATAAGTCTAATCTGGCATGACTTCCGTCTCATGTTAGAGGCAGTTAAAAGGGATGCTATAATTACTGAGATGGTCACAGAGCATTAGCTGCCTCCAGAATGGATGTTACAGCAGTTTCAAAAGCACATGGTGGTAACAGTTTACCCGTTTCACTATACAGCATATTCTTTAAATATAGATCATCTCCTTAAACACTTTTGAAACAACCAGGATATACACTAAGACTTCTTCCACTGTATGACAGTGTCAGGTCTACAGGAGAGCAGAGAAATACCCAAAAGGGCATAGAAACGGTGAATGGTGTCCTTTATTCTTAGCAGAAAAAAAGGAAAAAAGAAACTGGATGACAGCGGGATGGAGACATGATAATGGTATCTCGACTAGATATAACCTAGTGCAAGGATTAAGAAAATGCACATCCTGCCTCCATACCCTCAGTAGCCACAGAAATGATTGTGTATTTTACCTGGATAACAGGGTTTTACTTTGATTTGTGGCAAAACTGTAGCACATTGAGCTCAGAACTGTTTCAAATTTGGGAAGTCAAGTCCCTAAGAAGATCCAGGTTTAAGATTTTCCATTTAAAAGTTTGCAATTTCCAGTTTGAAATTAATCTTAGTTTTTTTTTAAAAAAAGACCTCCCTTTCATTTCCACCAGAAATAACTTAGAAGTTTGTCCATTGAAATTAATTTTGGGCTAATTTTATCCTTTGGTACTCAATTTTAATTAAATTTTCATACAAGTTTTATTGCTCTAGAGTAAATGACAGAGTCTGAGTGCCTTGGAATAAAACAGTTTTAACTCCAAAATTCTCATTTCTTATCACATTTACCTTCCTATTATTATTTTGTTGTCTTTCTTATTATAGAACTGTAATTCAGAGAGTGAGACATATTGATCTTTATGGAATTTTCCTCATTTTATGCTTTGATAATGAAGCACAAGCATTTTCATTCTAATGAATACACCTTAAAGAGTTTAGAGTACCTTTAACAACTACTGGGATAAAATTCCAGGATTCCTGTTTAAGAAAAAATGAAGCACTCACTAACGAAATGCCAAAAATAAGATACTTAATCTGAGTGAAACTCATAGCAGCTCCGGGAATAACTCAGGCATAATTATTCCACAGGTCATGAGTAAGTGCTTCTTTGACTGTAATGGTGCTGTGTATGAGAATGGATATCATCATGTTGAACTTAGTTATATCTGCTCTGAAAGTACTTTAGTCTATTAAAAGTCAACGTAACACATTTGCTGGACCACAAAGCAATTAATTTACATGCTGTCAGCTTTCAACAGCTCTGGGAATTTTAAGTCTACCGAGAGAGAACTCATGGTTTTAGGTACAGAGATCTCATTGACTGTGAAACCAGAGAGTTTATGCCACAGATCAATACACATTGTGTGGTCTATACAAAACAAGGCAGGGTTTGTGTTGTCTTTTTTGGAAAAGACTGGCCCAAAAGAAGGCATCTTGTGAAGTAAAATACTGTTCAGAAAAGTACAGTCTGCACTGTCAGTGATTGCAGAATAAAGACTTGGTATGGCCAACATGTTATCTTCTCTATTGTTTCTATAGAGCAAACTGGGTTTTTGAGTACATCCTGTAGAATGAATTCAGAACACACTGAAGTAAAAATGTGGTACTGCTTCTTTTAATTACATCTATGTGTTTTTTTAATAAAAATAAAGGAGTTTTCAAATTTGCAGTTTTATCTCACATCCTTGGTTCTATGGTTTATTTTCTTCAAAAGAAATGTTGAACTTCAAAAAATTGAGCCTTTTTCCTCTAAAAATACTCAATAACTGCAAATTGCATTTGACCCTTATATTTACCCCATCTTTAGTACCCCATCTGATGATGCATGCCTACGATGAGGCATGCCTATGACACTCAGTATCTTTTGTCAGACTGCATCCCCAGGGAAAAAGTACTTTGGAGAGGTTATTTATATCTTCTTGTTCAGAATCTAAAAACTTTGCACAAGAAACCACAGGCCAGTCAGTCTCACCTCTAAGCCCAGTGAGATGATAGACCAAATCCTCCTGGAAACTCTGCTGAGGCACATAGAAAATAAGGAGGTGATTCTTGACAGCCAACATCGATTCACTCAAGGCAAATCGTGCCAGACAAATTTGGTGGCCTTCTGTGATGGGGTTACAGCATTGGTGGATAAGGGAAGAGCAACTGACATCATTTACCTGGACTTGTATAAAGCATTCAACACTCTCCTGCATGACATTATAGCGACTCTCATGAGCCAACGCTTTCTTCATCAGATGAGGAATATTTTGATGGAAGGCTGGGGCTTGCTCATATTGGGACAGACAGGATACTATTCAACTAGTTTATACCAGATACAGAATCAGGATTTGAGAAATACATGATGTGATTTTGACCCCTAAGTTTCAGACCTGGCTCGGACTCTCACCCATTGTATTATACAATGATCTATTGATTTGGTCCAAGCATCTGAACATAAAGTCAGGCAGCTCAGAGGCTGTCTTGGTCATTGCGAACTTGACTTAAATGAGGCTATGAGGTACGAACCCAGTAAACACCTGTGTTGAAGGCAGACTCATGGTGGAAGTGAGGTGAAGAGGCAAACTTTCAACAATGTGCAAAAGCCATCAGGTATCTTGTTTCAGCCTTTTCCTAAAGAAAATCTTACCTTCTATTCTCCACATACATCTCCAGTCTGGTCTGTGGCAGATGCTAGGAGTCTGTTGATGACTTCATACAATGAGGCACTGGTATGCAGAAAGGTCAATGTTTACACTTATTCCTATAGTAACCAAGGTCATCCTCAAGCTGGCCACAAAGGGCCACATTTTCAAGGAGAAGCAAACAGGCAGGTGTCTTTAAACTGACCAGCAGAGTATTCCATCCCATATACACCATACTCAGTATAAAATTGAGAGAGCATGAGGGTCTGCCTCTCTTCTGCAATGGCTGACATCCAGTGAGGGCTTCATCTGTCTGATTACTCCTGATCCCAGATCCATGTGTTCCTGAAAACAGTTCCTGAGCTCACTCCTAGCTATGGACCCATCCCCTCATGTCAAGCTCTGCTAGGGGAGGTTCAGGCTGGATATCAGAAAAAAGTTTTTCATGGGAAGGGTCATTGGGCACTGGAACAGGCTGCCCAGGGAGGTGGTTGAGTCACCTTTCCTGGAGGTGTTTAAGGGACAGGTGGATGAGGTGCTGAGGGGCATGGTTTAGGGAGTGTTAGGAATGGTTGGACTCGATGACTCAGTGGGTCCCTTCCAACCTTGTGATTCTATGATTCTATGATTCTATGTATACATATATATGTATACAAAGCAATAACATGTCTCTCTAAAAATGGAAATGCAGAGAGAGAATGATTGGTGAAAAGATAAGAGAGGCAGATTAGACGGAAATAGAGAATCAGTGGGAAAAACAGTTTCACATTTGCTAGGGATCCTGTGATAAAATATGATCCTGAAATCCTTGACAAGAAGGAAACATCCATTCATCTTCCCCTTTTATGCAGTTGATGCTGGATGATCATGCCCACTTATATCCACTGGGCGTTCCTTTAGGAGTAGTTCTGTGTTACATAAGCTGTCATGTGCTGGTTTCCTGATGGACAGGTGAGTTCATCTCAAGAGTGCTGCCCCCACAAGCCCCTCTCAAAATTGTAGTGACCGATACTTGACCTCTCTTTGCAAGTTTGCACGAAGACTGTTTTAGCAGATATGAAAATCAATTACCTTGTTTTGGTGCTTTGAAGTTTCAACCACTTAGTCTCACAAACGGCTCAAACAGTGTTTAGGACAAAAGAAAAAGGAACAGTTCATCTGCAGTTTGAAACAAGGTCCTTGACAGTATAGAAAAGCCATTTTCATTGTTGTTCACAGAGGCTGGAAAGAATGATTTCATATATTGAGCTGGAAAAATGAATATGGGAGTCAACTCACCATGGAGCAGGAACTGTGCTGCTGCTGACTATGTGATTGGCTTTCTGGACTGTAAGCACACACTGTTTTTCATGTGTTTCCAGTTTTTCATCCACCAATACTTCCAAGTTCATAAGCTCTGGACACTATTAATCCATCGTTCATTCCCTGTCTCTACTGATACTGGCAATCTAAAGGTCTTAAAGGGAGCTCACAGTGTGGTTTTGACTTTGGTAACTATTTATATTGTATAAGATGTCATTAATCCTATATTAATTGTGGTAGTACACTACAGGCTACAACATTTTCTTTAGGAAGTACTAACATTGCACACATGGATGAGTCTTGTACCTATGTGGCAATATATAAATGTGCACTAATATTCTCTCTTGAAAAAAGAGCAACTGTAATGTCTAATAGCCATAGATATAATTAGTCCTTGAGTCCTTGATGAATATAGGCTGGTTTCATGTTGACATAATTCCAACTCAAAGACTCCGCCTTACCTACAATAGACCTACCAGGTCTGGCAATTTGAATGAGCCTACTAGGTGTCTGATTTCACATGTCATTTCTGAAAAGCAGCAAAAAGTAAAGAAACTCTCAGGCTATCAAAGCACAGAATAAAGCACTTATCTTCTCTCTCCTGCTGTCATCCTAAAGTACCAAACTCGGTTGTGAAGAACTATATCTCCCCTAGACTTGGCTAGGAGTTGCAGGAGCAAGGCACCATTCAGGATCCGTAGGCCTGACCTGTTTGCCTGTATCATCTGCTGCTGTTCTGCTGACATTTCTCTCTTCCCACTGCCTTTCTCAACGACAGTAGAGTAAGACCTCAGATGTCTCCTGGGAGCATGCCCATCCTGCTTTCTTTCTTCACCTTTTCCATTGGTATTGTGTGACACATAGAGCAGTAAGCTGTACCACTCAATCATTTCTCATACAAGTTCAGAGGCAACGCTACTCTGAGAGATATCATGGCAGCATGAAGAGCATGAGTGATACATATTATAAGCTGGTTGCACAGGCAGAGTGTTAAGCACAGACAATATATTTCATAAATTAAATACATGTTCAATTGCTGTAAAAAAGTTTCTGAAAATACTTAGAAGTCTGCTCCCTGAAATAGTTAGTGTAATCCTAAGAGTGCTTGAAATAATATTTTTCTAAAAATAGCAATAAATGTATTGATTTGTAGAGTGTTAGTTGTACTTTGTCACACCCTTGGAAGGTAATGAGCTTTATGGCACAGATAAACCTTGCTGATCTCTCTGAGAGTTTACCCAGTGCTACATCATGTTTACAGCTTGATTATTTAGATGCAGAACCTTTAAGTATTTTTTTAGCCTGGAGAAGAGGAGGATGAGGGGAGACCTTATTACTCTCTAAACTACCTGAAAGGAGGTTGTGGAGAGGAGGGAGCTGGCCTCTTCTCCCAAGTGACAGGGGACAGGACTAGAGGGAATGGCCTGAAGCTCCGTCAGGGGAGGTTCAGGTTGGATATCAGAAAAAAATTCTTCACAGTAAGAGTCATTGGGCACTGGAACAGGCTGCCCAGGGAGGTGGTCGAGTCGCCTTCCCTGGAGGTGTTTAAGGAATGGGTGGATGAAGTGCTTAGGGACATGGTTTAGGGAGTGTTAGGAATGGTTGGACTCGATGATCCAATGGGTCCTTTCCAACCTTGTGATTCTGTGATTCTGTGATTCTCCTATGAACCCTCGTGCTAGAAAGATGAGACTCTGCAGTTCATTTATAATTCCCTTATCACAATGAATGGCAACAGTGCCATGTCCAAATCTTAAGATGGGTGCTTGATGCCTTCAGATTAATATATTAGTTCAAATTAACCACGTAGTGTCATTTTCACTTCAATTCACTTCCTGACATAGAAGCTGTGCCCTGCTGCTTCACAAATTCTCTCAGTTTTAAGGACTTTACTGTCATGATGATTCATGAAGACATGTCTTGATATGTGGAGGACGTGACATGTTTATAAAGCTATGCAAAACCAAACAGTAACGTTGGGAGGCAATAATTAATGGAAGTATCTTTACAACTGAATTTCTCTCTCCTTTCTTCCTTGTCTTCTGTATACACTGCTTGAGTTTGACGTGCTTCTGCTGTCCTCTTGTCCTTGCTTCTCTCGGCAGGGAACTATCACTTATAACAGACTCCTAAGACGGACATCTTCAACTAGACCAGGTTTCTCAGAGCACTATCCAATCTGACGTTGAATATTTCCAGAAACGGAGAATCTACAGCCTCTGCGGGCAACATGTTCCAGTATTTCACCACCCTCATCATAAAAAAATTTCTTCCTTAAATCTAGTCTGAATCTCCCCTCTTTTAGATTAAAATGATTAGTCTTTTTCGTATCACTGCAGACCTTATTTAGAAGTCTGTCCCCATTTTTCTTATAAGCTCCCTTTTAAGTATTGAAAAGCTTCAATAATTTCTCCCTGGAGTCTTCTCTTCTCTAAGCTAGATAAGTCCAGATCTCTCAGCCTTTCTTCTTTGAGGTGTTCCATCCCTCTTACATAGCCTCTCTGTCTCTGCACAATACACTGGCATTGTGATTTGCCCTCCATGGCATTATTTACACAATCTCTTTCTTCTGCTTGATCGTGAAGCATGTTCAGAACAAACATCTAAAACTGCAACTTTCTCTTTCAAATTTGGTAAGAAATGATGAAATAAAAAATATGTCCCTGTGAAGCCAGATGAATAAAAAGCTCCAGTGTGTTCCTCTACTTTAATTCAGAAATTAAGCAGAAGGTCTGTTGTCAGTCAGGAACAATCCCATGGATTTGCATAGAAATAAATGCTAATTTTCATGCTATAATATTGCTTCAATATGTTCCAAGGTATCTCTTGGAATTCTAATGAAGATTCTTGTGTTCACAAGTTTTAGAAAACTCTGTATTACCTTGTGCCTTCAGGCTTTAAGCAAAGTAGGTATCTAATATTGCAAAAAAAGAAAAAACTATATTAAAATCAGAGTCAAAGCTTGGTGATTCATGGATAATTTAAACAAAAAATAAAAAAGAAAAATGAAGATGTCAGGAACATACATGAATCAGGTACAATGTAGTTTTTGTGCCATTATATACTTCTACATTTACTGCAATGTATCTGATTATGCAGGTTTGAATGCCAGCCTTCCATATCCATAATTTCTCAAATATTGTCTCTTATGCGTGAGTCTCAAAGTTTATTCCAGAGCAAACCTCTAAAAAGCATTTAGAAATTCAGTTGAGTGTATTAGTTTGTTGCCATCATATGCTGGTAAAGTCAATATTAATCGGTCAGTATGGTGTCTCTAGGTCTTGATATACCTATAGGAACTGCTCTGTGAAAGGCTGAGTCTCTCTCCTGGGGTCAGGCGGCTGTCAGTGGCCTCCTGGACTTCAAGGAAAGAAAGACACAGGCTGTAAACAACAATTCATTGTAAAAAGCAAAAGGATAATACAGCAATTTTGGGCAGAGCGCCGGCGAAGTCAGAGAATGCTCTGGCATGCTGGATGTGCAAATAATGCATTTTTACAAAGGCATTTACAAAGACATAGGACTGGGGAGAATGGCTATAAATCAGAGAGGGGCAGATTTAGATTAGACATAAGGAGGAAATTTTTCACAATGAGGGTGGTGAGGCACTGGCATAGGTTTCTCAGGGAAGTTGTGGATGCTCAGGGAAGTTGTGGGTGAAGAAATACACTTGGGTACCTGCAGCAGGCTGCTCCTAGGAGAGGAATGCAGTTGCCATGGAGAAGGGCCAGTCCAGGCCAAAACAGTACATCCTGCCTCACTGTGAGAGGAGTGGAGCAAAGGGGCACAGGTAGAACTGTGCAGCCAGGTTCCATTTTCAATAATAGGCATTAAGTGCATGGATCTGAGAAGATAGCTACATAGTTCCTCTCATAGAAATATGAATTGCAGCTGCTGGTTCAGCAACATGGATGTCAATGTGCATTTTAGCTGAACTTTGCTCATATCATGTCATTATAATGTGAAAACACTGTATGGACCCTGCATGGCATGGGTTTGTGGATCAAAGCAGGTGATGTCCCCCAGGTCCCAGTGGGAAGACTAGAAATGGTAGAGAACATGACTGGATCTGCCTAGTGGGGGGCATAAGAGTCTGTTTCCTGTCCCCCCACCCGATCCAGTGAGGAGCGGGAACAGAGGGCTTGAAAATCCCCATGAAAGCCTGCAACTTCGTGTCTTGTGTAGTGTGCCTTGTAGTGTCATGTGCAGACACCTACCAACTTCTGGCACGCTAGACAAAGAAATGCATGTTTCCACATGCGAAGTTCCTGAGGTGGTGACTTTCTCTCATATTTCCAGTTTCTCTTGTAATTATTCCAGTTTCTTTTGTAATTATTTCTACCTTTTCCTTTCCTCTCTTTTCTTCTTTTCTCCCTTTTCTATCTTTTTGACCCTTTTCTCTTTGCAACGCATGCAGCTGCAGCAGGCAGTAGGTGCTGTATTTGTTCTGGTTTCGGTTTTGAATCCAGGCAGCATTAGGGCTCTCCCTGTTGTTTTTAGGTGTTCAGTTAAGCAGATTGCTATAATGATGCCAATCCTTGCCGAGTGACCTGGTATCTTCAGCTTCTGCTTCTTTTCTGTGTGTGTGTGTGTGTTGTTTGATCAGTTGAATCCAATGTTTTAAGGACATGCCCCTTGTTTAGTAAAAAGTATCATTCACACTCTCCTCCTGAGTGATTTTGGATCACTCTGGCACCATGCCAGGATAGAGAGCTCACATTTCTTTTAAAGTACGCTGTGACACGCTTCCACACAGAAGGCTACACACCTTCTCCCTGCCTCCAAGGCAAACCACTCCCATAACCAGTCACATTGGTCATGAGCAGTTAGTTTTTGGAACATAAAGAACTTTTTTTTATACCAATAAGGACTGAAAGAGTGTATGATTAAAATCACTCAAGCTCCACCCAAAACTCTACCTGAGGGTCCAAAATATTTTAAAATTCAAACACAAAGAGGAAACACATAGGGAAGACCCTCTATGAATAACTTTCTACTATCAGTTTATTAATCGGACCCTGTCTTCCCCTCCCAAATTGACGTTGTTGGGCAAGAAATTTCTGTTACATGTCCTATATTCTAACAGCATGCTAACTACTAATATCTTTCTATATTTTGTTTTTAACTACTTATTTCTTACCTGCATATCACTTGTGTATACTATATATGCTTTAGTGTTTGTATGTTGTATTTAACATATTTTCACAAACAGTGCCTTATCACCAGCTACCCTGAACCCTTATCTTGTCATGAATTGTTATAATAAAATCAGTTTTTGTGCACATATATAAGTTTTCAGAAACTTTACTTTCTTAATGTGATCCTGGTGTTATAAATACTCAATCAGTCGTAATTTCTGCAAAAGTTTGCTTTATTATATTTATATGGGAAAGCATTAGAAGGAAACAGCGCTGGGTGCGCTGGGGAGTCTCCGCTCCACCAACAATGCACACTTAAGTCTGAGTTCTCAGTTCCTTTTATTTTATTCTGCAGGTCGATATTGTCCATGTGGCGATCTCCTTTTCATTTTCCTTATCTTCACTTCTGTACTTTGAACTCGGTTTCTTGCGCAAGGTATCTTTCAGGTCTTTATCAAGTTAATCTGCAGTCTCCTGCTATTGTTCCATGCCTCCCTAGGGGTCCTTACTCAGGCTCCAAATCATTCCAGCAGACCTTTTACCCTATCTTCGGTAATGCTAATTTGCAGGTCGTGCACCAACAGGCATTACATTGTGTTTTCTGGCACGAATTACATCTATATTCTTCACAGTCCCCCCCTTTTTTTTTAAAGGTAATATGATTAATTCGTGTCTTGGATTCAAATTGTTTTACTATTTTGACTGCTGCTGAAAGTTCAGAATTTCGTTTGGTTTTTATTATTATTAAGGAGTGGGTTTTTCCTCTAGCAGCCTTCTCTGGATCCAAGGGCATTGCAGAAACCTGCATTCCTTGGATCACAGAGTGGATCAGCTTGATAAAACATGGAATCATACATGGTAGAAATAACAACCCAACCATGGAGCATAAAATTATAAATCCCACTCTTTTCTACCAAGTTCCTCCAAATAATTTATCCCACCAATCATCTTTACAATTGAATCCCATTTTTGAACTGGTACATAAGCTATTCTTTTGATGTCTTCAGCTATTTCTGTAATAGCTCGTCCTTTATCATCAATTTCTAAACAACATTTGGAATTATTGAATTTCCCACAAATTCCTCCCTCTTCAGCCAACAAATAATCTAAGGCTAATCGATTTTGGTATACCCCTGCTCGAGTTTGTGATAATTGTTTTGCTATCAGCTCTAATGCTTGAGCGGTTTGATTAGTAATTAACTCCACTACTGCCTGTAGTCTTATTATGCTGTTAAGCATATAAATTGGGGTACGATATCCCCAACTTCCGTCTTGAGCCCATGTAGCCGGGTCATAATATTTTATGATTCTCTCAGGAGGCCATTCATTTTCTCCCCAGGTTTGCACTCCTCCAATGTTAATATCACCCTTATTTCTATCTAAAGTTTCATATAATGGTCTTCCTAAGATATTCTCTTTTTGCTTAGGTATTAAAAAGAATGCAGGTTGTATTATTCCTATAGCACAAGTCCCTCTCCATCTATTAGGTAATTCATTGTAGGCTCTTTTCCCACAAATCCAAAATAACCCATCCGGTGATTTCCATTTCTGATCGTTTCTTTCCGGGTTATCCCAGAAATACTTAAGGTCTTCAATCTCTTTAAATGGGTTGGCCCCAGTCATATTTTTCCAGCATATTGTCTCATTCCCATTACAGCTGCTGGACCAGAATCCTGAGGGGGTCTTGGCCACCACCTCTTATGGGTAACATTGGTAATTAACGTTAATTTACAAGGAGTATGTCCTACATATTGAGTAAAATTTAATCCTTCTCGAGTTATACAGGCTTGTCCTATTATTTCATGGCTTAATATCCATCCCTCAGGTCTAGGGGTGAAGAATGGTGTAAGAATGCGAAGAATGGGTGTAATTCCAGATTAAAAGTTGTTGGGGGCCTATCCCTTCCCCTCTCCAAGGCCATTGTTCTATCATTTGGGATCCTCCGCATATCCAAAAGGACGATATATTCAGTTCCGTAACTATTCTCTGCCTCAAGTCTACATATAAGTTTTTACCCAAAGTGGGGAGATCCCACTCACTAAGTCTAGGTTTTAATTTTTCATAAAGGGAGGGTCCGGCCTTTGCCCAATCATTTGAGTTCTGTACCTGATCATTCGATTTCTGTACCCGATCATTCGATTTCTGTAAATGCTGGCTGGCATTCCGAACTAATTCTTCCTTATCTCTGTCCTGAACTCCCCCTCCATTGGTATAGCCCCACATTCCTCCCTGAGTAAAACAGATATATATATTTCTCCTTTCGGACAGGTACCAAATCTTTTAACAACTCATCCTGTTTTACTCCCAAAGTTTTCCACTACCTAATATTTTTGCCCTTGGATATAACAACTTTCTAGTCATCTCTCCTCGTAACAACCAGAGTTAATGTGCGAAAGAATTGCCAATGCTTGTATGATTTGGCGTCCATATTTAACATTTTGGTAACACTTCGAGCAAGAGTCAGCAGTCCCATCGGTCATTAGATTTAGTATGATTATTATCCATTCCCACTTCCGTATCCCTCTGCCTCTTCCTATGCCTACCGGGTTGCCTCCGGCAGCAAGGGGAGCCATCTTCTTGGCAGCAGGGATATTCTTCAGGGAGTCCAGGGGAGGACCTCCGGAGCTCATGTCTTTTCTTAAAGGCATCCCAATTCCTTTTCTTTACTGCTGGTGCAGAACAAGGGACTTTAATTCGCTTTCTACACTCAAGGGCAACTATATTAGGGTGCGCTCTTAATTTTCCTTGGAAATTATTTAAAAATAATTTAATATTTAAATTATTTAAAAATAATTCCCACCACTCTTGGGAATCTATTTCTATAGTTCCTAGAAATCCTGTGATACGGAGGTTCTATTCAGTATTTTTGGCACTCCAGACATACCCCACAAGGAGTATAACCACATCTACGATGACAGACTCACTTTTCCTTGCAATTATTGCATATAAAGCAAATAAGTGGATAACAAACACACTCTAGTTCCCCACAATTAATCTTCTGACTGCGATACCACTGTTCCTGTGATTGGGCTTCCTCTTGCATCAGTTAGGCATTGAATCCGGAGTTTCAGGCTTCCGGGCAGGGAGACCACTGTCCATTCATTTTTATCCAAGTCTGGTTGGATAGGTCCTTTCACTTGTCAAGTATGGGTCCAACACTTCTCAGCAGTTCGTATTGCGGTATCTGTAGCCAAAGCACAAGAAATGGTCCCTCCCATCGAGGAGTGAGGGAGGTTTCTTTCTACCCTTTTACCATTACATAATCTCCCAGTTGTATTTCATGTATTGCAAATCCCAAAAGGGACATTTTGTGTTAATAGGCAAAGTATTATATAAGATTGAATAGACATATCATTTACCCATGGGTGATCAAAGGGCATACCATGGTAATATGACATCCCATATAACATTTCAAAAGGTGCTAAAACACTCTCCGAATGTGGCATTGTCGTAACATTTAATAGGGCTAATGGAAGACATTTTATCCATGCCATTTTTGTTTCTCTATTCACTCGTTCAACTCTACCAGAACTTTGGGGATACTATGGGGTGTGATATTCCCATTTTATACCTAAGCCCACTATGATAATTTCAAGAACCTTTGATCTTGAATGCAATCCTTGATCTGAATTGATGACCTGAATTATACCAAAATGAGGCACTTATCAACTGATATTTTAATTCTTGGTATCTCTTTTCACCCTCTTTCAGTCCATTTTAACCTGTCAATGGTCAATTTGTCATATTATCAGTCAGTCTGGGCGGTAGGGTTTTGAGGGTCAGAGTCAACATAAGCAGCAAAATAAATAAATAAATAAATAAATAAATAAATAAATATACCCCTGCCTCTTTAACTTAAAGTGCATGTGTCCAGGGCTTGCGCATGTGTTCTAGGAGGTGAGGAGGGGTGAAATGGTCTTATTGCACACTTAGCTTTGGCCGAGCCACCAGCACCCATCCCACCAGGAAAAAAAAAGACCGGAATCTGGGATGAACCCCTATGTGTTGCCATGCTGGTGGGGTATATCATGCAGGTGCTCGTGATAGTGGCTGCCATCACAATATATGAATGTGTGACTAGAGGCTGGCTTAGAAGAAGAAGACCGTCTTCCCCTTCCACTTGTCTGAGGCCAATACTGAGACCAAGACCGAGACCAAGACCGCTAAGGCCACCAGCATGGCCTGAAGTTTCAGTTCAGGTACTGGAGACAGCTTTATAAAAAAAAAGGAAAAACAAAAAAAAGGACAAGGTTAGTCACCATGCGGTGCATAGTTTCTTGTTGGACTTTTTCTATCGTTATCGCCCCTGTGAGAAAAGACCACGATGAACAGAAGAATTGAAGGTCATCGTCAGGTGAGCGTCGGGTGCCTTACGATCATGCAGCACGCTACGGGAGAGAGATGGAGCCATATTTGTCCACCTCTTCCGGTCCCTAGTCAGGTTGTCCATCATCCTGACAACCACCAAAAGACTGTTCTGAACTCACAGGTGGTGTATTTCTGTTTTGATTGCGTCGCTTGGGATTTTGTCGGGTTGTTATACAGTTAATTGTTCTCAGGTTCTTATTTTCTATTAAATTGTTTAGTAGTTCACTAAACTTGTCTTGGGATTGCATTAACTATATAATCCTTATTCTCGACAGCGTGGTTTGGCGTTCAGAGTTATAACGTTTTGAATCAATCGTATAAAACATGGAATAGCACATGGCAAAAACAACAATGTGGCTAATTCACATAACAAATAAAATAAGATTTGTTTTCCCATGGACTTCCGGGAAGCCAGGAAAACAGGTCAATGTCCCAGCCTTTCCAAGTTTGGACAGGGATGTGTGCTAACTTCCGTATTTCGACTGTAATTTGTTTAACTACTTCACCATTATTGATCTTTTATCAACTGTCAAATTGACTCCCAAAGAAATAATTAAACCTCTTCCTAATAAATTAAAGTCTGCCTCCTCAACTAATAATAAGTTCGCAACACAGATTTTGGTATCTGATTCTATCAATACATTCTTAATGATGGGAACTTTAAAAGGTTCCCCCTTTGCTCCCAGTACCAAGGTATTTTCCTTACTCAATTGACATCCTTTCGGTAATTTTCGAATGGTATATTTCTCAGCTCCAGTGTCTACTAGGAAGATGACTTCTTCCCCCTGGGGACCTATCTGTAATTTTATCAAGGGGTCTGGTGATGATGTTGTCCCCAGGATGTAGAGCCCCTGACACCCCTAATCCTCCTGAAACATTTTCTTGTCCTGCATTTTCTTTTTGCAGTTTCGTTTAAGGTGACCTTTCTTTCCACAATAATAACATTCGGGGTATTCATCTCTCCTCTGATGTTCCCCAAAGGCCTTAACTATATTTTGTCCCCTGGGAACTGCCTCCCTAATGCCTCGAATAATCATTTCCCTTAAATTCAACATGTTTTGCCTATCATGTACATTTTGATGATTCTGATTGGGATTTTGATTCAGCCATTTCTGCTCCCCCAGCGGACCCCACTGATGTCATCTTCCTAATTTCGCATACCTGCTTGCCTTATCATTTCCCTCTCCTCCATAGTAAACAATACACTTAAAATTGACTGAATTTCATCCCATGTATAGGTATTTGGTTCCAAAAGTTGGTCTAATTTTTCGGAGACCCCCAAGGGGTCATGTAGCAGTTGCCCCATTTCTTTTCTAAATGTTCTTACGTCCCCTGTATTGAGGGAAACTGCTACAAATCTTATTCCCCCGACATTTCCTCCCAGAGGAAATTCACGTAAGGGGAGATGTTCCTTTGGTTGTTCCTCCTCTCTTCTGGTCTTACTTCTAGTTCGCAAATCGGGTGGGGACTGTGGGAGGCACTGTACGACCTCCATTTTCCGGAGTGGGGGGGTTCCACACTCTCTTCCCCTTGGTTTCATATCGGGGAGGTAAATTAACTAAAACCTCCCAATCTTGTTTGTCCTTCTTTTTCTCTCTTAAGGGGTACAATGATATCCTCATTGAGGACCCTTGCCATAAAGCATAGTCACTTTCCTCCTGGCTGAATGGTTCCTTCCCATATACAGATTCAAAACCTGACAAATCCAATCATCAAAAGATCTGAAAATTTGCCAAAACAAATGGTCAGGCCTTATTTCCTCCTTAGTCCAAACTTCCATACAGTAATGGACCATTTTCTCCTTACTCTTCTCCTTCCGGGATGGCCATTCATCCCAATGTTTGAACATTAACCCCAGCGGACTGTCTGAGGGTTTTTCCGGTAACTTGCTCCCTATCTGTTTCCAAGGACCTCTCTGTGGGCCCTTCCTGGGGCTAGGGAATTTCACTTTAACTTGCTCCCTACCCATTTCCGAGGACGTCTCTGTGGGCCCTTCCCGGGGCTAGGGAATTTACCTTTCCTTTGCCCCATCTCCGCCAAGTGTGACTCCTTTCACCCTTTTTCACTCACTTCCCTCCTTCGGTGAACAGGTCCCTCGCGGGAGACTGGAAATGCACCTAGAAGAGGTCCACACTCACTTCACAACCCTGTTGTGTCTCAAGCATGCACACTTTGGCTATCCACCCAACCGAACGGTACTTACAGTCCGACGTTCCCGTCCGGATCTTCGTGCACAAGAATTATGCGTACAAATTTGGCTGCAGCAATTTTGTAGGGAGCTCAAACTTTGCTTCTAGCTTTCCTCGATTTAGGGTTGATATCAGCAAGGTATCTACCACAATCGTTCCTTCGCCAGGCCACGGTTAGTGGGGCGCCCCCTGAACAAAGGAACGTCTCTGGCAACCCAAGCCGATATCCCGGATGAGCCCCCAATTTGTTATAAATAATCAATTGTAATTTCTGCAAAAGATTGCTTTATTATATTTATATGGGAAAGCATTAGAAGGAAACAGCGCTGGGTGCGCTGGGGAGTCTCCGCTCCACCAACAACGCACACTTAAGTCTGAGTTCTCGGTTCCTTTTATATTATTCTGCAGGTCGATATTGTCCATGTGGCGATCTCCTTTTCATTTTCCTTATCTTCACTTCTGTACTTTGAACTCGGTTTCTTGCGCAAGGTATCTTTCAGGTCATTATCAAGTTAATCCGCAGTGTCCTGCTATTGTTCCATGCCTCCCTAGGGGGTCCTTACTCAGGCTCCCAATCATTCCAGCAGACCTTTTTCCCGATCATCTGTAATGCTAATTTGCAGGTCGTGCACCAACAGGCATTACATTGTGTTTTCTGGCACGAATTACATCTATATTCTTCACAGTGACAAACTGTGAAACTGAAAACAGTTCTTAACAGAACAACCATCTTGCAGTCCATCCTGTCATTGAAAAGCCTTTTATCCATTAAATAGTATTTGCTTCCTTGTGTCTATCCACAGTACAGGTGCAAGTGGATCACTGTGTCCACGTGGTTAAGTCTAGTAGTGAAGGTACTACAGTTAAGGCTTCAATGCAAGTTGTATTAGTCTTCAATAGGCTTGTTAGCGTAGAGACAAACACGTAACCACTCCAGGAGGGTTATATGTGGTGCTTTATTTCGAGGCCCCAGGAACTAGGGATATGCACCTATATCTGTTTCCAAAGACCATCACGGTGTGTCCACAATTTAACCCTTAAGTGTTTCGCAATCTAATGAATGTCATAATGAATCTAATGATGTAATTCAACAGATGTAATTCAACAGATTACATCATTTCCTCATGCATATGTATTTGAGGATTGCCTCATCAATCAATTACGACCCTAGTCTCTCCTGCGCCTGCGTAGCCCCCTCTGGTGGTCGTCCTGATGAAGTAAGGAGTCATCCTCAGATGAAGTAAGAGTCTTCCTCACCATGTCCTTTTCACCTCTTTAGTCTTGGACCCTTTACAACTGCTTTTGGTATGCTTCCATCTTTTGTGTGGACACCAGCATTTCCTTATCTTCGCTTGACTATCCTTGGTATGCTTCTGGCCTTCACAAATATAGGCTGTGCTCAGATAAGGTTGTTAGTAAAAGCGTAGGCTCGGCTCGAATAAGGTTGTTAGTACATGCTTTTCTAAGCACTCCCTAATACCATGTGCTTATGTGAAGATTATATGTGGTTTGTTAGAAAACTGTTACTGTCTGCAGAGACAGACACAAAGTCTGCACATACTTAACTATAAAGATCAACAAAATCAGATGCTAAACACAATATATATCAAATGCTAAACACAATATATAACCTATGATTTTAATCTTATTATAATTGAACCCTGATTCTTCAGCTAAATCAACGTTATTCCAAAAGGCTCACCCATCTACTCTCAGCTGCTGAACTCCTACTGGCACAAGCTGGTTAGATAAAATTGCTTTAATCGGCCTATAATCTAGCACACAAGCATTACAGTACCTCTCTGGCATGCAGGGCTATTTCTAATCAGGCAGATGTTTACAAGAAAAATAAAGAACACATCTTTGGCTTAGGTCTTATAATCGGGCACATCCTTAAAAGTTCATGATCACATAATCACAGACTGGTTGAGATTGGAATAAACCTGAAGATCATCTGGTTCAATCTTCCTACTCAAGCAGAGTCCCTTAAAGTTAGCTGTCCCTGACCATCTTCAGACAGCTTTTGAATATTTCAAAGATGGAAACTCCGCAAGTTCCCTGGACAACATGTGCCAGCGCTCAGTCACCCTCATGGTGAAAAAGTGTGTCATAATGTTCAGGAGGAATACCCTGTCCTGTCACAGGGTGCCACTGAAAAAAGGCTGTCTCTCTCTCCTTTACAACTTCCCTTCAGGTGTTTACCATACATTAATAAGTTTCCCTGTCTTGTCTGTGCCAAACAGCGCTAGATCATTCACCCATTCCTCATGGAATGAGATACATCAGTCCCTTAAGCCTTTTAGTTGTCTCTCTCTGTAATGTCCATGTCTCTCCCATACTGAGGAGCACAGAACTGGACACAGCACTCCAGGTGTGTCTCACCTGTGCTGAACAAAGGGGAAGGGTCAGTCCACATGACATGCTGGCAACACTCCTCCCAATGCACACAAGAAAGTCTTCCTTGCTGCAGGGATGTGTTGCTGCTTCATGTTCAACATGGTGTGCACCAGGACCCAAAGTCCTTTTTCTGCCAAGCTACTTTCCAGTTGGTCAGCCCCCACAGTGTTTGTATATCTCCCCAGACTGGATATCCTTCTGACTCTGCACGATTTGTTACTATTTAAATCAATCACTGCTCTTTCTTTTGCAATAATCCTTTCCTCCAAAATTTTTCAACCTTCTTGTTAACATTGTCCCCCTTCCTGTTTTCATTAATAAGAACAGTTGTGAATAAATTTCTCCCTTCCCTAAAGGCATATCTGCTGAAGAACCTTCGTGGTGTTCCAGTGAGGAATTATTGGTGTGATGATGTTGAACAGAAAGTTTTGATTTCTGGAGAGGCTGAATAAACTCTTAGGTTGTTTATGTCTTCATCATATAATCGTAAAAAGCAATCAAGACAAAACCTGAGTAACTGAGAAAGGAGAAGCTTGTAGAAGTATTTTCTGTGAAGTGATTTTTATAGAAGTTTTCCAGGGACATCAGTGAAGTTTGTTAAAAGTCATTTTTCAGTTGTCCATAAGTAAAATTGCATGGCCAGTTTTAGCTTGAGCAATTTCCTCTTCCTTTTTGTCTTGGAAGTGATGCCAATATTCACTTAATGCAACCAACTATGATGAAGACTTAAAAAACAGGATCATCTAAACCTGCATAGAAGCACAAGCCTGATATTCAATTACTATGTTCAGCAGTTCTGCTCCTAGTAATCCTTATATTTACTCACTGAACATGCACTCGGATACCAATATTTTACCTCATGTACACACTAACAGGCAGTTGAAGTGTTCTCTAACCTATATAGATTTATACCAACAATGACTGCTTGAAATCTGGACAACGCGTGTTTATTTCACATTCTTCACTTGAAACAATTTTACTTTGTCACCCAAGAAATTGCTTCTGGAAATTTTTGATAAAATGCTGTACTATAACTGAGGAGTTTTTACAGTTCATCTCTTGAGGGTTTATAGTTGATCTCAAAACAGATTATGAAAAAGATGTTTAATCCATGCTAATTTAGCATGATTTCTGTCGTGATCTTGTGATGGGTCTATGTAACAGACACATAATACTTCAGTCTATAACAGTCTATAATACTTCTCCCAGTCATTAATGTAGATGTTACCCCTTTATCACTGATTGTCAGGCAACACCTTAATACAGTCTGAAGAAAACATTTCAAGAATCCTTAATTGCTTCTCCTTCAAAACAGAGCTACAGAACCAGTGCCACATAAGCATTTGCACCTTTAGAGACCACTCTCACTATTGCCTGATAATCATGCTTACATCCTTGCACATGCTAATTTCCTCCATTCAGATTGCAGGCTTTGTAACAAATTCAAATTACAAACAAAGTAAACTGTTCATGAAATGTCCATTAGCTGCATAAAGAAAATGCAGGTGATTTATGCAAATTAATGAACTCCAAGTTCTTTCCAAATTAAGCCACTAATCTGTGATATAAACATAGTAAAATGTTGCAAAAAAAATTCTCTGAGTATAACATGAAAAATGCTGTATGTCTACTGTATAAAAGGCTTTATTTCTGATTGTGCCTCCTGAAAATTGAAAATATAGTTGATAAGGTTGGAAAACACTCAGCAAGACATCAAATGCCTGGTAGCAATTTTGTTTGATGGCTTGTGATTTCTTCTTTTCTGCTATGAAACTATCAGCTTTGCATGAAAACTAAGAATATGCATCCTACGCTTCACTCCATTTTGTTCATTTGATAAACATCAATTTATTTTCAAAGTTCTTCTTAAGATCTTCTAGCCAAATGTCTTCATGACAAATGAAGGACCTCTCTGCTGGAAGGTAGGAGTGATCTGTTTCCTGAGACTCAGACTTGCTGATTGCACACAAACCTGCCATCTACTTGGACTTATTACAGTAAGGGCAAGATCCTCTAGAGACCCAAATAATGGACGACTGTAGGACAGAGTCTGACAGGCAGTGGAAAAACCCAAAGCACAGAATGATTTTTTAAGGGGGATGTGTTGGATAAGCTTGGCCACAGACCTTGAATAAGCTAAAAACAAGAACTCCCCTCAAGAAAAGAAGAGCAAGGAGTAACAGCTATGTGGGCTACGTGCAAATGGCATAGCCACCATCCAGATAGAAGGAAACCTTGTTACTGTCTAAAGAAGCTAATGACCTGCAAAAAGAGTAGATATCTGTAGCTATGCAGCAATGCCAAATATTAGCTCATACAGCAATGGACTATAACCAATCAGCATGAAACGCATCGCTTGTAAGTCACTTATAACTAGTATAAATATATGTTAAGAATACAATAAAATCGACATCTTGCTTGCTTCAGGCTGTGTCCCATCTCTTAATCACGGCAGACGATAAGTAGTTATCACAACCCATTATATCCTCGACTCTCCAGGATCCTAAGATCGTGAAACCTCTCCTCTTCATCCTTCAACAAATACGTGTTCACTCATTCCTGACCAAGATACTACTCTGACCTTACAGCCATAGATCCTAGTGGTAGAGCAGCAGATGTCCCTCCTATACCTTCTCTTGCTCTCCTGATCTCCTTTTACTCCAGCTGGAAAATGAAGATGTTACCAGTAAAAACAGTGAGAGGCAACACTGCCTGGATAAAATCATATTTCAGACATTCAGACAGTGGAAGAAAGGGTTTATGAAATGGACTAACTGCACAGAGGAATACTCGAGGAGATTTTATCCTCTAACACCTGTAGTCAGGCAGTAACAACAGCTTATGATAAGAAATCGTGACATTTTGAAAGCTCTTTCCTTTCTGCAACAGAAAGGAAAGTGGTACAATGGTAGAATTTTCCATTTGAGATCATTAGTAGTTGTTCCAAGCATGCCAGAATCTCAGGTTGATGTACTTGTCATGGAAAGTAAATTTGATCCATTTTGAAATCATCAGAATTGAAATTCTAACTTTAAAACAATCCTTTAACTTCTAATTTTAAATTAGGCCAGGCTTACTCAAAATGATCCGTAGAAGAAGTTCTCTAGTCTTGACTTGTATGTCATGTGTTCTACATGGTTCTAGTTTCTACAGAAAAGAATATTTCATTTAAGATATCTGATACAAATCCTATTCATATTAACGGCTGGATTCTCTCTGGTTCATGTGGATTTTGTTTCAGGCATGGAAGGGCCTGTATATCTTTAATGGAACAGAAAACATATTAACAGAAAAATGCTATGGAATAAAAGAATACAGCAAAACAGAATGATGCTTTACTTTCACCTCTGGAACAAGTACAGGTGTTGCAATGCTATAGCAGTGACTCGTTCCAATGTATTTATAAACTATAGGTCAGCAGCTTGACTTAAAAATGTTTACTTTCTTCACAGGAAGTTCTTGTTAACCTTTAGAGTACTGGAAAATTTCATGTAGAATTAAAATAGTCAAATTAACGTAGCTGCAGTAGATGAAGAGTGTTATACTAGAGGTCTATGTACTACATACACCATGCAAAATCTCTGTTAATATGATTGTTTTAAAAATCAGTATTGTATCATATCCTTCGTAGTAAGTGGTACCTGATCGCTGCGTCTTTTGATGAAATATAACTCTGGGCCCAAATGTTGTATTTTAGAAAACTGAATGTTCTGTCAGTACTTGGAGTATTGGCTTCTCTGTTGAAGACCTTGTACAAATTACCTTTAATACAGTGGTACTGCCTGAAGATCTCTTGTAGAATGTGTAGGATAAATTGCAAGGTGGTCTGAATGGCTGTACTAGGTTACATCAAAGGCCCTTGTAGCTCAGAGTCCTGTTTCTGATGGGGCCTGAGAGGAAATAACAAGGAAAGCATTTATGGTAATTCCCCTAACTGATCTCAGCCACCAATTTTAATAAAGATTTCAGATCCTATCCTTGCTAGAAAGGCTTTTTAATGATGATTTCTCCTATCTATACCAGACTAGAAGTTTGAAGCTGCTTTTTATTGAAATGTAGTCATACATTATTTAATTAATTAAAATTCATGTCAAAATCTGTGCTAAAAAGATTCTGGATTGCATGGGACTCTTGTATGATTGCATGGCTTGAACATGAAGGTAGACATGGTCTTTATCTAAAATACACTTGTGCGTACAATGTAAATTTTTGGAAGACGAATAATCTACTAAAAATGTGTGCCTAAGAAGAGAGATGACTACCTGGGATGTGGCAGCTACAGCTATCTGTAAGTAAGATGAACAAACACTCTTTCTGGGGAAAAAGAATTTCAGAAAGACCCAAAGGAGCAGAACACAAACTGTATTAAATTGTGGTGAGACTTGCACCACTAAATCTCAA
The DNA here is from genome assembly GCF_017976375.1 of Cuculus canorus. Lineage (NCBI taxonomy): Eukaryota > Metazoa > Chordata > Aves > Cuculiformes > Cuculidae > Cuculus > Cuculus canorus. The sequence goes on from NC_071404.1 coordinate 60,626,776, forward strand.
ATAACTGATACTTTTGCACAATTACAGTTAGGTATATTTCAATATCTTTTTTCCAACTTTTTAGTTTCCTGGCAACTGTAAAGTTTCTTGAATGAGAATATTAATTACAATTATTATCCTATAATAATCATTTTTCTTTTAATTTATGAACAGTTTTTACAGACTAAATGTAATCTGAGCATTTTAAAGCTTTTCTCTTGGAACACACCATTATTACAGTCATTAACATTTCCTCTGTTGAGTCAAGATTTATCAAGAAAATTATAGGGACTATGATCTGTTTGGCATTTCAAACTTTTGATCATGTATTTCTCCATTCAACCTTGTCAGGAAAAATTTACAGGTACTATGTAAGATAATAATATGTGCTTCACCAGGCTGCTTTTTCAAATAGTAGATTGAGTGTATCACTGGGTAAAAAAGAAATCGTGCCTGAGTTAAAGAGGGATGTGGATATTAAAAATTTTGTAGTTTTTTCTAATTGTCCAGACAGCAACAGAATAAAGGTTTGTGAAGAGTTTGTGCAGCGGTCTGATGAGAAAAACTACTCAAGATTTTGCTTGTCTTTGAAAGCCTTCATCATACGCAATGAAGTCATCTGTGTTGAAAACAGTGATGTCTACCCTTTTCTGCAAACTCAAGTAATGTTCTTTTAGCTGATGTCACAAATCTATCTCAATACTCTTTCACTCAATAATCTTTCCCGTTAAGATTGCTTTCAGCAGCCATTGGAAGCAATAGTTCTGCTATTTGACCTTGTAGAAACACATGTCCAAAATTGTGATACCCCTGATACCTTGCAAGTCATTCAGAAACCTGAACATTTTCTTGTTAATTCTTAATTGTGGTTAAATTTAGCTCATTTGCCTCTGCATCCTACTGAAGCCAGAAAACAAACTATATGCAACAATACCATTCACACCTGAGTAGCACTTTGTATGTGTGAATGAATAAAATGTAAGATTCAGTCTCTGCACTATATAATAGGACAAATTCTTAGATTCGTGCATTTTGCTACAAGAACTAAAATTTACTAGTGTCAGAAACAGAATTGAGAATGCTTTCTTTTTATGTGATCAAAACACATTATATACGGGTGCAGCATAAGCTTATTGAATCACATAATTTCTGGAAATTCTATTATACAGACTAACATTTAATAGGGAGTGATAGAAAATTAGTTGTTACACACGTGAAGTTTAACCTTGTAGCTCTGAATCCTGGTTACAGTGAAACATGAATTGTTTCAGTTCATTTCTCACTATCAGATTGTGGAGCACTGTCACTATAACCTGCTTGAAGTTAGCTGCTGTTTTACTGAAAACAGTGAAAAAAATCCTCCTCTGAAAAGGCAGCATACAGCTGCTATTTTCTATCTTCTCTAACTTTTCTCAGATGACGCTGGAGAAGAATATAGGACTGCTATTTCTCCCTAGGCCATCTATCATAGAATCATAAAATCATAGAATGGTTTGGGTTGGAAAGGATGTTGGAGATCACCCATTTTCATCTCCCCAACATGGAAAGGGACACTTTCCATAGGTCAATTTGCTCAAAATGTTTTCCAAGCTGTCCTTGAACACCTCCAACTATGAGTCATCCACGACTACCCTGGGCAACCTGTGCTAGGGCCTCACCACCCTCACTATAAAAAATTCCTTCCTAATATCCAATCTAAATCTACCCTCTTTCAGCCTAAAAATGTTACCCCTCGTCCTATGACTGCAATCCCTGATAAAGCACCCTCTCCCCGACAGTGTTCCTGCAGGCCCCCATTAAGGACTGGAAGGCTGCTATAAGGTTTCCTTGGAGCCTACTCTTCTCCTAGGCTAGATGAGTTCAACTTCCTCAGCCTGTCCTCATATGGAAGGTGCTCCAGCCCTCAGGTAATTTTCATGGCTCTCCTCAAGACTCACTCTAACAGATCCATGTCTTACCTGTGCTAAAGAGCTCCAGAGCTAAACACAGTAATCGAGTTCTCACAAGAACAGAGTAGAGGGGGAGAATTACCTCCCTTGAGCTGCTGGTCACATTTCTTGTGATGCAGCCTAGGATGTAGCTGGCTTTCTGGGCTGCCTGCACACATTGCCAGCTCATACTGAGCTTATCCACAAACACACCCAAGTCCTTCTCTTCAGGGCTACTCAATCTATTCTCTGCCCAGTCTGTAAACGTATTTGGGATTGCCTTGACCCAGGTGCAGGACCTTGCACTTGGCCTTACCGAGCCTCATGAAGTTCACATGGGCCCACCTCTCAAGCCTGTCCAAGTCCCTCTGGATGGTGTCCCTTCTCTCCAGCATGTCAACCACGCCACATAGCTTGGTGTCATCAGCAAACTTGTTGAGTGTGCACTCAAGCCCACAGTCCATGCCTCTGACAAAAATGTTAAACAACACTGGTCCCAATACCCTAGAATGCGAATTTTTTTTGATAAACCTCCTTGTTAAATATGTAGCCCAAAGTGGGAGACACAAAGGAGGGTTTTTCGTAAATGTTAGTGAAGAGGAGGCAGCTGTAGGACCAACAAATTGACACCAAGGAATAGAGATTCTGTTTTCATGCAAATGTTTCTATTAATAAGGAACAAAGAAGGAAACCACAGAAAAATCATAATTTATATAGAAGGTCTCTAAATAAAAAGTTTTTATTCCTTGAGTTGTCAGCAGCTCCTAAGTGCTTGATGCTTCCATATATGGTTAATGGACTATTGCATACAGCCACATGTATTTCTAATACCCATAATACAGTAATTGATCTTTCTGATTACATCAGTCTACCTTAGAGTGTGTTAAAATGATTTTCGCATTTGCTGAGACAGACACAGAAACATGCTTTATTGCAAACAATGCTTTGAAGATTTACTAATTGGCTGTTAGGTCTAGGATTAATCAAAAGGAGATCACAAAACAGCGTGGTACAATACACTAACTGATCTCAGAGATGTTTGAGAATGTAACTTTTAAACAATTTTGACATTCCTCTGGACCAATTCTGCCATCCTTAATCATGCTGAGTAGCATTTTATTCCACTAATAGCCCTGACTCATCTGTAGGACTCTGCAAAACACAGCAAACTCAGTGAGAGCCAAAATGGCAAAAATTCATCCATGCTTTACCGTGTTTATATGTTTATATGCTTAATTCTAGTCACTTGGAAGATGATTTGTTCGTACTGACTTTTGGATAGAAAAATACAAATGAAACCCGAGTGTATTTTTCAAGAACCTGCTTCTTCCACTGCAATTTCTCCACATTATCAGCAAAAGGATTGTAGTCTGACTAGATGTCCATAAGATCTTCATCAGTCTGGTATTTAAGGACTATGAAATCCGTGTACAGAAAGGAATATTGTTCTCACTTGACAGCCAAGAATCTGAGGCATGCACTAGATGCATGATTTGAAGAATAAAGAAGTTGAGGTAAGGGGAAAGGCTAGTGTCCTAGACTTCAAAAGGAGGCAATTATCTTTGTAGTTAAAGTCAGTTTTTATTGTCTTTCCCCATGTTGAAGATTTCCGATGAAGTTGATTAGAATGCATAGGATTTTGAACTATTTTTTTCAGTCTGCAGGTACTATCTACACTTTTTATTAATCTGTATCAAGTGTACACTTGAAAAAAAATGATCTGCTATTCTGAGTTCATTTCTCTTCCCTAGCACAGCTTTGCTATCCGTAAATTTGTGAATGACTTTCTTTTTCTCTCTTGTTTCTGAAAATTATTGGTAACAATCTTCTTCTCTCTCCATTGAGCTTTGCATGTGATCAGAGATTTGCTTAATACTTGTGTTTATCCATAGTTGTTCCATCAGATTGTGCTTTTGAAGAGACAGGAAAGCTTTTTAAGTGTGATAGGAGATAAGAAAGTGAGAAAATAAGTGTCACACAAGGAAAGTGCTAGTCTAGCATGACACTAAAGCAAAAGAATCTTTCACTATGCAGCTATAAGGTATACATTGATCCTTAGCTTGTTGTCTTGGTCTCTTGATAACATTTTGCCTGCCTAGTGTATCAGTTTATTCTTTTAAATTATTATTAAGCATTTGGTTTTTAATTCAGTAGCCTGTGTGGAAAGATAGAGACAGCTCTCAGTTGTTCTTGGGGACAACTGCTTGGAGATCAGCTGCACTGAGGCTAGCGTTCTGTGCTGTCAGAGCTCTCCTACCTGGCACGAGCAGGAAAGAACACAGTACGGCAGGGGTATATTGCAAAGTGGCATACATACTCCTATCAAAATTCAGTTTTATTTTTGTGTCATGTTGCAGCTCATACTAAGATTATGCTGTGCTTCCACTGGTAACAGCCAGCAAATCAAGTCTGATGGCAGCATTTCACCCAGATCCATGTGTGATATGTGTCCCAAAAAACCTACTTTTTTATCCAGTTAGGGGAGGCAGGGACTCCAAGAGAACAGAGCTAATTCAGAAAGAGTCTGTGATTTCAAAAATCAAGCAAGTCGAGAGATAGGTACATAGAACCTGAAGAATGTCACAGAATGAATGAATATCATGGAAACTTGGTGGGATAAATCCCATGATTGGAGTGTGGCTATCGACGGCTATAGACTGTTCAGAAAGGACAGACAGGGTAGGAGTGGTGGAGGCGTTGCCCTCTATCTCAAGAAAGGGATAGAATGTGAAGAGCTGTTGTTGAAGAGTAGCCACAAACAGGCTGAAAGCCTGTGGGTCAAAATTAAAGACAGAGGAACCAACAGCAACCTTGTGGTTGGTGTATACTACAGGCCACCTGATCAAGGAGAGCCAGCCGATGAAGTCTTCTTCCTCCAGCTACAGAAGGCTTCACGCAAGCAAGTTCTTATCCTACTTGGGGACTTCAACCACTCTGACATATGCTCAAAAAGTAGCACAGCAAGCTGTAGGCAATCCAGGAGACTCTTGGAATGCATTGAATAATTTCTTAGTCCAGCTGATAGAGACTCCTGCCCAAGGGGATGGAAGACTGGACCTGATGGTCAGTAATTCAAGGGAACTCATCAGTGACATTAGGATTGGAGGCAGCCTGGGCTGCAGTGATCATGCACTGGTGGAGTTCAAGGTCCAGAGAGATATGGGACAGGTGAGGAATAGAGTCGGGACACTAAATTTCAGGAAAGTAGACTTCCAACTCTTCAAGGAGTTACTCACTAGGACCCCCTGGGGCATGGTCTTTGGGGACAAGGGAGCGGAACAGAGCTGGAAAATATTTAAGGATGCTTTCCATAAAGCACAAGAGCACTCAGTCCCGATATGTAGAAAACCAGGCAGGAAAGGGAAGAGACCGGTGTGGCTGAGTCAAGACCTGCTGTTTAAACTAAAGAAGAAGAAGGAACTGCACAGGCAGTGCAAGCAGGTACAGGGAACCTGGGAAGTGTATAGGGACACTGCCCGGTTGTGTAGGGATGAAGTCAGGAAGGCCAAGGTGCAGCTGGAGTTAGTAAAGACTAACAAGAAGTGCTTCTACAGGTACATCAATCAGAAGAAGAAGGTTAAAGAGAAAGTAACCTCACTGATGGTTGGGAATGGCGACCTCATATCAACAGATGAGAAGACTGAGGTATATAAAACTATGCCTTTTCACCTATCTCAGCCAAGAGATTAATTTGCAATTATCAGATAGAAGTCATGCTCTCCCTTGTGAAGGCAAAGAAGAAGCTGTTCAGCTATATAAGCATGATCATCTGTATCCATTTATATGCTCTAGGGGGATCCCACATGGCCTTCAGCAGCCCCTTCAGAATCTATAGGATTCCCTGAAATCCATCTGCAGCCTTATGAAGACATCTCAATACCAAAGATGATCAAAATGTTGCTACATACCTATTTTTAGTCACTCTCAAAATATTTTGGCTGAGCTGTACAGGCCTCAGCTATTTTTCCTTCCTCAAATACCTCTTTGTCCTCCAAAAGCCATGCAAGACCTTATGTATTGAGTCATCCTGTCAGGAGACAGGACCAATGCAGCATGATTTCACTACAGAGTGGGGCTGCATTTGGTAATTGAACACCTTGCCAAGGAGGATAGTTTGCAAGTCATTTTCAAGCCAGTGATTATCAGACAGATCAGAATAATGCACACACCCATGCAAGTCCTAATTAATTCCTAAATAATATACACTGAGAATAGATGCTAAGCTTGATGACTTAGAAAGAGAGTGGATTCCATGCTAAACTTAATAATTTGGCTAATTTACTGTTAATATTTTCACCTTTGCTATTGTAAAGTATCAATGAATTTTTTTCTGGTGTACTATGCACCTACTGGAGAGATGCCATGTAGATAATCCAAACTACCTTCTTTAATTGCAGAAGATCTTGAGCACAGTTTACTAACAGTGCCCTTTCAGCCATTTGAACAATGAGTGCTAGCCAAAATCAGCTACTTAAAAAGGTCATCCCTGAAAAGGCATAATTAACCTGCTGAGCTATAAGCAAGTCACCACGGCCCACACTCCTTCTCTGCTGTGTGGAGAAATGAGACGTGCAAAATATCTTTAGGCATCATTAAGTTCAACTACATTTTAAGTAGGACAGACTGTTAATAAACTCTCTTATTCAACCTTTTTCCCCCTTTACTCATCCACACCGGGATGTATTATGTCCTAGTTCTTTGGTCCAGAAAAGGTTGTTTTCATACATGGGTAGAGAAGTACATGGATTTTTTTGCATAATACTGGTCATATCAGTATTATTAATACTTATATTGGCATTTACATTAATAAGAAAGCTGGATAAGTAAAACCATACAAATTTAGACTCCTAAGAAGAAATAACTTTGTATATGAATTTTATGAGAAGAGTTTTCATTCTTTATTTATAAAGTGGTGATAAATAAAATAAGCAAAATTTAGTAACAAGGTACAAGATGTCTTATAGTCATTATGTGATATAGTCATTATAGTCATAAGTAAATTTGAATGTGGTAACCTAGCACAGCTTTCATATAGAAGTAAACTTGCCTTAGTGTTCTCTGTTTGTAGTAGCCAACAAAAATTTACAAGTAATAATAACAATTTGATATTATTATTGTTGGCAATAGTAGCCAACAACAATAACACGGATAACAAGTTGAGCTGTTATCCGTGATGAACTGAAATTTGAATTACTTCCATAACATCAGGGTACAGAGGATAATAGTACTGTGAGCATGTCCTTACAATTATAAGATGTTTTTTGTATACCACAGAGTGATATGGAAGTGGCACAGTTGCCTTGATGGGAATCCAAAGCCAGGTTGATCTATTTTTGCAAAGTTCAACTAGCTGCAGTCTTGGGCTTCAGAAGTCCAGTATATCACACATAAGTATGAGAAGAAGAGCAAAAAAGGATGTAAGGGTGTTGCAAAGGAGTGTACGCTGCTCTGACATCTTGATAGTAATCAGTAAAGGACTAACATTCCTTTATATTGAATAGAATAGTAGAACTTGTACTAATTAAAAGATTAGAGGACCCTTGATCTGATGTAAGGAATGTCATGGACATCTGGACCAAAGAGGGATATGTTACGTTACTATTGTTCCCCCTGCATCCAGTAATGGATGGAGTTTCTCCTTGGCCCTCCTTTTGTTGTTAATATATTTGTAGAAACATTTTTTACTATCTTTCACAGAATTGTCAAATTTAAGTTCTTATTGGGCATTAGCCATTCTTATTTTCTCTCTGCACGACCTCACACCATCCTAGTAGTCCTCCTGAGATGCCTGACCCTTCTTCCAAAGCTCATAGATTTTCCTTTTTTTTCTGAGATCCACCCAAAGCTCTCTTCTCAGCCAAGATGGTTTTCTTCCCCTCTGCCTCATTTTTTGGAGCACACGGGTGGCCTGCTTTTGCACAGCCAGGATTTCCTTCTTAAAGAGCATCCAGCCTCTTGGTGTCTTTTGCCCTTTAGGACTGTCTCCAAAGGGACTTCATTAACCAGCTTTCTGAACAGTGCAAAGTCTGCTCTCTGGAAGTCCAAGGTTGCCATTCTATTGACCCCCCCTTCGTTACTTCTCCTAGAACTGAAAATTCTATCATCTCATGGTCACTATACCCTTCACAGTCACAGTCCTTCAGCTGTCACATCTCCCACAAAGCCATCTCTGTTCATGAACAACAGGTTCAGCACAGCTACTTTCCTAGTTGGTTCACTCACCAGCTGTTTCAGTAAGTAGTCTTCCACACACTCCAGGAACCTCCTAGATTGTTTCCTCTCTGCTGTATTATACTTAGAGCAGACATCTGGTAAGTTAAAGTCTCCCACAAGGACAAGGGCTAGCAATTGTGAGACTTTCTCAGTTGCTTGTAGAACATCTCTTCAGCCTCTTCTTCCTGATTAGGTGGTCTATAGCATACTCACACCATGATATCTGCCTTATTGGGCGTACCACTGATTTTTACCCATAGACACTCATCCGTATTGTCGCCACCATCAAGCTCAAGGCAATCAAAACACTGCAATATTGAGCACTGCCCTGCTGCCTCTCATTCCTTGCCTATCCCACCTGAAGAGTTTACAGCTAACCATGGCTGCACTTCAGTTATGTGAGTTGTCCCACTACGTTTCTGTGATGGCAATTATATCACAGTTTTCTTGCCACTCAATGATTTCTGGTTCCTCCTGTTTGTTGCCCATGCTGCATGAATTGGTGTAAATGCAGCTCAGTTGGGCTATTCATCCCGTCATGCTCCTGAGTGGAGTAGCATTAATTCCTAGGTGACTATTCATTGTAGTTTCTAACTCATCAGTAAACTTGACACCTGATGACAGATAGCAGAATACCAGGATGATCTATTAGAATACTAAAAGATTACAGAAACACAGAATCACAGTATCATTTAGGTTGGAAAAGACCTTTGAGATCATCAAATGCAACCATAAACCTAATATTGCCAATAAACTCTCCTTTTTTAATAAGTTCCATGCAGACCTCTCTGTTCAGCCAGGCCAGTCTTTTCCCTGACAGCTTGTGTTCCAACAGACGGGAACAGCCTGCTCTTGCACCTTTAACAGTACCTCCTTGAAAAATGTCCATCCTTCCTGGACTCCTTTGCCCTTCAGGTCTGCCTCCCAGGGGACTCTGTCAATCAGTCTCCTGAACAGAACAAAGTCCACCCTCTGGAAGTTCAAGATGGCAGTTCTGCTGATCCCCCTCCTCACTTCTCCAAGAATCAAAAAATTTACCATTTCATGATCACTACGCCCAAGATGGCTTCCAGCCAGCATATAACCCACAAGGCCTTCCCTGTTCATAAAGTCCAGTGAGGTGCCTTCCCCAGTTGATTCACTCACCATATGTGTCAGGAAGTTATCCTCCACACAATCTAGAAACCTTCAAGACTGTTTCTTCTCCACTGTGTTGTATTTCCACCAGACGTATGGTAGATTGAAGTCCCCCATGAGGACAAGGGCTAGTTATCATGAGCTCTGCATGGAACTCAATAAAAAAAGGAGAGTTTATGACCTTTGGAAGAAGAGACAGGCAATTCTGGAGGACTACGAATATGTTGTGAAGTCATGCAGGCAAAAATTAGAAGGGCCAAGGCCCAACTAGAACTTAATCTGGCTACCGAGAAACAATAAAATTGTTTCTATAAATATATCCCAGCTGCTTACAGAATAATTTGTCTGTCCTCTTAGTCCTGGTTGGGTGGTCTGTAACAGACTCCCATTGTGATATCTGTCTTGTAGGCCTACATCCTGATTCTTACCCACAAACACTCAATCCTATTGTCACCATCTTAGGCTCTAGGCAATCCAAACACTCCCTAATGTACAGGGCTACCCCACTGCCTCTCTTTCTCTGCCTATCCCTTCTGAAAGCTTTGTAGTCATGCATTGCATCCCATCATGTTTCAGTGATGACAACTGTATCACAGTATTCCTGCTGCGCAGCTCCTCCCGTGTGTTGCCCACACTGCATGTTTTGGTGTAAAGGCACTTCAGCTGGGCTGTGGGCTATGTCACCATCTTAGAGGCACAACCCTTAGTTCCTTTGAAATGATTCACCGCTATTTCCGTCTTGACTCCTATTACCTCAGTCGCTCATGGCTCAGATCTGTAAAACTTCAACTGTGTTCTAGTGTACCTAGCATGTCTCAGAGACACAGGCTGAAGGCTTTCACTAGCACTCCATCCTTCTAACCTTGCTCTGTCATCCCTCCACTTGTCTCGGGCAAGCCTGATATTATCCTCTTCCACCTTTAAGGGTAATTTAAAGCACTGTCAGTGAGCCCTGCAAGCTCCTGAGCAAAGATTCTTTCCCCTTTGAGAAAAGTGAATCCCATTAGACACTAGCACACTGGTTCCATGTAAGACATCCCATTACTGAAGAAGCCAAAATTGTGGCTTGGAACCGTGTGTTTCATAGACTGGATGTGTCTGTTTCTTCCAGTGTTGCTGTCCACAGCTGAAAGGAGACAGGAGAACGTGTGCTCCACATTCCCTTACTAGCTGTCCCAAGGTCCTGAAGTCTCTTTTGATTGCCCTTGGAATATGTGTTGCAGCTTCATCACCTCCTACATGGAAGAGCAGTACTAAGTAAAAATCCAAGGGCCCCACTAGGCTCGGAAGTTTCCTAGTAATGTCTTTAGACCAGGCTTCAGAGAGACAGCAGCCTTCCCTATTGGAAGGATGTGTCCAGCATATTAGACTCTCTGTTCCCATCAGAAGAGAGTTACCTACAACTGTAATCTGCCTTTCTTTCCTTGTGGAGGTGGTCTTGATACAGAGGTTGGGTCTTTCTGATCTTGGTGGCACCTCTGGTGTAGATCAACCACTATCCTCATCTTCCACTGACCAGCCTTCCACCTCCAGCACCTCAGACCTGCTGTACAGAGGCACCTGGAAAGATGAGGTAAGCAAGAAATGCATTTGCCTGCTGCACCAAGCAAGGACTTGCCTCTGTTCATTCCTTTCCTTTGAGGTACTTCTTTTACCCTGCCGAAGAAGGGATACAGGATCCTCTTGATCTTGTTTGGGTTTTTTTTTCTGGTGACCATTCCAGTTTCTGTCTTATGGAGGGCAGAGCCTGGCTCCACCAGTCTACCTCTTTCTCACCAGCCTTAATGCTACTTAGCCTTTCTACTTCTTCTCATAGCTCTGCCACTGTGCTGAGCAGATCGTCTACCTGGTCACACCTCACACAGAGGACATGCCATTGGTCTCTGCCAGGTGAATGCCTTAGTCAGGCTCCTTCTGGGAGGATAAATACCAAACGACCTCACCAGCTGGGCTGGTGACATCCTACATCCTTCCTGCATGACCTTCCTCATGAACTGCCATACAAACTGTTGCACCATGCTTTTGTTTGCCCGCTCTGTTTGCAGTGCTCCAGGTTGCTAGTGTTTCCTAGACTGCTTTTTTTGTAAATTTGGGGGATTGCTGTTGCTTTGCCAACAGACCATGCCTCATCAATGGCTCCCAGGAGAGCTGCCAGGGGGAAGCTCCTGGGGTTGTTTCTCCGCTACTCTGGTGCTTCCCTGCCTTGGGAAAGCTCCTGTGCACCAAGATCTGCTACTCTGCTCCCCTTGGTGACTGACTGCTCATAATCATGAGTTTTCAGTTCTTTTTGGCTTCACATGATCAAAATCAAATCAACTGCATACCGTCTACATTGAAAAGTTTTGGCTTTATTGCTGTCTTTAGATTTCCAATGCTCTTTATTGGGCAGCTTGATCATTTCAGGCAAACTGTGTGCAGTCCTGTATTTTAATTCCTTCACATGCAATAATGAGACTGCAAACTCACACTGACTTGTTTAACTGTCCTTGTATATACGTTAAAAGCTGATTAATTCCTTTATTCACAGTAAGAGGCAGTTTTCTTAAAGAATGTCTGCACGGAGTTATAGGTGATTGCTTGCGAACTCAGTCCATGCTCTGAATTGTCAGGACATAAGCCCGTTTTGGATCCAGAGAAGTTCTATTATCGCAGTGCAGTACAAGTATCATATTAAGTTGTTTCTGATGTGCTTATTACTGCAGGTAAAGCCATGCTTTCATATCGTCACATGGAGGTATTCCGACTGGTCTGTGCTGATATGGTGCAGGGTGTGGGCAGACCTAGAGCAAAAAATGTTGCATATGGCTGCACAGATATGCATCTCTGTGCGAGCACCCTGCATGAGAGGGGCTGGAAAGTGGAGATGCAAAGTCTTTAAGGTACTAGTCATAAGTAAACTACAATTCACAAAGCAAAAAAGAAAGAGAATGGTTGAAGTTGTTTAGGAGTGATATTTCTAGAAATGTTCTATGACTGAAATGAAAAAAGAAAGGAAAAGCAACTTAAATTTAAAGGGTGGAGGAACAGCTTCAATCTATTCGGAGCAAAGAATATTTGCAACATTATCCCTTTTTGAAGTAGGGACAGCATTTTGTGTGTGGATTTTGACATGGGGCATCTGAGTTCTGCAGTAATATCATACCAGTGCAGCCAAAATAAGATACTTTCTACAGTGTACCCATGTATAAATAAAAGTTAATTGAATTTTATTCATGACGTTATTTTTTTCCTAATTAATTTGAGCTGGTATTAAACTACATGCTCTTGTTCTGTACTGCTGTGGGTATTCTGTTGCTATTCATGCTAGCTGTTCTAAAAGAAACTGAGATACCTGCATACAACTGAGTTAATTATCAGAATGCAAGGTAGGCACTTCTGAAATCCAGTACAACATCTGAAATCCTTGCCATGATTTGACACACATGGTTGGACTCGATGATCCAGTGGGTTCTTTCCAACCTAGTGATTCTACGATTCTATGATTCTATGATAGTGATTCTATGATGCTGGTGTCTTAGCTTGGAGTCCTTCGACTTCTTTGGTAATGCCAAACCTACCTGGAGAGACCCAATTAGCAAGATAAGCTCCAGAGGGTGCCCTTTCAGGAGATGACCAAGATGGTAATTTGAGGAAATCTTCAAACAAGTAAAGGAGTATTTTGCACCTGGATGCTTCAGCTTGTAACACGACCCAAATGTGAGCAGTATTTCAGAAAGGACAGTAGTAACCAGCTGGGTGGTCATCATTTGGATTGTGTGAGGAATGGCTTCAACAGTTGTCTGATAATTTGAGTTCCTTGCTTTTACATATGCTTGCCACATTTTGGACTCAGTTGGCTGTACAACTGAGGACAAAGTACCTGATTAGGGAATTCATAGGCAGTTGTTTCATATTTCCTAGAGCTGAAATCAAATAGATTCTGAATATAGCCTCAAGCTGTTCTTTGTGTCATTTTCCCTGAAAGGCCCCTTAAGCATTGAACCTAACATTGGTTGCTACTATCAAGATTTGTCTGAGAACCTCTACATAGCTACCTTATAGCAGTCTTGTGAGTATTAATGTTTGTAAAATGTTTGCAGTGCTGTGGATGAGGGGACTGGTGTGAGCCTCAACTATTATTAATGTTACCTCCTCAGACGACTTTGCACTCTGACAGTTACTGATGTCTCATCTGGCTCTTCCAGTTTCGCATATTTCTCTCTTTCTCACCCTTCTTTTCACAGCATCCTAGTTAGAATGCCATTAGCCCAGTCCCTGAATTGACCGATAATTTACAGGCATTTCAAAGTAAAGGCTGTTCCATATCCAGGAACACTATACATACCTTCTGTAACACAACAGCACTATCTCATAGTAATGGCAAATGAGTCTTTTGTTTGAATAAATCAGACCTCAGATCATCCAGGAACAAAACTGGCATCTGGAATGTATCTTTTGTGAGCACTCTGAAAACCGGAGAAAAATAGCAGGAACATTCAAAATGCTAAGTACGAGAATCAGCATGAAGAAGTGAATCCAACAACTCAGTTCTTACTTCCTCTAAAGAACAGCCCTAAATATATGATTTCAAAAGAAATTAGATCTGTGAAAAGGATCCTTGGCCCATTTGAGAGATCTTCCCACTAGTATCCCCTGACTGAGCACACACATCACAGCCAGGTCTGTGTTACTTGCTTGCTTCTACCTATATAGTGGTCCCTTCTGTTGAAGTTTTCACCTTTATCTTGGCTGACATCCTTCATAGTGTACATTGTACTACATTAAAGCCCTGCCAAAATCAATAAATACAAGTGGAGTTAAGATACCATTGTTACACTTAAGCACATCCATAGGTTTAAACATGTGAATGAAAAAATTGATGTTAATGGGATCAAAAATGGAAGAAAATGTTATATAGCTGGCAAATATGTTCCAAAAAAAAAAGAAGCTAATTTTATAATTAGTTTGAGAAAACAAGTAAATCAGGGGTATGGGTATGACAAATTCTAATTAGGATCTGTGAAGAATTAGAGATTTGTAGAATAATAGTTCACACGCTTCATACTTTAAATAACAATGTGATCTGAGTGTAACTATAAATAAGATTTTGCTTACCATTAATTTTCTGCTTGATTCCTAAAGCCATTTTTCAAGTGTAAAGCAGAAAGAAACCATTAGAAACTGTTTACATTCTGCAAATGATAGTAAAAATTATACAGGAAATTAATATTAATAAATAAAAGGATATTGATCCATGTACCAAAAAATATGACCAAAGGAGATTAAATTGTGATGATTATTTTAATGTATAATGAGGAATAAGTGAACCACTGAGCAGGCAGGTACAACGTTTTACTGATACTGTCTTGTCTGTATATTATTTTTCACCCATAAACTTGCTAAAGTGCCTTATTTGCAAATCTCTTCTTTAGGCTTGCTAATTGCAAACTATGTGAAACTACTAAATATGTAATTACTAAACTCCTTATGTGAAAGGACTTAAGCATACTTTAAAAGCAAAGAAGAGGGCTTTGTTTAGCCTTTTCTTGCAAACTTTGAAGACAAATCTTTAAAACAGTTCATGACTCACAAGATTTCTCACCCTCATGGCTGCAGGCCTCCATCTAGCCATGACTGGCTTTTTTCTCCATAAAGCTATATACATGTTATATAGACATAGTATCTGACACACTGGTGTAGTCATGAAAACATGGGCAAATATGAAATTTCCTCTCTATTCCATTGTAGACTACCAACTGAAACTCATTGTAGCAAAGTATTCCCTCGTGATTCACATCTTTACATGAAAGAGAGACTTTTTTGTATTTTTGTAAGGTCAGTATTTTACTAGAACTCTGTTTATTGTTTTCTTCATAGCCACAGTCTGTTTAACCCACATGTGCACACTTCTTTAGATACAGTAGATATATTGTGATCTCATAATTAGAGTTTGCTCCTTCCTAATTACTGTACAGTTCCGCAAGCTTGATTCTCTTAATCCCTATTGTATCAGATTACATGGTAAAGTGTTCATGATCTCAGAAAGTCCTTTTCCACTTCTCTCCCTAGCATCATATAGGAAAGCAATTTCTTAGAAATGTAATGCATTTTGTTTGGACCATAAAGGGGCTTTGTTCAGAATCACCTTTCTCCTCCCTTTGTTGTGACCTTAACTGCAAAGAGTGAATTAGAGGTAAAACAGGATACCACAGTGAGAAAAACTTTTAGTGAGAAAAACTTCACATGAGTTTTCTATATGATGCGTTCTCCTCCTCATACTCCCATAAAAGACCTGGAAAAAAGTATTACATTCATTTAGGTTCACAGCAGAAAAAAAACTAAAACAAAACCCAAACCCTACAAAAAATAAAACCTTTATTTTTTAAATGTAAAAACTTTTCCCCTTCTTCCTCCCCTGTAGAAAAAAAAAAATTTCCTGGAAATCTTTATAAAACGAATCAAACATTCTAGATGGAAATCAAGGAGCATACTATTTTCCAAATCTCTCTACTTAGGCAGCTATGGTTGAGAATGAAAAAATTTAAATTATTGTTGGACATCTACAGTAAACTACAGTTAACAGACTACTGTACTTTTTCAGCCAGTTGACTTTTACATCTTTGTCAAGGTCATAGAGGCAAAAATTATTTTAGATTTAAAATGTGTGACTTACTGTAATCTCTGATTTGATCACAAAACCCTTTCATACAGAATTTAAGAAATATCCAGATAAAATTTAATTCCACAATTTAACATTTTTGTAAAGCAGTTCTTTTGTAGTCATATGGGGAAATAATGTAGTATTGCTTATACACTTCCAATTGCAGTATTGTACGGACCCGGCATGATATGGGTTAAAATGTCTCAAAGCAGGTTGTTCGGAGAGGTGACCCTGCACCCCCCTTCCCAAGTGGGTAGTGGGCAGTGTTACAGTAGCAAATGTGCATGCTAAAGAGCATCTCTCAACCTGTTATCTTATCTGACACCTGACCCAGGTGAGAGAAGGAGACAGAGAGTTTAAGTAACAGCGTGTACACCTGTGATCTCAGGGATACCCACCTTCTTCTTGGACCCACTGGAAAAAGAAACACGTGCTACATCACACAGAGCCTTGAAGGTGGTGACTACCTTTCATCTCTTCTGCCTCTTTTATAAATTCTCTCTCTCTTTCCTCTTCTCTCTCTTGGTCTCTCCTTGTTCTCTTTTCCTTTCTTCCTTGTAACAAGTGCAGCTGCAGGAGGCTGTAGCAGGCATTTTTGATGTTTAGATTTGACTCTAGCAACATCAGGTTCTTTTTAAGTTTTTCAGTTCCATTAAGCAGATTGCTATACAGCGTTACCAGTGTTTTCTAAGTTGCAGATTGTTGCGGTAACATCGTCCTTTGTGGTCTCTTGTTGGTGCTTTATCCCATATGGGTCATGGATTGTTTGTATCCATTGTTCCAGACCATGCATCTTTTTAGTAAAATATTGTTTACACTCTCTTTCTGAGTGATTTGTGTCACTCGGATGCTGTGCAGGTGATTCCAAATTGCTCACTTTAAGTGGGATGTGACAAGTATACAGCCCCCAAAACTTTGACTTTCTTTTTTTGTCTCATGACAGAAGTAGCTCTGCCAGGAGATTCTCTGATGTTGCCGAAAATCCAATGAAAAGCAAGACTAAGTCATTTTATGTTGGTACATTTTGAGAGGAATGGATGTGAGCTTTGCCAGGGAGCTGTAAGCTGAAACCTCTCACATCTTCGATGTTGTAACTAGGGCACGACAAAAGAAATCACGTGCACACACACTCCCAATATGCAAAATTCCATGCCCCACAACATTTTTCTTATCTAGACTAGAGCACAATAGAGAACTAGGTCAATTAAGTCATCCTTCAAACCAAAGTGAAAAACAGGCTACAGGGAGAAATGACTGGTCTCTTTTACCACACTATTCTACAGAGAGACAATCAGTTCAAATACCACTTAAATCACAAGAAATAGCAAGGGCTAAAGCCCAACATACGTGGGAGAAACATGACAAGAGAAGAGGAAGTGGTTTTGACAAAACAGGTCAAGAAATTCTTTTTTCCACCTGAAGTTTCAACTTCTGTTTTGAACCTCAGCCTAATCTAAACAATAATAATCAGGATTTCCAGTAAATCAAGCATTCAGTGCTCATTATCACTCAACAGCATTTAATTCTGAGCATAAGAGAACATCTTCAGGAATGATTCAGCAATGATCGTAGTCAACTCTTGTGAGTAACCTCCTTTTCTCTTTGAATGAGGAAAAGACTATGAGTGGTACCAACTGTCTCTATGGGAATGATGGGAAAACCATCATTCTTGGATTTCCAAGGAAGGGTTGGATTATATACTTTCTTCTCCTTTCTACCTTCTAATTTCTTTTCTTTGTTGATGTTATTGTTATTATTGACTGGTTTTATTTCATTTGACTGGTTGTAGTTAATTTTTATTTTAATTTGTACCAGATTTGTCCATCTGTTGCCCACTCCAAAGAAGGACTACTGATCATCTTCTCACAGTCACTGTAGCTAAAGTATGCTATTAGCTTTTGCATTGTGTGATAACAAAATATGATATGACTGATATGAGGAAATAAAGGTTATGTAACAGCACTCTCTCCGTGAGCTCTTATCTAGAGTTTGAAAATTTCATGAGACCGATTTTGCGGATGAGACACTACCAACCATCATAATGTTTTTCTCAAAGCTGAGAAAGAAGCAGTGAGAGTATCAGGAAGAGAAAGTGAGTTACCTCACTACTATAATCTTCCTATAAAGGACCAGCTGTTTCTTTGCAACAGTGAGCCCACAAGAAACTTGCTGCAGTAGGAAAACAGCTATCTTCTACGTTTAGAGAAGGTGCAGCAAATTGCAATCATCAAACTGCCTATTTTAGACAGAAATGTGTTAGTAAAGAATTTACACTCAACAGGCTTCCAACAGTTTAAGGGGGATAGCAGTAGATACTTTTTTGGGGTGTGCTACTTTTTCAGCTCAAAAGTACTCACTCAAGTACTCTGAGCACTTAATTTTTCATCCTTATCCTTTACTGCTGCCACAGCCGCCTGCACATGTTCTCTCCCTTGTCCCTTTTGTTGCTGTCATTCCTGCACATTTTAAGATAGCTATAGGAATGATTGGTTACCACATTTAATCGCCATGCGTTTGTTTTTCCCATTGGTTGCCAGTGGAGAAGGACTGACCTGGCATTACATTTGCCTACTCTCCAGGCTGTCTACAGCTATGGCCATCCTTTCTGACAAAAGCAGTCCTGTTGGAATATGAATTGATTTCAGTGGCTAGAAACAAAAGGATTAAGTGCATGGCAGTGAGATTGTTTCATCTGTACAAAACAACAGCATTCCTTATCCAAACTAATTTTATTTGCTCACATGGCTGTAAAGCCTGTGTCACCCATGGCCACTAATCCTTAGAATTACTTACCACTTCCTACATGAGTTTTTCTACAGAAGGTGAGATCCAATTGGGTGCAGATGACCAATGGCTAGAGCTGGGAATGTGCCCCTGGGCTGTCCTCATCTTGAGGTCTTGCTTTGAACTCATGATAATGCTGGGAAGGTTCTTTTTCCCAGTCATTTGGCTGACTTAATCTATATTTCATTTCCCTCTTCTCCTACTTCTCTATCCTTTGTAATTTTAGTAGAGAAAAATCAGCATTTACTAAAAAGCCTCAAGTTCAGAAGGTGTAGCAGAAAAGGAGCCAAAGCATATGAACTGCTGTGTTCTAAGGCTTCTAAAGCTTTTAAGACTTGCACAAATCTTTATATTTTATAGAAACTACCGTAGTATCCAGGTTTTCTTTGCATATTTTTTTTTCTTTGCATATTTTTTTTTGGTCTTATTACAATTTTTTTTCCAAATGCAATAACAATTATTCCATTATTCCATTATTATAGAGTGAAATACTGATTAATAGTCCGGTTGTAAGTTTAGACTCAGTCCTGCTTTCTATGAACTGGATTAATTTTTGTCATGGATCTGTACTGTAAGTGAAGGGTTACTAACTTAATAACATTTTCACCTTAGAAAATATCTAGTATTATGAATCGTTTTCTGAGAAATCTGTCATCATATTTTCCATCATTTATTAAAAGGCTCAATGATTTAAAACCAATCCATTTGGCTTTAACCTGAAGGAGTAATTTTTTTTTTTAATTATTGTGTCCCATATTTTCTGGGGGGTTGAATTAGCTTAATAAGGAGCAGTAGCTTTTATCATCTAGCTATTCTTAATTCAGTCAGGATTCTTTTAGCTTTTTTATTATTATTTTGAATGTTGATTCCAATTTTGGACAGAATTCAGGAAGGGAAAAATCAGGAAGGCATTAAAACAGGATTCAGCAGCAGTGTCAACACATTTGTTGACCAGAAGGTGTTCAGTGAAAGGACTTGGGGATTTCCTAGTGCACAACATTAAAGTAGTATTTCAGCCGAAGTTCAGTACTGAGTTTCACTTTCATTTTGTGAAACTCAGAAAGAGGGATGTGGCTGAGATGGTGTTGTAGATGACATTCAGATCTATTGGTTTACTATGAAGTTGAAGTAAAAAGAATTCAGATAGTATAGCATTTGGGCACTGCTGAGGCCTATGTTAACTTTTGCAGATCATTGCCAAAATGTTGCCTTTGTTGGGAATTCAAATAGCCCAACATATTGGTTGAAACACTGAGGGAATTTGGATATTAGATCCAATGTGGATGTGCTGCCTTACTGGAGCTTGAGTGCCTAGTATTCATATTTTTGTGTGATTGCTTACATCAGAGATTTCAAGGAATCCTCTTTTCATGAAAAGAGTTAATAGGTATCAGAGGTCTGTAACAAAGATCTGGACCTGTTTGGGGGCAGGTACCAGAAACAGATAAATCAGAAGAATTAAGGTTTCATTTGAGCAAATGTACTCATAGAATCATGGAATCAAGGAATGGTCCAGGTTGGTCCATGGGCAAGGGCGTCTTTCACTAGATCAGGTTGCCTAAAGCCCTCTCCAAACTGACTTTGAACACTTCCAATGACGGGGCAGTCACAGCTTCACTGGGCAAAATGCTCCAGCATCTCAGCACTCTTAGTGTAAAAAAATGTCTTCCTTATATCCAATAAAGATATATATACCTTTTCCATTAAAGACCATTGCCCCTTGTACTATCTCTACAGGCACTAGTAAGTAGTCTCTCATACAAATGTATAAGAGCATTTTAGCATGTAAGACATTTTAGTTTGGTTTACTTTTATTATTTATTTTATTTTATTTTATTTTATTTTATTTTATTAACTCAGCACAAAAAGCCTGACAGCCCACAATTTGGATAGCATATCTCCTGTTTTTCACAGGTAACTGTAATTTAGTTGAAGCAAGTGTCTGTAAAGCCTCATAAGGAAGCAGCTGTCAGTAATGGAGGAGACATCTTTCATGGTACTTTGGGATTGAAAGAATATATGTAAGTTTTTCTATTGATGTAGACTTGCACGAAAGGAAATTTCTTTTGCTTGGACAAAGGAGCAAGTGGGCAGTTACTTTAATCCAATCTTGCATTAATTTGTAGCTCAAAGGAAAACGAGAAGAGCTTGATTTATATACTATGTGTTGTTTGCAGAAATGGGCAACACAATCAAAACAACAACAAAAAATATTACGGTGCAGTCAGACTTGTACCCTAGAAGTGTTTGCATAAATGCTGTTTTGATTGGCTATTCAGGAAAATTGGAGGTCCTGACAAACTGGTTCTGGCTATATACTACATACTAAAATATTACACTTATACTATATAGAAAAATATTATTATCAATCTATTTAATACCATGTATTCTTTAAAGAGACTAGAGCGATAAATCTTGAATGTCTTGCAATCACTCACATCCCTGCAGTGGGGTTTATCAAAGATTCTGAACATACCCCTAACTTTGTATAAATGGATGGTGCAATTTTTGCAGTTCACGAAGTTCCAGAGTCTCAAGTCACACTAACTTTGAGAGATACATGAATATCTAAATGGCACTCTTGTTTTTAGAAAAATAACTTACACTCCTAAGTTACTCAAAGACATTTTGGAAATGTGATCCTTGGGATGAAAAGTGAACATTTTCTCTCTCCATGTTTCTCCACGATTAATGCCTTCTGTACACTGTTATTTGACAACATCAATTTGAGGTATTACTCTCATGTTCATTTCTGTCTGCTCATTTGTTGCCTGGGTGACTAAGCATGGGTAATATGTAATTACAAGAACAAATCGTTTAAAATGTGTTAAGTAGCTTTGAATTGTTCCTGCTCATAAAATAGGTAGGTGAAATAACAAATTAGTTTTACCACTCCCCCAGCAAAATGCCATTATCTATATGCACAAAATATCTAGGAGGAAAAGAAAAACAGAGGGGTGTTATTACAGCAAATTATAACAAACTGAAATATCTCGTCACTGCAAACACACTTGCTAAAGGCTGCACTGGGAAACATTAATATTTAAATATATTCTTCAGGACGTTTCCAGCAGCTCAGTGTGTAACATCCTTGTCTACTTAAGACATAAATATTTTAAGCTGTCAATGTTTTGCACACATAGAGAAACACTTCAACTTACTGAAGGGAAACAAAGGGTAAATGTCTTTCCATGCTCACCATGCTGCCAAACTGTTGGATTTATGAGATATTTCAGGAACAGAAGAACTCACAAAGTTGCATCTAATTTCATTTCAGGTTCTGATGTAGCCTTGACTTTTAAAAAATCACTCTAGAAAATCAGTATCTGCAAGTCTGTATCAAAATAAACAAACCTGAGAGGACAAAACCTAGAATGAAACTAAAGAAGATGGAAGAGGCAAATAATCTTTCAAGCAATGAGGTACAGCCATTTGGGATTTTTTTATCATTTATTTATTTATTTTAAGGAGTAATAATTGATTTTGCTGGGGCAGGCAGTTTGTCACAATGTGGAATGCAAAGCATTAGTCACAAAGATAATGTCTGACAGTTTTGAAAATGAACCTTCTTTGTGTACTATGTTGCCCTTCTTCAGGCTTTGTGACCCAGGTGGAAATGGACGGCTGTGCCATGTATTTGCCAATCCGATCTGTGTGCTTACTGTATGGATTTCTTCCTAACATCCATTCAAATAGCTGAGACACTGATGAGACATGTCTACAAAGCCATTGATTTTGTCGTTTTTAATTAAATAACTCATTCAATCATATCCAGTGGTGGAAGTTGATGCAGCCTTCATTAACATTACAATTAAAATGATATATTTAGCTAGTCTGGTATTAGAGAACCAATCTTTATTATGTTCACTTGTTTGATAAGAAACTATTAGTTGTTACTTGCCTATATTCTGCACACATAACTTGCACAGGAAAAACAAACAGAAATACAGGAGGTGGAAAACAGTACTTCAGGGAAGGACATGGGAATAGAGTTACAAGTTGAACTTAAGTCAATAATGTCTTGGTTCTGGATGATATGGGAGAAATTGCAAATGCTATCTTGCCATGTGAAAATGGAAGAATGATGACAGCAACATGGAGCAATTTTCTACAGACTCATCAAGGCACTAGTACCAGGTCATTTTATGCTTATGGTTATCACATTTGGAGAAAGTTTTGGAATGGCTGGCGTGAGAACAGCAACGAGAATGATCAATGATCTAGAAAATACATCCCAAGAGAGGAGACTGGATATATTGAAGTTGTCTCATGTAGATCAGAGAGAAAATCGGAGGCGGATATTGGCCTCCAAGTATTAAAAGAAAGCTCAGAAAAGTAACCAAATTTCATCCTTTTTTTTATGCTCATTCAGTGGAGAACAAGGAGAACCAGGCTAAAATTAGAGCAAAGGAAAAGAAGATAGGTGTTAGGAAAATATTTTCAGCTTTGAAATGGATTGTCTGTGATGTCTCCTATATTAAGCAGGTTTAAAAATAGTGTTAGAAAAATGCTCTCCAGTAATGGTTGAGGTAGCCTTGGGCAAAAGGGTGGTTTAGGTGACATCTGGACAGTCAATCCAGTCGTTTTTTTAACGTGGTTTTATTGTCTGGAAATTCAGAACTAAAACCAAAGTCTGTACCCAAGTTTTTGTACCTTTCTGCACTATTAATTTCACTGGGTGCTATCATACGTGATTTGAACTGTCCTGCGTTTGGTCAGAGCAAGCCCTTAATATTATTCATTTTCCAGTTGCTTAGCACCAAAGTTTTGCAAAGAGTGGGTTGGATTTTTCAACAGAATTCCACAGAATGCCTGGAGGATTTCCTCAGGACAGAAATAACTTTTGGCAGATTTAGTGGGATTCTCTTGGGACAAGGGTAAATATTTGACATCTTCTCATATGTAATGGTACTAACCTTGGCAAGTTGTTTACCACCAATTATCTAGATGATTGCTTCAGCTCAGGATAGGAGTTTAGAAAAATAAATTTTACCTTTCTTCCAAAAAGTCTTGGAAGTCTACTTTAATACTTTTTTGCCTCAGTTTTTAATAGTAAGGTAGAAGTTCTCGGGGTGTTCATCCTCATGAGACAGAAGGCGGGGGGGAGAGCAGCAGAAAGCTCCAATGATTCATCATCTACCAGCAGTCCTGGCTGACTGGGGAAGTTCCACTTGACTGCAGGTAGGTAAATGGTGTGCCCGTTTACAGGAAGGGTCGGAGGGAGAATATGGGAAACTACAGGCCTGTTAGTCTCACCTCAGTGTTGGAGAAGGTCATGGAGCAGGTCATTTTGAGTGCTATCACACAGCACACACAAGGCAACCAGGTGATCAGGCCCAGTCAACATGGGTTTATGAAAGGCAGGTCCTGCCAAACTAACCTGATCTCCTTCTGTGACAAGGTGAACTGCTTAATGGATGAGGCAAAAGCGGTGGAAGTAGCGTACCTCATCTTTAGTAAAGCTTTTGACACTGTTTCTCGCAGCACTGTGCTTGAGAAACCGGCTGCCACTGGCCCAGACAGGTGCACCCTCTGCTTGCTAAAATCTGTCTGGATGTGCAGGCCCAAAAAGTTGTGGTAAATGGAGTTAAGTCCAGATTGATTGAGGCCAGTCACAAGTGGGGTCCCCAGGGCTCAGTACTGGGACTAGTTCTGTTCAATATCAATGATGTAGATGAAGGGATTGAATGTACTCTAGCTAAATTTGCAGATGACACTAAGCTGGGAGGAAGCATCAATCTCCTTGAGTGTAGGGAGGGTCTACGAAGGGATCTGAACAGGCTGGTTTGATGGATTGTGAATAGCAGGATGAGGTTCAACAAGGCCAAGTGCAGAGGCCAGCACTTGGATTACAACATCCCTGTGCAGTGCTACAGGCTTGGGGAAGACTGTCTGGGAAGCCATGTGGTAGAGAAGGACCTGGGGGTGCTGGCTGACAGCCAACTGAACATAAGCCAGCAGTGTGCTCAGGTGGCCAAGAAGGCCAACAGCATTTCAGCCTGTATCAGAAACAGCATGGCTAACAGGACTAGGGAAGTGATTGTGCCCCTGCACTTGGCATTGGTGAGGCTGCACCTCGAATACTGTGTTCAGTTTTGGGCCTCGCATTACAAGAAAGACATTGAGGTGTGGAGCACATCCAGAGAAGAGCAATGAAGCTGGTGGAGGAACAGGAGAACAAGTGTTATAAGGAGTGGCTGAGGGAACTGGGATTCATTAGCCTAGAGAAAAGGAGGCTGAGGAGAGACCTTATGACTGTCTACAACTACCTGAAAGGAGGTTGTAGCAAGGTGGTGTTGGTCTCTTCTCTGAAGTGATAAGTGATAGGACAAGAGGCCTCAAACTTTGCTAGGGGAGGTTCAAACTGGACATTTGGAAATATTTCTTCACCTAAAGCATTATCAGGCTGTCCAGGGAGGTGATTGAGTCCCCGTCCCCATCCCTGGAGGCATTTAAAAAACCGGTGGGTCAACTGCTTAGGGATTTGAATTAGTAGTGGACAGGTACGCTTGGGTGTGATGATCTCAAAGGTCTTTTCCAGCCTAGTGATTCTATGATTCTATGATTCTCTATTTTATCATCTTAAAGGCAAGTTTCTACATTGTATCCAAGCAGCTTATCTGAAGCAGAATGCTGTGAGAAACTGTGTCAAAGGCTGAAGTCCAAGAAGACTACATCCACAGCCTTTCCCCCATCCAGTAGTCAAGTCATTATGTCATAGAAGGCGATCAGGTTAGTTTGGCAAGATCTGCCTTTCATAAACCTATGTTGACTGGGCCTGATAACCCGGTTCTCTTGCGTGTGCTTCATGATAGCATTCCAAATTACCTGTTCCATGACTTTCCCCGGCACTGAGGTCAGACTAACAGGCCTGTAGTTCCCCGGATCCTCCCTGCAACCCTTCTTGTAGATGGGCAGAATATTAGCCAGCCTCCAGTCACGTGGAACTTCCCCAGTCAGACAGGATCTCTGGAAGATGATGGAAAGGGGTTTGGAAAGGACATCTGCCAGCTCCTTTAATACTCTTGGGTGGACCCCATCCAGCCCCATAG
Source organism: Cuculus canorus (assembly GCF_017976375.1). Taxonomy (NCBI): domain Eukaryota; kingdom Metazoa; phylum Chordata; class Aves; order Cuculiformes; family Cuculidae; genus Cuculus; species Cuculus canorus. Next base: position 60,652,509 of record NC_071404.1, read on the forward strand.
ACTTGTGGGTGTCTAGCTAGGCAAGCAAGTCTCTAACCGCCTCCTCTTGGATCATGGGAGCCTCATTCTGCTCCTCTAACTCCTGGGTTTGTACACAGAGGGAACAACTTTCTTTGCTATTAAAGACTGAGGCAAAGAAGTCATTAAGTACCTCAGCCTTGTCCTTATCCCCTGTCACTGTTGTTCCTTCTGCATCCAATAGAGATTGAATATTCTCCCTAGTCCTCCTTTTGTTGTTGATGTATTTGTAGAAAGATTTTTTTATTATCTTTCACAGACTTAGTCAATTTGATTTCTAGTTGGGCCTTAGCCCTCCTGATTTTTTCCTTGCATGATCTCACTTCCTCCCTGTAGTCCATCCAAGACGCCTGCCCCTTCCTCCAAAGCTCATAGACATTCTTCTTCTTTTTGATGCATCTCAAGACCTCCCTGCTCCACCAAGCTGGCTTTTTCCCCCTCGACAGCTCCTTTTCTGGAACACAGGGATGGCTTGCTCCTGAGCTGCTAGGATTTCAATTTTGAAGAGCGTCCAGCCCTCTTGGGCTCCCTTGCCCTGAAGGACTGTCTCCCATGAGACTTTGCCAACCAACCTTCTGAACAGTCCAAAGTCTGCCCTCTGGAAGTTTAATATGACTGTTTTGCTAATCCCCTTCTTTATCCCACCTAGAACTGAAAACCCTATCATCTCATGATCGCTTAGTCCCAGGCGTCCTCCAACCATCACATCCGCCACAAGACCTTCTCTATTCACAAACAGCAGGTCAAGGAGGGCACCCTCCCTTGTTGGTTCACCAACCAGTTGTGTGAGGAAGTTGTCTTCCATGCACTCCAGGAACCTCCTAGACTGCTTCCTTTTTGCTGTATTGCAAAAGTGAGAGTGCATTTTAACTTTCAGACAAAAGATGCTGAACCAGGGGGCGGAAAGATCGGGAGCACTGAATCAGTACGAACGATCAGTGCCTGAACCCAGATATCTACGTGAGGAGGTTCGCCGGCCGAGTAAGAGACTACCTACTCGTGAGTAAAAAGGCTGCAACCTTTCATGGCTGGTTCATGAAAGAGGGTCCGGACCAGTTAAAATAAGAAACCAGTTAATGTAAAAGGTTAATATAAGAGGGTCCGATAAAGCCCGTGCGCAATGGAACGAGAGGTAGCATTTGAAATTTTACGCTTTTTAGAAAAGCGGGGAGTAGGTCCGATTAAGGACTTAATAGACGAGTGGAGAAATTATGGAGATTGTTTGTGAGAGTCGGGAAAGGCGCCGGGATGCAGCAACCAGAGGGTGAAGATTAAGAGCTTATGATTTCATTAGGGATCGTCGCACTCTAGTCCGAACGCCTGAATCGTCAAAAAGGGATCCGCCGCCCGACATCATAAGGCTTTGGAGAGATAAAGGGGTTTTTTCTCTGACCAGAAATGGATAGAGAAGTGGCTTATGAAATATTACAAAGCTTCTTAGAGAAGCGAGGACTTGACTCACAATATCTCAAACAACTTGCGGGCCTCATTGCCTTAGGAAAAACTAAGGGATGTTTTAAGGATCCGAATGAGATATTTGAGGAAAGTGAATGGCGCAAATTTGGGAACATCCCATGGGAGGCACTTATAGATGATGATAAAACTGCAAAGAGACTAACGAAAGCTTGGAGAGAGATTACAAATTGTATAAAACGTTACAAGGTAGAAAAACAGTTAGATGTTGAAATCCAACACCAGAAAATAATAGTGAGGAATCAGAAGAGGAAGAAGATGCCACGAAAATGCTGTAACAACCAAGGACTGTTACCTGTTAAACAATTGATACAAACCTTATTTTGTAATATATGTGCATGTTTTGAGTGTTGTGTGTGTTCGGTGCCGTGTGTAGTTTAAATATTCATACCATCATGCTGTTCTTATTGACCGGTCGTAAACAATATTGTATAGGTATATTAAGCCAGCTCTCAAAAGAGTGGTTCTGTGTGTGTGTATGCGTGTGTGTTTAAAGCGCTTTAAACGTTTGTAAGACTTGCAAATTGGGTTTTGGTTATATTGAGCCTCTGTTTAGATCAATCTTTAAAATGCAACTCTGAAACCTTTCAATCTCAAACGTCCACTAAGCCGGCAAACAGGTAGATTTACCTGGGATCTTTGAAGTGAAAGGCTGCAGATGACAAGATTTTAAAATACATGAAAAAAAATATATATATAGAAAAAAAGAAAGAAAATATGAAATACAGAAAGAAAAACAGAAAAGAAAGCGGAAAAAAAGCAAAAATAGAAAAATAGAAAAAAGAACGTAGAAAACAAAACAAAACAAAAAAAATGGAAAAAAAACCCCAAAACCCAGCCCTGTGGCTGTGTGTGAGTTCCCCCTCCCCCCCCCCCCCCATCTCCCCCCTCTTACTCCTGTAAGGTTTTTTGTTTTGTTTCAGCTTGGGAGTCTTTATCTCTCTCTAGGGGAGTAACAATTTATGAAGAACACTCTGCATTCCAGTGTCCCTTATCAGATCAGCAACTGCTGGGTCCTAGTGCAGACAACCGTACAGGGAATTTTAGCCAGATACTAATGAAGACATGATTTAAGAGTCCAAAAGGAGTATCCTCTGAGAGTAAAAAACTGCAAAGGAATAGAAAAGTTAATGCATTTGCAGCCTTGAGAATTCCCATACAGGTTAAAACAGATTAAAAAAAAAGCCAGAGGGTAAACCGTTAACATTAAAGAACGAAGGAAACCAGCAACCCAGCATGCAGCGGAGACGTGTGACAACAGTAAATGCTCCTGCTTGGATCTTCTCTACAGCCTCCTCAATAATAAGGGATTGAAGGTTTCACTTTAAGCTTTTGGTCCTATTGGTAACGGTTTAAGTGTTTTGGTTAGTAAGTCATTCGAGTGTCACTTTGCAAAGTCTTTTTGTGTAACCTGGTGTTATTAATTCTAATTTTACTGGACAAATACAAGCTATGGTTTATATTCCTTTCCCACCTGTGTATATCACCCAAAGCAGTTGTATTACTCAATTAATACCATTTCAAAGATTGTATTAGAGAAAATAGGCCTTCAAGTCGCACCTGGAAAAAATTCAAACCTGGAAATATTTTGAGTGGAAAATTTTGAATGCCACAATGGAACCCCAGCAAGCCAAATTGCAAATAGTAGTTAAAACAATTTACAAAAGCTAAACCTTATTTGTGTATAACTAATGCAGAATTAAGTCCATTATTTGATCTTCTTAAGGGAGGACATGGCTTTAACAGCACCTCGAGTGATGCACAACAAACTTTGGGCGGAATTGAAAAAGCCATTGCTCAGAAAAAAGCCTATAGACGACTTGATGGTCATCCAATATGTATGTTTTTGTTATTCTGTGTCGGGCATTTGCTGATCATAGACTTAAAGGACTGTTTCTTCACTATTCAGTTACATCCTAATGACACTCAACGCTTTGCATTCACTTTACCCACAATCGATAGGGAAGGACCTGATTTGCACTTTGAATGGACAGTATTGCCGCAGGGCATGAAAAATAGCCCCACTTTGTGTCAATTGTTTGTGGATAATGCTTTAAGAGAAATAAGGCGTGCATGGCCACAAACCATGATCTATCACTATATGGACAATATTCTTTTTGCACAGAACCAGCCATTTACCACTCAACAAGAGAAATATTTGTTACACAACTAACCACACATAAATTGATTATAGCAATGGAAAAAATTCAACGTTCCCCTGTTTGGAAATATCTAGGATGGAACATAACGAATTCTCAAGTACAACCACAAAAATTAACCTTTTGCACCTTGCTTACAACAGTTAATGATGCTTACGACTTTTAGGAGACCTGCAATGGTTGCGACCTATAGCAGGAATCACCAATGATGAACTAGATGTTTTGCATCCTCTTTTAAAAGGAACTGATCCAGCACGGAAAATTACTTTAACAATCGAACAACGACAAATGATACAACGCCTTAGTGAAACTCTTGTCGACCGCACAGTGGACCGTATAGATCCCAACTTGCCTGTGGACCTCACAATTCTCCAAGAGCGATCCCAATTTATCAGAGCCCTTACTCAAATAAAGAAAAAGGGGGAGATTAGAGTACTCAAATGGATCTTTACAATGGATGCATCATGATCTGAATGTAGTAACGGACTCCATGTATGTTGCCAATATAGTGAATCGTGTAGAAGATGCTCAAATAAAAGAAATACACAATCAACGCTTGTTTGATTTAATTCGACAGCTACAATCAGCTACCCGACAATGAACGTGCCCTTTTTGCATAGTACATATTAGAAGTCATATGTGGACAGAAGGACTTGGAGAAAGAAATTACAGAGCAGATCAACTCGTATCTTTGGCTGCACCACTGAGTGATTTTGTGAAGGCACGAGAAGCACATAATGCCTTTCACCAAAATGCATGAGGACTACATCGACAATTCAACATTACAATGGAGAAAGCAAAAGGAATTGTCCACGCCTGCCCTACATGCAGTCATACTACTGGTATTCCACACTCCCCCACAGGTCAAGCTATTATTGAAAGGGCTCATCAAACCCTAAAGCAATATCTTCAAAAAATTTATGGATCTATCTGATGTTCAAGAACGATTAGCAAAAACTATCTTTGTTTTAAACCATCTATGTATATTTGGAGATCAGAAAGAACCATCAGCATGGATCCATAGTCATGATAATGATGAGCAAAAGAATCCACCAATGTTTGTTATGTACAGAGATCTAACAACGGGAACCTGGATGGGACCAGCTGAAGTAAAATACATGGGTAAAGGGTACATGTGTGTACTTACTCCCACAGGTCCTAAATAGATTCCCAGTAAATGGACCAAAGCAGCAATAACTCAAGAAGTCAATGACCAACAGATGGATTCTTCCAACGAAAAAAGACAAGCAGAGGGTCAATGACAAACTCTTGTTGACTGCAAAACCTATTATTGAAAGGTTAAGAGGCTATCAAAAAGAGATTGATGACATAGTTGAAAGTTGCACATCTTTTGAAAATATTGTAAATGGGATAGAAGAGTTAGCAACATTTAAAGTCAAGGGACCAGCTAAGCAGAACTGTCTTGGATGCAAAAAACCACAATGTGTAGCATGGGTAGCTTTACAATGTGGAATGTGTAAAGAAATATTTTGGATAAGGCAAAAATTTTTTGAGAGCACTATGGTGTTCAACTTGTGAATTTAAATTTGAGTTTTATAATTGGCAGAGAGAGCTGCGGAGACAAACTAAATTACCTTTGTCCATATCCATAGCCTTGTTTGAATCACCAGAACAAAAAATATTGGCCTTTTATCGCTTTGAGGCTGAGGCCTGTGTAAGAAGGATTCAGGCTCAGTTAAGTTCAAAAATTTTAACCTATTGTTGTTCCAAGGAGGTAACATTTACAAGACATTCACTATTTGGTCCCATCAAAGGGAACTTGAAAGAAGAATTGTTTAGAGTGATTGCAAAAGGGGGACTGTAATCATGTTTATAAAAATTGATCACATTGCGTTGTTTGGCGCGCTAATAGCTATAGTTTTGGGGATAACACGTTTTAATCAGCCAAGGGACAATATTTGGGTAACATTTGCAAATCAGTTGAACCAGTCTTCGCTTTTCCTTAGCTTAGGAGGAGTGACTAATCCTTTTCGAACTTGTTTAATAGGTCTACCAGTGTGGAAGCCTGAGGAGTTTTGTGGTTTAGTGAGCAATGAAACATTGTGTCGAAATCTATCTGCGGTTAAGGTTTTAGATGGAGCGATTAATGGAACTCCACCACTTCATGATGCCTATCGGCAGTGTCAATTAATACTGTCACTTAACACCACCTTGCAATCACCCCCTGAAGAGTTAGATCTTCTTGGGAGTACTAATGCCAGTTTGTCAGGAAACAACTCAGGAGGATGGGTTGACTTCACTCCTGTAAGTGACACAGCGCCCCGACCGTGGTTAAAACACAGGGGTGCTTGGGCTACTTTGGACTCTAATTTAGATTGTTTTAGTGTTTTCAACGAAACATTTGATAAATGCAATGCCAGCAAAATTCACACCCCAAAAAGGCTACCGAAAGGCATCTTCTTGATTTGTGGAGATAGAGCATGGAATGGCATACCGGCACAACCACAAGGAGGGCCTTGTTATCTTGGCAGACTATCACTGTTTCACCCTAATGTATCTTTGATCATGCAGTGGAGCCAAAACACGAGCAGGAGAAAACGCAGTGTACATGAGCTAGACTGCAATCAGATAGGAGACCCTACATTTTGGAGTGCATTCAAACAGGTAGCGATTGCGACCATCCTCCCTGGAGCTGCAGCTAATAAGGCAATGAATTTAGCAAAACAATTGGGTTGTTGGACAAAAGACGAATTGAACATGACATCAGAAATTTTGGGCATGCTCACAAGTGATGTACAAAGCGTCAATCACGCAGTGTTACAAGATAGAGCTGCCATAGATTTTTTGCTTCTAGCGCAAGGCCATGGGTGCGAGGAGTTTGAAGGTATGTGCTGCTTGAATCTGTCTGATCACTCCACATCCATACATGCTAAAATAAAAAGGTTACAGCAGGGCCTTCACCAACTGAAACAAGAAGATGGATGGGGAATAGACCATTGGATACAAACAATATTTGGCTCTTTATCACCTTGGCTCCTCTCTATGATCAAAGAAGTATTGCGTTGGATAGGCTTAATACTGTTGCTTATAGTTGCATTTAAGATAGGCTACAACTGTATTATGCGCACTATAACAAAAAAATCACCATGCTCTGCTTGTGCAAAAAGAAAAAGGGGGAAATGTTGGGAAAGTGAAAAAGGACATGAGAATGTTGAAAAATGGATTGAGGAATGGTTAAGTGAACAAGGACATGATTCAATAGAAAAGCTTTGTGAGACACGTATTGTATAAATGGAAACCTTGTTAAACTCTGAGTGTGGATATGGACTAAAAGAACAAGAAGGCATGCAAGGAGGAATCTCTAAGAAGAAACTTCTGAAGGACAAGCGAATCTTTCCCAAGGGAACAGGATGGAGCACCGAGCCCAACTGCAACTGTAATTGTAACTGCAAGAAGATAAACAGAGCTCGAAGTAGCAACATAGCAACAATGAATTAACAAGGGACAATGAATTAATAAAGAACAAATAGTTTTAGTAACTAATCATGTATAAGCTATAACAAAGCACAAAGCATCTTTTGAATGTTAAGGTATATAATCCGGGTTGATTTTGAATAAAGTCAAAGCTTGCTTTATCACTCACACTGAGTCGTCCGCTTGCTTCCCTCGCCATCGCAGGAAAGGACATGAGGTTTAAGGGACAGGCAAGTTATGATCATGAATAAGGGAGAAATCAGCAAGATATTTTATTCACAGTGGATGACATTATCAGCTTGTTCAGCATTGCATTTCAGCCAATTTCTTTTTTTGAGGATGTGAGAGAAAGTGAACCAAGTAAAAGTTTTCTTTTTTCCCTTTTTAGTAAGCCTACATGAAGTATGAATGTTGTCTCTTCTTTTCTTTTTGATGTGAAGTTCATGGTGCTTCAGTTTTTCTCAAGGTAAATTTGAAGGTCCTTTAATTTCTTCTACATATTTTACTAGCTGAGAAGCATCTCAGTTCCATTGTAGAATTTTCTGTTTACCAGTCCTGGGATATGAATGGCTATGACTGCTTTTTGTCTCTGTGATTCTAGCAGACATTTAAGCAATTAACCATGCCTCTGTCAGTTGGTGATTGTCTTAGTACGGTTCCACAATCTGTCTTGCCTAAGAAGGGAGCATATAAGTCATGTTTGTCAGAAACTAGTTACCATGTAGTTGGGGCAAAAAAAAAATAGGATTGTTGCTTTGCTCATGAGTATTTCAATCTTATCTGTACCAAACTGAGTAGGGACAGCCAAAGGAAAGCTGTGTGAGTTGTAATCAACCAGTTCACAAACTGCAAAGATGTAACATCTGATATATAAATAGTGCATATATAAACATGTGGAGCTGTTAACATCTAATATATAAATAATGTGCAGGGTATGGCTCTAGCTTACTTTTAGAAACACTGTTTTGCAGAAGTTGGGAACTATGAGAGGACATAAAAACAAAACTAAGGTCTTCCACTACTGATCAGAAAGTCAAGGGCTGGAGAAGGGACCAGTACAAACAGTTCCAGAGATGGGAGTGAAACAAGACTCTTCAAGGAAATTTGGGGAAACTAGGGGAATGGCAAATGAAAATGGTTTCACTGATGAGAATTTTCTATTATCCCATTTCACTCTCATTGCAGTGTCTGAGCACCTTCCAAATCAGCCAAAGGCTACAGCAAATCCTGCAAATTTTCAGGAATTCTCTGCCACTTCTCTCTATGAAACATTCAAAACATTTGAAACATTTAAAAAAAAAAAAACCACTGGGGTATATTTCTCTGTCATTTGCCTTCACTCAGTTGGATAAGCTCTACTAAGAGTTAGTGCAATCCAAAATACATTAATTAAAAGAGACCATTGGAGTATGTAGGCATTCTTACTATGTCAAAATACATCATCTGTCCCAATTTAGACTCTTGGTCAGCAGCTAATTGGCAGTGTAGTTCCCACCCCTAAGGAAAGGGTAAAGGAATAAAAGAAAGACTTATGGGTTTGCCACACCTCATCACCTCTGAAACAAAAAGAACAACAAAAATACCCAAACCCAAAAACCAGCTTTAATGAAAAAATAACAATAAAGAGGAAAGATAAATTTAACAAGAAAATAATGAAATATATGAATATATAAAACCCAATATCAAACTCCCCTGATGATGATCACATCAACACTAACATTGCAGGACAGGCACAGGGAAAGGCCCAGAATGGACTCAGCAGCAGACAGGAATTGGAGTCAGGAAACAGATTCAGGAACTCACAGATTGGGATTGAAGGCAGAAGAAATGGACAATGTCCTCAGATGCCAATCACAGAAGAAGAGAGCATGATCCTCCTGATCTCTCAGCTTTATACTGAGAATGATGTATATGGAATGGAATACTTTGTTGGTCAGTTCTGGGTGACCTATGCTGTCTGTGTCTTCCCATGGGTGTGAACCTTTTAAGCTTTTCACTTACAGCACTCCATTATGGCACATAATAAGTTTAAACACTGGCCTTGGTTTCGACAGGAATAGGTAGAAGCAAGGGCCTTTCTGCATACTGTTTGTACCACTACCTTAAATCTAACTATCTAGTGTTACCACTTCTAGAAGCAGACACTGTTTGGAAAACACGTGGTTAAGTTTAGACAATGTAGTCACTTAGAAGAGGCTTAATTGAGAAGTGAAAACTACTGAAAAAATAATTGATTCTGTTTTAGATCATACATCTCCTTTGAAAATCTGCTGTGTTTTTCGCTCTGACTCCTGGCTGCTGATGGAATCAGAGACAAAAACCAGGCTGGATGCATGTTTGCTCTTATCCAGAGCAGTTTGGCTTATGACAAAAAAGCAAAGAGTAACAATGCAAAAAATGGCAAGCACTGAATCAAGCAACCTAGGAAAACTCTGTATTCTGTCCCTAAAGACCTCCAGTGGCAAATATCATTTAGGAATGATACATGTATAGTTCAGTCTTTTGCAAGTTCCTTCCAGCCCTGCACAAAACTAACAAACATTATCACAGCTCCACATAAATGTCCATTTCACAGATTTTCAGATCTGTCTCATTAGGCTGTCTACTTGCATTACCTCCAGATCATCACAGCTCTTGCTTGTTTCAAATGCTCATGGTAACATATTGTGTGGAAGAAATGGTTTCTGCTGAGCAGAAATGATTGTGTAGATATTAAAATGTGATTGATACAGTAGCAAGCTTTTGTGTAATCTGCTGAATTCTGTTCTGGGCAGCTCATGTGAAGAAGCAGCAGAGTGAAGTTTGACAGCCTATGCTGGGCCTTCAGTCTGGGTAGGATGTTTATAGCTCTGTCAGTAAGAATGAAGGAAGGAAGAGCACATGTGCATGTCCACAAGGAGAGCAGCTAAAGTTGAGTCATGTCAGCTGAATTTAGCATGCACTATAAATTTCTTCTGATGTCAGCATCACAGGGTTGAAAAATAACTGGGAACTACCAAGATTAGTATAGAGGCTACAATCATTCCAGCACCAGTTAACAAGAATGAGAACAAATTCACCTTTGTAGCACGTCTGCAGAATACATATGAAAATTAAATCCTTACAGTGCTGAAATCAATGACAGCTTTATTTGTGACTTAACTGGAGCCTGATTTCACACAAAATCTAAATTAATAGATAATTTAGAAATACAGACTAGAGAGTGGGACTGAGTATTGGATTCTGTCCTAGAGATGGCCAGACTTCTCTATTTTCCACACAATTTAGCACTTTTACACAGTTTTACTCATTTGCTTGTCAAGAGAGCTCTACATTACAACTGACTTATGGTTTCTTCTGAAACTTATTGTAAGCCCACAGGTGAGATTTAAGGCTTATGCATTCAGGTACCAAGAGCATAAATTCAATTATTTTTCACTTTTACCTCAGACATAGTGGTAAGATGCTGATAAAGGGAAAAGGGTAACACCTGTTCAAGTTAAGACACGGTGATAGTGAACTTTAAAATAAGAAATAAACATACTTCTAGTAACAGGAGAACAAAGGGTATATGAAAAAGCCAGGCAAATCACAAGGGGAAATGTCCTGTAGGATTTAATCCCAAGCAATTGTTAACTTTAATAGGCTCTTGGACTCCCTCTTGCACAGAATAATATTTTCTAGTACAAATTGGAAGGATCTCTTAAAGAATTTTGCAGATGATAGTTGTTCCCGTGCCTTTTCCTTACAAATTCAAAGATTGGTAAAAGTTCTCTGAAATGTTGAATTTCTAACCTCTTGACCGCTACTCATCTGCACACATCCAAAAGTATTTTAATAACATAGCTGCAGCAGTGTAGCATGCATGGATATTTTTACCTGGATCTCAAATTCAAAGACTGACAAAATTTCAACAGGCAGTCAAATTCTGAAAAGGTTGGCATTTGCCTTCCCATCACTATACATGACAATGTGTACTTTTATACATGCCTGTGTGTGTATTTACTGCTCACAAAGACTTTCATATGACACCACATTTCAGATTTCCAGATTATGGAAGCTGCTTCTTTGAGCTTGTATTTCTACAAATTAATTTTCTTCTATCTTAAACTGAGTTGGGATTTCTCCTTCTTACAGAACTGGCAAGTTCTCTAGACACTCTACATGTTATGTATATACAAGTACTGTCTACATCGTTATATTTGTAGAAGTAAATTGTAGCTCAATTAAGCAGAGGTGCAAGAGATTTTATTAGATGAATCGTTCTGACAGGTCTTCTCTATTCTTGTGCAGTACCTATTAATCTAGTTGTGTCCCTATAAATTGGCATGAAAGATGTTTTTCTGCTTATTCTGTGTGTGTTTTATTAACATTTGTAAGTAATTTTCAAGTTACTTACTCTACAAATTGTCAAAAAGGCAGTATACATTTAATAATAAAGACAGTAGAACATGTAGTAATGTGAGTGAGTCTGTGTATGAAAAAGCCATCCCTCCTAAAGAACCATGGTAGCATGGCCAGAGAAACTATCCCGGCATGAAGTGGGACAAGTGAACAAAATACCCATTCCATAATATTGTGCATCCCTGGCTTTCCAAACACGAACTAACTAACCGTCTCCTGAAACACAAATAGTGCATGAGCCAAATTAATACTGACCTGTCAGCCTCACCTCTGTGCCTGGGAAGATCATGGAATAGATCCTCCTAGAAACTATGCTAAAACACAGAGAGGACATGGAGGTGATTAATGGCAGCCAGCACAGTTTCACCAAGGGCAAGTCCTGTATGACCGACATAGTAGCTTTCTATGACGGGGTAACCGAAGCAGTGGACATGGGAACACCAACATATGTGATCTATCTGGACTTCTGTAAAGCCTTTGACATGGTCCCCACAACATCCTTCTCTCTAAACAGGAGAGACATTCATTTGATGGGTAGACTGTTCGGTGGGTAAGAAACTGATTGGATGGTTGTATTCAGAGAGTAGTGGTCAACGGCTTGATGTCCAGATGGAGATCCATTCCAAGTGGTGTCCATCAGGGGTTTGTACTGGAACCAATGTTGTTTAATACCTTCATCAATGATATAGAAAGTGAGATCGCATGCATTCTTAACAAGTTTGCAGATGACATCAATCTGAGTGGTGCAGTTGCCACACCGGAAGAACAGGATGTCATCCAGAGGGACCTGGACAAGCTGGAGAAGTGGGCCTGTGTGAACCCCATGGGGTTCATTAAGGCCAAGGGCAAGGTCCTACATCTGGATGGAGGCAATGAACAGTTTCAATACAGGATGAGGGATGACGTGTTTGAGAGCAGACCTGCAGAATAGGACTTGGGGGTGCTGATTTATGAGAAGCTCAATATGAGCCAGCAATGTGCACTTACAGCCCAGAAGGCTGACCATATCCTGGTCTGCATCAAAAGAAGCATGTCCAGCAGTGTGAGGGAGGTGATTCTGCCCCTCTATTCCTCTCTTGTGAGACCTCACCTGGAGTATTGTGTCCAGTTCTGGAATCCTCAACCTAAGAAGGATATGGAGCTGTTGGAACAGGTCCAGAGTAGGGCTACAAGGATGATCAGATGGCTGTAGTACTTCTGCTACAAAGACAGGCTGAGAGAGTTGGGGTTTTTTAGCCTGGAGAATGGAAGGCACCAAGGACGCCATATAGTGACCTTCCAGTACCTGAAGGGGGCATACAAAAAAGCTGGGGAGGATCTTTTTACAAAGGCTGGTAGTTATAGGACTAGGGGCAATGGCTATAAACTGAAGCAGGACAGGTTTAGACTAAACATAAGGAAGAATTTCTTCGCTGTAAGAGTGGTGAGGCACTGGAACAGGTTGCCCAGGGAAGCTATGGCTGCCCCATCTCTAGAGGTGTTCAAGGCCAGGCTGGATGGGGCTTTGAGCAGCCTGATCTAGTGGAACGTGTCCCTGCTCATGACAGAGGCATGGAATTACATGATCTTTACGATCCCTTCCAACCCAAATTATTCTATGATTCTATGATCCTATGAAATTCTTTCCCAGGCTGTATATATAGACTTCACTGGTGAAACACCGGGCTTCTCATCTTTTGCTCAAGACAGTAGGGCTGCTTGTATAAGATTATCTGAATTTTCCCCTTGCTATATATAAAGTAGTGTGACAGCAATATGAGACATTAAATGTTAGAAAGGTAATGCTACCTTTCATATCCTGGAACTGGATTCCTTTCCATGCCAAATTCCCACTGTCAGAGCATTTGACCTTAAATTCCAGTAGCATCAGTCATTTGCTGCTCTACTCTTCTGTTCTTGTGATTCCATTGATTTGAGTTACAGATATTCAAAACTGGGGTAAAGTAGGAAACAATCTTCACTCTTCGCAAGGAAACATCCTTAATTATAGAAAAAAAAATTTTTTTGCCTGGGTCTAAGGTAAACTTGGAGGGTCTTATATCCAAAATATGTTGCTTCCTCACTTTTTGCAGCATAGTACTTTTTTTTAAAAAAAAAAAAAAAAAGAGAGAAGGAAAAAAAAAACCTGAAGAACCCCAAAACAAACTTAAACGGAAGACCTTTTTTCTCTCTACATCTGCCTGAAATGAGGTTGTAGTGATGTGCCTGTCTGAATCTTTCCCCAGGTAACAAATGACAGAACAAGAAGGAATGACATCAGATTGCATCAGGGAAGATTCATATTACATATTAGGAAATATTACTTCACCAAAAGAATTGTTAAGAATAGGAACGGGCGGTCCAGGGAAGTAGCTGAGTGTCCATCCCTGGACGTATTTAAAAGATATGTAGATGTGGCGGTCCAGGCATGGCTTAATGGTAGACCTAGCGGTATTAGTTTACAGTTTACTCTTGAGGGTCTTTTCCAAACTAAATGATTCTATGTTTCTATGGTAGTGGTATAAAAGTAATGCTTCATACCACTAGAGAAGCTTTGCTTGCAGCTGATCATAAATAAACAGCAGGAAATGGGGAGTACTAGCATTTCCTTTGTAAATAGCATATTTCTGTCTGTCTCCTTTGCAAATTTCTCTTAATTCAGTGGTTATGTCAATCACATCTGAGACTGAAAATGCTTTGCTGACAATGTCATTAAAATTTCAGTGTGGTGTTTAAGAATCAATAGAAGAGTATTTAGCTTTCTGAGGCTGAGTGCTCTGAGGGGTTTACAATGGAACTCCTGCATATTTAAAATTTTCTGAGATCAAGGCTCTTTACTTGTCCTTGAATAGACCTATTCAATTAGTTCATGAGAATGTGATTTCTTTCTTCTGCACTTCCTTTTTAATAACATTTTGACACAAGACTATTCAAACAGTAACTAGCACCCTGTCTGCCCTCATCAAATTGGCTAGCTGCTATCTGTGTCATGATTTATGCCATGAATATAAAAGAAATTGTAAGATTGTGTAAGTGATGTTTTAAGAGCATTAACATAACTGTGTTTGTCTCTTGGATTTTCCTTCCTCTAGCCTTACAACATACTGTCACACTAACCAAACTGAGCTGCATACAAGAAAATAGCTTTATCTTCTTCAAATACTAATCTCTTACAAAGGTTCCTGTAAAACAATGGCTTTTGGAACATCTCCCAAACCAAGAGAACCACAGATTTCACCTCTGTCAGACTTCAATGGCAAGTAAGTTTAAATTCAAATTGCTTTCACTGCAAACACCCTTCCTGTGTACCCCAAAACAGGTTGAAGCACTGTTTGTCCAGAATGACAATGAATCTAACCTAAAAAAGGATTACGGATATGATTCTGCCCTTGAGCCCACCTACCTCAGGAGCCAGACTGGTAGCATCTGCTGAGCTACAGGGCTTTACAAAAAGTAGACAATTGCATGTAAGGCCTCAAATCATGACAATGTGCTAATTTTTGCAGTCACACATTGGATCTCCAGTCAGAATCAGAGACCCATTCCTGCCTTTGTTCAAAGACGTTGAACTGCAGCAGAAATTCATTGCCACTTTTTCCAGTGTATAAATTGATGTTCATGCAGGGTAAGATGCTTTTGCTATGCCTGAGCTGATGGGAAAGGAAGGTCTGGTCAATCAGCACAGGGACAGGGACAAGCCAAAAGGTTGCCATCTGAAAGAAAATTTCCTGTTGCAAAAGATTTTGTTTTAATTTTTACTAGATCTTACTAGTGGGATACACAGAATGTCACCCCATAGTCCATTTTAATCTTGACTTCAGCTGAAAATACAGTAGCAATTTGGATCCTTGTCTAGGGGTAATGCAAGGGTTTATAGGAGCTGAAGCATGTGATGACACTGGGTAGACAGTATGTCTCACCATGGATAGCAGCGTTGACCAGAGAGACGCCCATGGTGGGATATCAGACACAAAAAAGAAGCATAACAATGTAAAGATGCAAATCATAGAATCATAGAACACTTTGGTTTGGAAGGGAACTTTACTGGTCATCTAGTCTAACCCCTCTGCAGGAGCAGGGACACCTTCAACTAGATCAGGTTGCTCAGACCCCCATCCAACCTGATCTTGAATGCTTACAGGGATGGTACCTCCACTACCTTCCTGGACAACATTTCCCAGTGTTTTACCACTTTCCTTTCTATTTCTATTGTTTCATTAAAGCTCTTTTTAGGGATTTTTTCCAAGACAAAAGTCTCTCACTTATTAATTTTGTCTCGCACTTCTGGGAAGTGAGAGGGGCTAATAGGGAAAACCTGTCATTTGTTTACTGGCCAACTTAGCCTTAAACCACGACTCCTGTTAAACAATTAGTGCATGCCTTTCATTTTATGCATGCAAAAATATGCATTTTTTTATTTAGTCTAAAATGCAGATAATTAGAAAAACAGTTGCTTATTTCAATTTCTCATAGATGCTTTGAAGGGCTGCAGTAACCTCATTTCTCCCAGGTGCTAATTACTATTCTTTTCTCTATTGCTGCTTTTGTTTATTGTGTAACTCATAATCATAGATTCATAAGTATCTGATTGTCTATTATGCTGAAACAACTTCTTTATTAAATTTCTGTGTTTTCAGATACATCCCTTAGGTGTCAATATTGGATTCTGTGATGAAATTTATAGTTTGCAGCATTTCCTTTTAGCTATTTGGGATGATACTATTTTATATTTATTTTGTTGATCTATTTTTCTAGATTAAATTTTTTAGTCTATCCAGGTTCCTGTTTCTTACGATATTATACTTTAAGATCATTTGTGTTTGACAACAGGTCAACATTTTTAATGTTTGACAAAATAAGTCTCTTTGGAAATTCTGCACTTTTGTCTTTTTACCTTATAAAATCTTAATTGTCGTCAAGTGAAAAAGGCTGGGTAGCAGGGAGAGTTGGTACTTAATAGGTAGATAAACAGTTCTCCTATCATTAATGTACTATTTTTGTCCAAGACTTTCTTATATTACAGGTAATACAGATTTTTCATCTAGCAACAGCTTCTGTTGGATTGCACTTTAGTATCCCAGAATATAGCTATTTAATTCCTATCACCCCACCTACTTACCTGTACTGGAGATGCTGATAATAGTTAGGTCACTTAGTTTCAGTGTCATGTCCAGTGCTGTCTCTAAGAGCATTGTCCTTCATTTTTGTTATCGTTAACGAGTAACAGAAGAAAAGACTTGGCATTTACTTAATGAGAATGTCATTGTTTGAGCAGACCTCGAGAGGAAGTGAATTTGAAAGGCTAATCTTTGTAATGAACTAGACCGTTATCAAATACTATCAGCCATGACACAGAATTCTCTTTTACATGAGGTGTAATACCTTTGTGCATGTGAATTTTGCTTGCCTAAAGATATACAACGATCTGTGTCACACAGAGAAATTTGCTAATGAAATACTTCTACATATGTCATTGATCAATCAAAGAATGTAGCAGTAGGTTGGACTAGGGCAAATGCTGGTCCACAGGAATGAGAGAAAGTAAACAATAACTCTCACAGAGGCTTTATTCTTTCACTAGGAAGTAAATCTTAGAGTCAGAATAGAGTAGGAACTGACACGGCTTTGTCAATACTGTACTAAAGTGAGACAGATTATACAATAATCTAGAGAACTATGGAAACCTACCAGTTATTTAAAGTGCTCCCACTATGGGGCATGCCTGCACTTCACTTCAAGCTGTTTTTTTAAGGCTTCTCAAAATGAAAGTACTGCTTAACTTCAAATTGTCCATGCAGTAGTGATGTTGAAATCATGAAAGCACGGGCATCAGAGACTGCCATCAATGTTATGCTGGTCTTGTACAGCTTAGCTCTCTGCAAAGGTTAGTTAGGTTAATGTTAATCTAGTTCTGAATAAGTGTGGTGCAGTCCTGGCTGTAGTGTTGAGTCTCTGCTTTTCTGTTAACTACACTGAAGACCTGCAAAGGAAGACACCGAGCAGCTTTAATAAGGAAGAGCAGCATGCAAAGCAAAGTGCAACTCTTTCTTCCACACCTATTCCTGGGCAGTACGGGTGAGCTTCCCCCCATCACTGATTGACGCATTGTGTAGGAACAACCCTGTATATCACAGACACCCTATTACAGCATGGTCGTGACTGTATGTGCATGCTCAGCCCTGGGCTTACATCCAGGGAATACAAATTGTATGAGAGCTTCCTAATCAATGTCATACTGCTTCTAGGCACACTGGAGATCCACAGATAAGACACTGTTTAGCCTGGAGAAGAAGACGCTGAGGGGAAACCTTATTGCTCTCTACAACTACCTGAAAGGAGGTTGTGGAGAGGAGGGAGCTGGCCTTTTCTCCCAAGTGACAGAGGACAGGACAAGGGGGAATGGCCTCAAGCTCTACCTGGGGAGGTTCAGGATGGACATCAGGAAAAAAAAATCCATGGAAGGGGTCATTGGGTACTGGAATAAGCTGCCCAGGGAGGTGGTTGAGTCACCTTCCCTGGAGGTGTTTAAGGGATGGGTGGATGAGGTGCTGAGGGGCATGGTTTAGGGAGTGTTAGGAATGGTTGGACTCGATGACCCAGTGTGTCCCTTCCAATCTAGTGATTCTATGATTCTATGATTCTGTGAAACAGCATGCCTTTGAAACAGAGAAGGACTGTGCTTGGCTTGTACCTTCAGGCTCAGCCCACAGAAGAGAGGAGGTATATGTGCAAGACACAGGTGAACCAGAAGCCCGAAGTAGTAAACTGATTCCTCACTCTTGCCCCTTAATTGTCCACCAGTTCTAAATCTACCTTGGGTAGTAAGAATATCTGCAATTTAGCTTATTTAGCAGAACCATGGAAGGATATTTGAGTGCACTCTTTGTTATCACTCAAAGACATGATGGGAGAGGGAAGCAAAAAATACCTGAAAATTGCAAACTAATAGACTATTAACTTATGAAAAAACATTCTCTCTTTCTGGTCCTTTTCAAGAAGTTTGCTCCCAAGTGTGGTCTCATCCATTTGGAAGGATGAATTCAACCAGCAAAGTACCAGCATTTTCTTTGTTGTTTACATGTTTCAGGAATTTACCAGGATTTAAGTGAGATGCTTTCAGCTGAGGTGAGGTATAGAGACTACTTAAGTCTAGTCAGGATATAGTAAACAGAGGTATTAGCTAGGCCTCATCCTACCTCTGCTGAAATCAGTGGCTGCTCTTAAAGAGAACGGTAATCTGTCTCCTTTTTTTTCTACTATGCAAAAAAAAATCTGAAGTAAATAGTAATATAGGTTCTCAGTTGAAGCAATTTTTAAGCCTTCACACAAGAGATGCAGAGACTACAATCCCCTTGCTGCTTCAGGCCTTATATTTGGTTTTACAGTTCACACAGAGAACAAGGAAACTACCAAAATCACACCCACTGATTCAGCTAACACTGAAACTGTTGGAATACTGGTATAGACAATGCTCAGGCAGTGTAGACATAGTTTAGCAGTGCCACATGACCCTCTTGTGCATTACAGCTTCCTTTCTGGTTCATTCAAATAAGTGAAAGAAGTTGCACTGATCAGCTCAGGTCTCCCAAGGAAGATGGAAAAGGAGAGGAAAGTATTGTATGAATATCCAGCACAGAAACAACCACCAACTGGTAATAAAGCAGGGGGTTGTCATCAGTAATTGAGAGTGCCTGTTAGGCCAGGAGCAGCCTGATTGTCAGTATTTGGCACTCAGGTGAAACCTCAGGTGACCTCCACCTTTTCAGTGCTAATCTCACTTACATGCATACAGATACAGTCAGATAGCGTGGCAGGCAATTTCACCAGTAAAGTTAGACTTTTAGCAGCTGGGATTATTCCAAAAAAAACTGGCTGCATAATGCAAGTTAAATTAATGAGGTGGTGATGGTTTGTTCAGGCAATAAAAATAGTAGCAACCAATAATTATATAGGCATCCTGTCTCAAAGTCTACCCATACGCTTTACATATAATGCAGATTGTCACTCCAAACACTGTTGAAAATGCAGCTATTGCTGGGAGCCTGATATTTTTTCATGTTTTTATCTGTTACAATGGATAAAGCAGTTGCTATTAATTCTCCTTATCCTTCCTGATTACCCAGATGGTCCAGAGCTAAAGATTTGGATTTCCATTTTTACTTCATCATTTATTGTCCAGATCTTATCTTTCTTTAAGACTGGAGTTTGAAATCACAAGTGACTAACAGCAAACTTGGGCCTGCCGTATTTTGACATTAACTAGAAAAATCAGCTGGTTTTATTCCTTAATTATTTGCAATTAAAACATAACAGATCACTGGTAAGACTGGGAAGGTACCTGTGTCTTGTGGCCCATCAGTCAGCACCATGCCCTGTGGCCCAGTCAGGGGAAAGTATTTGATTTAGTATTGACATATTGTCCAAAGTGTTAAATTATCATATGTCTGACTAATAGAAATGTAAGCACATTTTCTAAGTACTGGATCCAGTACACCAATGCGTAGGTAATCTTACTGTTGTGGGCACAGCATGGCTCACAGCTTTGGTTTTAATCTGTGAAGATTTTTATCTAGTGTTGCAAAATTCTTGTAGGGTTCAATATATTTCACCAAAATAAACCGGAACTCTGTGATCAACTTCAGGAGAAAAGTCTTGGTTTTACCACTACATCTACAAGAGTAATCTCAGTAATCACAGAGTGTATTATATGAATCAGCAGGTAGTACAGAGCCTTACAATAGCCTTGAAATAGCTCCAGGCTAAACAAAGAGCAGTATTTTAAAAGGAATGGAACAGAATGGGATAGGATGGAATAGAATTGTTTAGTTGGAAGATTCCTACAATGATCATCTAGTCCAATTGTCTACTAATTTTACCTACTTCAGAGGTTATTTACTGAGCTCCTGCCTATGCTCTGAAAGGGCTCATACCATTGCTGCACTGAGGAACAGAGTCAATGCTTTAAACCAGAGTTTTCTGTCCCTTCATGAACTCTGAGTAATATCAAAGGCTTTAAATCAAGTTCTTTTGAAAGGCCTGTTTGCTTTTTGAATCTTGAACTAGGTGTCACTCTGTAGAACCTGAGACTCACCAGTCTCACTCCACTGAGATGCTTCTGCTCTACCAATGGGACTTTAGGTCAATTTCTGTGAACTTCAGGGACATGAATGAAGCTAGAATGGGAAGTCAAGGCTAGGCTGGTAGGGCCCAATGATTGATTTGAAGCCAAAGCAGAAGCAATCATGACCTGAGAACTTACTACAGGCCTGTATGGAATACAGCTTGTGACTGCACTACAGGTCCTCTCCGGAGTGGTAACTCATTTCATAAAATTTCCCATATCTTTCTGCATTGCCTGTTCCTTTCTGGACATCGTTTAATGGCATTGTTCAAATTGGTGAAATGGTGACCAAAGAACCATGTGCTTGCAATCAGATCTTCTCCCCATTTGGAAGAAGAGCTGAAGCAATCATCACTTAATTTTGGTCCTATAAATAGAAACATTTATGGGAGAATGGGACAAATGTAATCACTGGCAGAAACATCTCCACCTCAGTGTTCAGAATCCCTTACCCCTCAGCTTTTCCTTACTTCTGTGTACAAAACTCCTATGGGGGAAGGGGGGGGCTGGCTTTAGTTAAAGTGCAGCTCTGGGGTAGGGCTCTTGAACCTCATTGCTTTGCTGGCACTGAGAATCCACCCTTTCTTTCTTTCATCACGGTTGGAAATCTCTGTTTCTTGGCCTCAATGCGCAAAGAGACAGCATGGGGAGGTGCCTCTGCTTGCCTGCCTCTGAACATCACCCATGCGACCTTTCAGACTAGCAGATTTGCATGTGTTTGCTTCTGCTTAGGGCACAGGAGGAAGCACCTGCACATGTAGGTGGCTCGTCAAAGTTGGGCAGTTACTTCAACCTGCTCAGAGGTGAGCAGAATTAGCAAGGCCTGGAAAGAGATGGGATCTGAGCAGGCAAAGAGGGAAGGCTGTAATAATCAGGCATTAAGAATTCAGAAAATACTCCTGCAGGTATCCCAGGCATCTTGCCTCTGTGTGTGTGTTAGTCTAGAGCAGGGGACTAGTACAGAACAACAGTGTGCATAAAAACTCCTCTCTATGGCTTTTAAATCCTGCTAGGCTAGCCACATGATTTGATGCCATATGCATACCAGCAGGCTGCGTGTTCAGTCCTGGCACCGAGCTCCTAGCTGAAGAAGGTTACAGAGAAGTTTGACAGATTTGTTGCTGTGAAATATTTAGCCCATTTCCTGCAGAAATACCTTTCTGCCACAGCTAAATACAGTATAAGTGAAAATAGTGAGATGTGGTTCAAGATTCTGCAGAAAACCCAGATGTTTCTGTCCAGCTGAAAAATACGTACGTGGTGAAGATCTCTTCAACACTTCACAGAACGAATTCTGCTGCATAGGAAGCTGATATGGCACCACCTGCTGGTTTCAGGCTGGGAATGACATTTTTCATGGGGAAAATTCTGAAAGACACAATCGTTTTGCAGGCCCCCTCCTCCCCCCAGAAAAAGCCCTGAACAACAACACATAAAAAAAAAAAACCAACTAGAGAGAAAAATGTATATAAGCTTTCACTGAAATTAATGAAAAGTTAAATGAAAAGGGAACATTATTTATGCCCTGCCAATCAGGAATTGTGGAAGAAAACTGTAA
This sequence comes from Cuculus canorus, assembly GCF_017976375.1. Classification (NCBI taxonomy): domain Eukaryota; kingdom Metazoa; phylum Chordata; class Aves; order Cuculiformes; family Cuculidae; genus Cuculus; species Cuculus canorus. The sequence continues at coordinate 60,674,635 of NC_071404.1, forward strand.
TATCTCAGAAGGAATTAGATAGTTTAAATAAGCTACTGGTACTTTACAGTTTCAGGCTTAAATTTAGATAAAAATGTGGACAAATTAAAACTCTGTTCTTTGGGGTGAGATCAAAGGTTTTCCAGACACAAATGGCTTCAAACTTTTTACTTTAAAAAAAAAAAAAAAAAAGCCTTTTTCCAGAGACAAAGATAAATGAAAATCTTCCAGAGACAATACTAAGTTCAGGGATGTATGAAGTAAAAGCAATTAATTCTGAATAAAATGTCTATTTTTGAAAGGTCTGGTTATATGTAGTCAAACTCCATGTTAAACATTCAGTGACAGAGTATTCAGGCTTTACCCAGAGGGTGGTGGTAAACAGTTCTTTCTCAGACTGGCAACCAGTCATGAGCAGGGTCCCCTAGGGATTGATATTGGGTCCAACACTGTTTAATTTCTTCATAAGTGACCTGGATGCTAGGACCGAGAGCACCCTAATGAAGTTTGCAGATGACACCAAGTTAAGTGGGGATATTGACATTCCAGAAGGCAAAAAGACCTGGACAGGCTGGAAGAGTGGGCCAGGAGGAACCTTAGGAAGTTCAATGGAAATAACTGTAAGGTCTTGCCCCTGGGAATTCATAACCCTGAACTATAGCTCAGACTGGCTTCCACCTGGCGGGAGAACAGCTCTGTGGAGAAGAACCTGTGGGTCTTGGTGGACAACAGGCTCAACATGAGTAAACAGTGTGCAGCAGCAGCAAAGAAGGTTAACAGGGTGCTAGAGTGCATCAAGAAAGGAATCACCAGCAGAGATAAAGAAGTCTAAACAAGCTACACAGCGCTTGTTTAGCCTGAAGTACTGCATTCAGTTTTGGTCCATGCTATTCAGAAACAATGTGGACAGGCTGGAGAAGGTCCAGAGGAGGGCCACTAAAATGATGAGAGGGTTAGGAAACCTATCATATGAAGTAAGGCTGAGAGAACTGGGCTTGTTCAGCCTTGAGAGGAGAAGGCTTAGGGGAAACCTTATTACCATGTACCAGTACATAAAGAACATCTACCAAGAGGAAGGAGACTCCCTTCTTACAAGGAGTCACATGGAAAGGACAACGGGTAATAGGTATAAGTTGCTCCTCCAGAGATTCCAATTGGATTCCAGAAGAAAATTGTTTTGCCATGAGAACAGTTAAACATAGGAATAATTTCCCCAGGGAAGTGGTAGATTCCTCTACACTGGACTATTGTAAGGCTCAACTTTGACAAGGTGCTGGGTCATCTCATTTAAACTATAGACCACCTAAAAAGGTTGGACCAGATAATCCTAGCTTTTGGATGAATAAGATAAACACTTCCATTCTCAATTAGGATGTAAAGCCAACTAAAAAGCTTATTACAATTCCTAAGGCTTGTGGAAATGCTGATTATGGCGATTGCTATCCAAATGCCCTACAATTTCCTAATAAAACATTGTTTCTAACACTGTTGCAACCTGCTCAACACTAAGGTTGGACAGTTGAGTTTGGAAGGTCTCCTCTGGTTTTTTTATAATAATGTAGATACTACTTCAAAAACTGTCGAAATTCCAGCAATACGACTTTTTTGATCCTCTTTTCACATTTCTGTAGGACAAAGAAGAAAGGTCTTACGTGTGAAGAAGACCAGCGTGCAGACCAGAGCTTCAGATCCTTGGTCTACAACAGATTACCTCTGTGATTTTATTGAGGAATTCAGGACTCTCATATTTACTGCCTGGTGGTGACCCTCTTTTGCTTCAGAAGGGAGTTTCTGGGTAGCACTGCCTACAGTTGTGTAGCACTGCCTACAGTTGTGTATCTCTGTATTTGGCTGCAGCAGAGACATCAGCAATAGAAAATGCTACAAAAAGCATGATAGACTTGACAGCAGCAACAACATACCTCTGTTATTTTTTGCTTAATGATGAAATGACTTCAGGAAGTAGCTGCAAAAGAACACTGCAGCTTTGCCAGAAGGGACACTTCTCACCCTAGGACTGCATACTCCGGTTGTCAGAGACCCATGATTCCCTCTCAAACATCTATTCCATGGAGCATGTACATCTGCAGGTAGTCCTCCTCTCTAAGTGCAGGCTTGCCCCTGCTTCCAGATCCCACATAGCCCAGAGATGCATAGTTTGATGTCCTTCACTCTCAAAAGAACTTCCAAATGATTTCTCTCCCTGGCAGCACTCAGCACTGCAGCCTCAAATATTTCCAGGGGCATCTAAGGTACTACCATGGTATAAGTACAGGTTACCATGCTGCAAGAAAGCATGACACTGTACTGACCATAGAATAGATCAGTCTTCAGGGTTGGGTCTCAAGCAACAAAGGACTTGGGTGCTGCCTTAGGACAGCCTGGTGTGATGGTTCTCTTGTGTCCCTGCGCCATCCTGCTGACTCCATCCTCTATTGCAGCTGCCTCCAGCCTCAAGTCATCACCAGGGCAAAACACATGTATCACCAGAATGGGATTAATGGATTAATTTAAGCAAGAAAGTGGGAATAAATAATTTATTCATACATCTTAACTGAAGTAACGGGTCAAAACAACAAAATAATAAACCATCAGGTTGGAAGCTACTAACTTGTGGCCAGTACCAGATACTGGGGGAAAAAGAGGGCAAAGGAGTGTTGGTTGACAGCTGGCTGAACAAGAGCCAACAGTGTGCCCAGGTGTCCAAGAAGTCCATTAGCATCCTGGCTTGTATAAGAAATAGCATGGCTAACAGGACCAGAGAAGTGATTGTCCCCCTGTACTCGGCACTGGTGAGGCTGCACCTGAAGTATTGTGTTCTCTTTTGGGCCCTTCACTACAAGAAAGAAATTAGGAAATACTGCTTCACTGAAAGGGTTGTCAAGCATCAGAACAGACTGCCCAGGGAAGTCATTGAGTCACTGTCCCTGGAGGTATTTAAATTACATGTTTATGTGCTGCTTAGGGACACGGTTTGGTGGTGAACTTAGCAGTGTTTGGTCTACAGTTGGACTTGATGATCTTAAAGGTTTTTTTCAATATAAATGATTCTATAATGCTATCATATGTCCCCCAAATGCTCTTCTGCCTTCTTATCAATGTTTGAAGTGCGTTCTGGAGGAGATGGTGTCTTTCCATTTAATGGCTCTTACGGGCTTTTCTTCCCTGGATATTTCTGGTTGTTTCTTGGAGCCACATACTTTTTTAGCTTCCACAACACCTGTGTTTCACAGTTTTACTCACATCGTAGGATCACAGAATGGTTTGGGTTAGAAGGGACCATAAAGATCATCTAGTTCCAATCTCCCTGCCATGGGCAGGGATGCCACAGGTTGCTCAAAGCCTCAACCAGCCTGGTCTTGAACACTTTCAGGGACAGGGCATCCAGAACCTTTCTGGGCAACCCGTTCCAGTGTCTGATTACTCTCACAGTAAAGATTCCTAATATCCAATCTAAATCTACTCTCTTTCAGGTTAAAACCATTACCCTTCATCCTGTCACTATACTTCCTGATAAAAAGTCTCTCCCCATCTTTCCTGTAGGCCCCTTACAATTACTGTAAGGCTGCTACAAGATCTCCCCACTGCTTTCTTTTCTCTTCTCTAGGCTAAAGATCTGTCTCTCTTTTTTTTTCTTCACTAGTTCCAAGTGATGTCAGTAGAATTGTCATTACTCATATAGAAAGAGGAGCTTTGCATACATCAGCAGGAAAGCACCATCTAATATTTATACACAATCTGTTTGTTATTAATAACAATAATAGTTTTAGAGCACAGGTTTGAGCACCCTCTTGGCCTCTTACCTCATTTCATAGAATCATAGAATCACAGAAACATAGACTGCTTTGAGTTGGAAGGGAACTTTACCGGCCATCTAGTCCAATCCCTCTGCAGGAACAGCGACACCTTTAACTAGATCTGGTTGCTCAGAGACCCATCCAACCTGATCTTGAATGTTCCCAGGGATGGTGCCCCCACCACCTCCATTGGCAACATTTCCCAGTGTTTCACCACCCTCATGGTAAAAATATTCTTCCTTATATCCAGTCTAAATCTACTCTCTCTTAGTTTAAAAGCATTATTCCTAGTCCTGTCACAACCAGGCTTGCTAAAACGTCTGCTCCCATCTTTCCTGTAGGCCCCCTTTAAGTACTGGAAGGCCACTATAAGGTCTCCCACTGTAAGGTCTTCTCTTCTCCAGCCTGAACAACTCCAGCTCTCTCAGCCTGACCTTATAGGAAAGGTGCTCCTTCCTCCTTTGGACCCATTCCAACAGCTCCATGTCCTTCTGGTGCTGAGGGCTCCAGATCTGGGTACAGTACTCCTGGTGAGGACAGAGGGAATCACCTGCCTTGACCTGCTGGCCACTCTTCTTTTGATGCAGGCCAGGATATGGTTGGCCTTCTGGGCTACAAGCACACATTGTTATTCATTTACATACGGAGTTATGGAAGAGTAAATGATGATGATAGATGTAAGATGAATTTTAAAGGATTGCTTGCCATGACTTGGAGCTGCAGGACTGTATGAGTTTCACAAATTTCCTAGGGCTATGTCAGTGAAATAACTCATGATGATCTTCCCTGTAACGCATACACCACTTTTTCAATTCCCTGTAGTAGCACTCTAGGTTTTGTTTCAATCACACGGTGTATGCCAGACATTGAGTCATCATTTGCTAAAGCACATAAAATACTATTCAGACTTTACACTTCTCCAGCCATACACCTTAATGGATTATTGCTTTACTGGATCTTATGTGGTTATATTACCCATATGTAATATCCATATATATTACCCATATACTATTACACTGCATAAAATTTTTTGGTTTTGTAGGAAATTTATTTTGATTGTGATTCATACTTGCTGTTATAATCTACAACCTTTCAATGACTCAAAACAACACATCTAGTAAAAAAAAAAAGCCAAACCAGTCTCTATCAATAACACATTTGTCATTTTGTTTAATTTTTGATCATTCATACTAAGCATGCTTGTCTTGTAAAACCTCCTTGGAACTTGCTCATACCTCTCTCTTCTCTGTAGTCATATAAATCCTGACAATAAATTTGACCAGGAAGGATCTCTACAAAGTACCGACTGAGACAGAATTGACTGTGGCATCCAATATTGCTGGGATTTAATGCACTAATATATTACCACAATGACTTTCATCACATACCTTTACTGTCTCAGTCTAGATTCTCAATAGACATATTTCTGCAGGATGGAAACATTCCTCTGTCAAATAGTTTGAATCACAGTCCAATGTAAGAGCTGATCCCTGCCTCAGCAATAAGGAAGACAGACTTGGTACATCTAACTCAGATCTGGGATGGAGCAGCAGTGCAACAAGATTTTTTCCCTAAAAGCTGACACTTGTTAACATATTTCTCCCCATAGGAAAGGAAAGACAAACTTACAAGGACACAAAGGAATTCTTCCAAAATCAGCTGCCTCCAAATGAATCCCAGTAGGCTACTTTCTGGATAGTGCATCTACTGTTCATAGGATTTAGAATTCACAAAAGTCAGGATCTTAGATGTTTGGTTTGGAAATTATTTTCCCTCCTAGGAGCTTGATTTTAGCTACCTTAACAGTACTTGTTGCATTAAAAAGATAAAGGATCTGACACGTGGTTTTGGAAGCCCTCCTGTTGGTTTCGTGAGGTTTCAGTAAGAACCTACAAACTTAGCCCTGGACCTGGACAATTGTTTATGTCTAAGGAACACGTGCGCAGCCACCCATGAGAGTCAATACCCACATTGGAGTTTTGCCCACCAGAGCCCCAACTGGGGCTCCCACTGGCAGAAAATAAAATTGACTGAGACTGTCAAAGCCTGCCCAAGGACTTTCACAGGCAGTTTCACAAAGTTTATATAAACGAATCGTTAAAGCAACAGATGTTACTGTCCTCAGTATAGTGGAGATGTAACTGCTGTTTCCTACCAAGAGAAGCGTCCTTCCTAGGGGAGCAGAAAAGAGCAGGATCTGTCAAAACTGCCCAATGCTCAATTGATTGGAGATTCTCTGCTCTTGGCAAGAGAGGAATTATAACCTCAATTAATTAGATAATTCTTGGCGAGCTGGGGATCAAAGTCAAATATCATACACTGATTGGTTCTTAATCCAAAATTTCTGTGTATGGCCTTGACCTTACCAAAGCTTGTCATGTCAGAATTCAGAGGAGGGGTATGAGGAGTGCAAAGAGTGAGGTGAGAAAGGGGAGAAAAAAATGGGAGGGGAATATGGATGTGATCACCATGGCTAGACAGACATGTGCCTTTCCGTTTTGCTAAGACAACAGCAGCTGCCTTTACAGCCACATTGTTGCAGTCTCAAGCTGCAAGGTCTGCTACTCACCCCAGGTGCTGTATAGCTGCTAAATTTAGCAAACACATGGCCAGCGGTTGACTGAAATATCCTACTGGTATATTGCTGTAATTTAACCATCTGGTTTCGTATTATACTTATCAATAGATATTCTCACAGTACCTAACTTTGAGAAAGTGCTGAGAGTTTTTTACTCTTGAAGCTCAGTCCTCCAGTGCTTTGGGCTGTATACCTAAAAGCATGTCATGTTGGGGCTTCTTGAGACATTTTCTAAAATAATCAAGAAAAAAATTACCCCTCCATATTGCAATAGCAGGCAGCAGAAAGCAAATTTTATATGACCACAAAGAAAGATACAGTTCCTGCCCAAACAGACTTGCCAGCTGTTAGTGAAGTTTCAGAACTTGGTTACTCAGCATAGGACCCCTCTGCCTGTGCAGTTATGCATTTTCAGGAATCTTCACTCGTTTTAGAAGTTCAGTCATAACTGTTCTCTGTCATACATTAGCAAGCCTTTTGTGCAACATGTTGCCTTTCTACAAAGCCACCCTATGCACTCCAGTGCTGTGCCGAGATGACACAGTAGGCATAGTTGTAGAGATGGCACTGAGGTCCTAAGCTGTGCCTGCAGATCCCCAGTGACTAGTGTAAACAAGGAGGAAAAAAACAGCATGACAATCCAACGCAGTCTCGAAGTGTTGGCTCTCTCGGAAAAGGAGAGGAAAGAATTATCGTCTACCAGTAGTGTTCCTGTAACATAAAGTCCTTACATTCTGCCTTTGCCTATCAGTATGGCACTCTTTTTTTCCAGTTTTCTAATAAGCACAAAAATTTCTGAGAGTTTAAAAATTGTCCTCCTAGAAAACTTTTCTTCTAACCTGTCCCGGCTGGAGCCCTGAAAAAGGAGACTTTCCACTACAGGAAAGGAATAACAACTGAAGAGAAACGTAAATATTGAAAATTATGTAAAATGGCAACAAGAGAGAATCGCAGGCCCGCTGAGTTGAACTTAAGAGCTGCAGCTGCGGGGTCCTGAGAAGCGGCCGATCACTGAGGTAACTGCCAACGAGGTGCTAAGGGCGTATAAAGCCTGGCACGGCAGAGCAGTTAGGAAAGCCATTAAAAGGAGGAGCTCGCAGGAACAAAGAGCACTCCGAGAGAAAGCGAGAAAGTTAGGGCACTCAAAGGAGGCGCTCGGAGTTAGAGCAGCACCCGAACAGAGGCCGGGTCGTCGGCACGAACCCGGGCGGCGACGGAGAACGGCGCGACCGGGAAGACAGGTCCGACTATGAGCACAAGCCAGCCGAGAGCCCTCCTGGGGCTGCTCCAGCAGCTGCACCAGCACCCAGGGCCACTCAGACCAAAGCAGTGCCCCAGAGCTCTTGGGGAGCCCAAGTGATCCATACTCATTTTGTGTATGCATGTGCATGCATATGCGTTTTGATGTTTGCATGAAAAAACTATACCCTAACTCAAGTGGTACAGGTGTACAGACTGAGTGCCTGAAAGTTCATTTACCTGCTGGGCAAAAGAACTTCTGTTCCTTTGCTTTATCGGTGGCAAGTGAAAATTTGATAATGTTCAGACATTCCATACAAAAAACTACTTGACAGCCCTCAAAGTTCCTCACCTGCTATTTGACCTGAGTTTTTCTAGGAGGAACTTTCTATCCTGAACTTATTTTCTAAAGCTTGAAGGGCATATGCAACGGAGCAGATGTAAAGACTTTTTCACAGTCCCAAGCAATTAATGTGGTTTCAACACGTGCTTCAAGCCATTCTCTGCAAAGGTTTGTCTCAATTTAGGCTGCTACTCAGTTCTTACAAAATTAGAACCATTTTTTTACCCTCGTGGCAAGCAAATTGCTGGTCTCTGGCTACGTTTTCCTTTGGTTGAAGTAGTAGGTCACACCTCGTGCTGAGCTGTTGCGAGTATCGGAGAGTCAGCCGCAGCGTACGAAGCAATCGTGATAAGTTACACCAATCTGTTGCAATATCTCCCTGTACCTCAACTACAAATGAGGATAAACAGATTTTTAGGCTAATTTGTTTGATGAACCAACCAAGGAAGCCAGGCATGTCCCCAGAAACTTGAATGAAACTGCTCCTGCTCTGTCCAGCTCCTTGAAATCTGCGGGGCAAGCCTCCACCTGGGTTGTCTAACCGCTCCTTTAAATTCTGAGTGCAGTAGGTGTGATCCAACTCCATCTTCTCCATCACACTGATGAGATGATTTCTGTTTTGCAGAGCGGAGGAAAGAGAAGAAGGGGAATGATGAATGCAGTAGTTTGGCTTTCTCAAATGTTTCACTAGAAACTGTAACAGAGGCTGGTCTCTTTTGAGAGCAGTCCCATCAGCCTGAAAGGCAAGGTGAGAGGAAGAAATTCTTGACCATCGTTATGAAAAGCCTTGTGTGCACGTGCACATGGGCGCAATCTGAGAAGCCATAAAAGCCCTCCGTAAAGGACTTTGAGAGGAAAATGGAGCTATTGGATATCAGGAGCTGCTTCCATACTTGCTGCAATTCAAGATTGTACTTCTACACTCGTTTAAGCGCTGGGTGCAGACTCAATAGTTTCGGCGCTTGGGGAGACCTTGGGGAACCGCAGCACCAATTACTGTTTTCTATCCACATTAAATATCTCAACTCTTAAAACCCTTCTTATGAGTGGGGTTTGTTTTTGTTTGGTTTTTTTTCAGCTATGAGGAGAGAATAGAACTAATTAGAGTAAGTTTTGCTATGTAGTGTCACTCTGGAGATCTATGCTGACATGTGGAAATAGGTAATGTGGAACAGGTGCTTCCCTAATGAATTGCAGAGGTCAGTGGGCCTTGGAAATAATATTGTTGCATGGAAAGTCATGAATAATTCCTCCCCTGCTGAGAACAGAAGTAATTAGTTATCACTCATCTCTCTATGTTGTGTTAGTGTTGTTCTTAAAAACCATCCCAAATTCTAATATTTGCAGTACCGGAGTAATGAAAAATACCAGCCTTATGATATATCCCAGTACCTTATCTTGTACTGGTGGTGTGACAAGACACTGCGTGTATGAGTAAAGGCATAATTACACTAGGACTTCTGAGACATGTTTTCTTCTCACCCTCTTTACTTTGCGACAGCTTCATTTAAAGCAAACTGCCACAACAACAAAAGCCAAATCAGATTTTAAATATTAAGGTAATAAAGAGTTAGGTGAAAAGTCAAGGTCTAATGTACACTTAAAAGAATAAATTTCAGCAGGGTAGATGCATGAATTTGTGCTTTGCTCCTGGCTAGTGCTTTTTTACTAATGTCATCTAATTATATTAAGACTATTAGGCTCAAATTAGATATTTACATACTTAATTCCTACTGACATCGCTAGGCTTTAGATGGCAAAATAGCCAGGTATACTGGGCAATTTCTCACAACGTCTCACTGGCATACGGGAGAAGGCATTTGGTGGGGCCTTGAGTAGCCCTGGTCTAGTGGGAGGTGTCTCTGCCCACGGCAGGGAGGTTGGAACTAGATCACCTTTAAGGTCCTTTTGAAGCCAAACTATTCTGTGACTCCGTCACAGAAATGAAATTGCCATAGCTGCACCGAAGTTAATGGAGTCGTAACAACTGATGCTAGTTGACCAACAGTCCTACAGAGGTTACAGCATAATCTGGCACCTTGATTTCTATATAGGCTCTTAAAGAAGTAGCTTGGTTTTCAGAGGTGCAGGTGTATTGTCATTCTTTTATTCCTGCCTGTGCTGAACTATGAGACGTGATCCAAACCTTCAGTCTGCCTTTCAAAATAAGAACTTTAAGTAACAAAAGATATTTCTGGTCCCAAAGTTGAATTTGCTTATGACTGGGTATGTTTTTATCGGTCAATGTGCATATGTGGCACACGGTAACCCTTCACAACCTGTGTTAATTTTGTTCTGGCACATAAATCATGGCAGTTACTGCAGTGATTAAAGATAGAGCATTAGCAGCTTTTCAGAGTAAATAAAGATGCATACGTTTAAATCAAAGTTGCATTAGGACTTAGATTTTAGTGCTGCTTCTACCACAGCGCAAATGGGCTTTGAGTCCATTTTTTCCTCATCAATTGATCAAGAGACAGAGGAGATAATTATCAATTCTGAGGAGAAGAAAACATAAATTCTTTAATAAAAGAATGTAAAACCAGTTCTAGGTGCAGTCCTCTTAATTTCCAACAATAGTGGTGAGGGGTGGATTTTTTCCAACCAGCACAAGCAGCTGGAAGCAATAAACAGTACAGAAGTATAGGTAAACACATCCTCTTTTTGCGTTAAAATCTGCTTATTGACAAAAAAAAAAATATGTTTTTCCTACAACACTTCTGATTGTAAACATGGCAGTCTTTAAAATGAGATTTCAAGGAAAGCCTGGAAGCAAGAGGAATATTTTACTTTTTCTTGTGAAACACTTGGTTTGTCACTGCCTGGCTGGGTTTCCCGCATCTCCTGCTCACTGGAAGGTTATAAGGAAATTTTCTGAGAAAGAAAACAGCTTAAATATGGATTCAGTTGATTACAGTTGAAAACATGAGCATAATTCCTACATGAATCAGGACTAAACCTTGAATCTTCTGAGCTGATCATAAAAGAGTAGAAAAGGTTGGTTTGTTTCTAATCATATGATTATGGTTTAGATGGAGAAAAGCAGTAGGAATACCAGATACCTGAAGGACTGGTTTTGCTAACATTTCTGCCCCATTGCAGTGTAGACTTCTGCAATTGCTAGCACTACAGGGCATTTCTCATGATGTGTAATGAGGTCTTTAGCTTTCCAAGGGCGAGAAAAGGAAAAGAAGTTGTACTGCCTGTCAATTATATAGTGTCTTACTGGTCATAAAAACGAATCTTTACAATAAAATTAATTAAAAGAGAATTATACAGTAAATTTTGCAGCTAAGATAGGTTTTATTCAGGCTTGTAACTAAATGTAAAAACAGTTTGTCTCCACAAATAGTAAAGCTAAGGCAGCATTTATTTAAGAATGGGATGGGATGTTTTCAGTTGGAAGGGACCTGCAATCATCATATACTCCAACTCCCTGACCAATTGAGGGCTGACCAAAAGTTAGATCTTCCATTTCATGCCAGTCACGGCTGAAATCCCAGAGCGGGGGTTATTCCACAGCAGAGGACACGGGCGTTTCTGCATGGCGGGGGAGAAGGTGCCCAGGGGAAGAACTGCAGCTCTAGGGCGCTTTGATGTCCAGCACTGCAGCGTGGCCCATCCCTCCCTGGGGACAGACAGCCTCATCCCTGCAGACACTCATCCTTTGGGACAGACCCCGTCCCTGGATGCTCTCCACCGTCCCTCATTCCCGCTGACGACTAACTGTGTCCCTCTAGCGCATCCCTAAATGCCGTTTTTCTCTATAGCCTGGAGAAGAGGAGGCTGAGGGGAGACCTCCTTGCTCTCTGCAGCTCCCCAAGAGGAGGTTCCGGTGAGGTGGGTGCTGGGCTCTTCTCCTAAGTGACGAGCGATGGGACCAAGAGGGAATGGCCTCAAACCGCAGCAGGGGAGGTTTAGACCGGGTACTGGCAGAGATTCCTTCGCAGGAAGAGCTCTCATGCACTGGAAGAGGCTGCCCAGGGCTTTAAAAACGGAGGGGTTTAAAAGCCATGGGGATGTCGTGTTCAGGCCGTGGTTTAGTGGTGGGCATGGCAGTGTCAGGGTTACGGCTGGACTTGATCTGAAAGGTCTTTTCAAACTTAAGTGGTTCTGTGATTCAATGATTGCCTGAGGAACAGGCTGGTGCTGCACTGTGGCCGTGCAAGAGAAACGTGAATCCATATTCTGAGTCGGGGCACCAGTTTCTCGCTGTTGCAAGCCGCATTTATGTAAGACAGCGGGTCTCTTTAGAACTTGTGTAGTCTTCGTCTTCCACCTCTCGCTGGCAGGAGACGCGTGCCAGACGGTGAGGTCACAATGAGCCCACAGCACTTGTCCAGCTGCTGCCCAGGCATCGGACGCCACAGCCCTTCAGCCCGCTGACAGGCAGGACCCAGTCTTGCTGCTCAGGGGAAAGGGACGAGGCTGCAAGCTGCAAGGCAGCTCAGCAATGAGGAATAACATGGAGTCACCTTCACCAGACTCATCCTCCGACACGGAGGAGCCTGGTTGGGTGCCTTCATCTTCTCCCAGCCAAGCAGGACGTGATACGGCAGCACCTGGCGATGCTGCCAGTGCACCTCTCGCAGGAGAGGACTTTCAAGGTAGGCCGGAGGAGCGCGGGGTGCCCAGCCTCCGTGATCCTCTTTGGGAGGAGGAGAGCTGTGCCAAACCCAGCCCCTCTTCAGCCCGCAGGTTCCTCAAGAACCTCTGGAAGGTGGTCGGCAGCCCTCACTTCCAGTCAATCTGGTGGGCCGACAACGGAAACTGCATCGCCATCGCAGAACAACTCTTCTGCAAAGAAGTGCTGGGGAGGAAGATCTTTGCAACCAGGTCCATGGGAGGCTTCATCCTCCAACTCAGCCTCCATGGATTCCACGCAATGGAAGGAGATTCTCCCATCTCCATCTCCGTGGAGGAGCTGCAAGGAATAGCAGCAGCAGGATCTTCTCTGGGCAAGGTAAGCAAGTTCCTCCCCCAGGAGAGAACCCTCGAGACGTTGTGTGGGCTTGGAAAACCCTATGCTTCTCTGCTCCCACATACTGAGAACCCCGGCGCGCTCACTACTTACAAAAGCTCCATCCCAACCTTTTGTTCAGTCTAAGCCGGAGGCTTCACGGCCCACCGAGAGCCCTTTGTCATAGCCACGCGCGTCTCGGCTGAAGGAAAGCCTTGGCTAGAGAATCTCTGTCTTGGTGCTTCTGGGAATGACGGCACTGACTCCTCTCCTTTGTCTTCTGCAGCTGCACTTCTTCCACAGCCCCTTCTTCCAGAGAGATCAGCCCGACCTCCTCAGGAGGTGGGCGCAAAGCCCCGGGGAAAGAGAGCGAGCCCCGGCTGCAGTCCCACACAGCCCCGGGCACGAGGACGAGCGGCCGAAGAAGAGACGGGCTGATGCTCTGGCGGCGGGAGGAGCTGCGGAGGAGAGCGACTCCCAGAGATGTGCAGGACTCAGCCCCGCGGAGAGCGAGCCATGGGCTGACCCAGATGGCCCGAGCACCAGCGCCGGTCCAGCCCCGGCCAAACGGCGCCGCAGCCGCAGCCCCAGCCCTGAGGATCCCAGTTCGCTCCCAGGACCACCTCAATCCCGTGCTCCGGAAAAGGCGAGGGATGAGCTGCCGGCACCTCATGAAGCTCCAGTGCCACGGCCACCGCACAGCCCATTGGCGGCAGGAGCAGAGGATGAGGACGAGGACGAGGAGGAGTACGAGGAAGAGGAGGACGAGGGGGAGGACGAGGGGGAGGACGACGAGGAGCAGGAGAACGACTGCCGGAGCCGCGCAGCCCCCAGCCCCACAGCGGCCGAGCCATGGGCTGACCCAGACGGCCCGAGCACCAGCGCCGGTCCAGCCCCGGCCAAACGGCGCCGAAGAGAAAGCCCTGAGAACGTCCAGGAGGCGGCTCCGGCTCCATCCGCGCCTTCACCCCAGCGCCGCACACCTCCTGCCCCGCTGTTTTTCGGGCCGCCTCCACGCCCAGAATGGTGGCCCGGTCCGGCTCCTGACCAGGTCCCAGGGGCTGGTCTCCTTCCAGGCCGCCCTCCAGCCCCTCAAGCGGCTCCTATGCCACGGCCACCGCACCACCCAGCTCGCGTCTTCCGACACTGCCCGACCTGCTACTGCCCACCAAACGACCCGGCTGCCCGACACGGCGATGGACGTTGAAACGGGTCGGGCTGGAAACAGCAGCGATCTCGGGCAGCGAGTGGTGTTGGAGCTGTAGGAGCACGTTAGTCTAGGAAGAAGGAATAAAACAGTGGTTGTCGTTGTTAAAAACGCCTCTTTTCACGTTGCCTTGTCCCGCCTCTGCAGTCTCACAGCCGCTCTCTTGACACCCGGCGTCGCCTTCAGGGTGGGAAGGGTTTGGCCCCAGCCCACAAAAGCCAAGGGCCCACGAGTGTAGGGAAATGGCAACAAGAGAGAATCGCAGGCCAGCTGAGTTGAACTTAAGTGCTGCAGCTGCGGGATCCTGAGAAGCGGCCGATCTCAGTGAGGTAGCTACCAACGAGGTGCTTAAGGGCGTATAAAGCCTGGCACGGCAGAGCAGTTAGGAAGACCATTAAAAGGAGGAGCTCGCAGGAACAGAGAGCTCTCCGAAAGAAAGCGAGAAAGTTAGAGCACTCAAAGGAGGCGCTCGGAGTTAGAGCAGCACCCGAACAGAGGCCGGGTCGTCGGCACGAACCCGGGCGGCGACGGAGAACGGCGCGACCGGGAAGACGGGTCCGACTATCCGCGGCACACGAGCGCTGAGCACAAGCCAGCCGAGAGCCCTCCTGGGGCTGCTCCAGCAGCTGCACCAGCACCCAGGGCCGCTCCGGCCAAAGCAGTGCCCCAGAGCCCTTGGGGAGCCCGTGGCCCTTCCCATGCCCCCCCATGAGTAGAGGGCCAAGAGGCAGCAGGGCTGCAGGGAGCACACTTGGCCTCCTCCTGCCGGTCCTACATCCCCTCTGGAGATGTCTGCAGCCCTGCAGCTGGCAAAGCCACAACACGCGGGCTGCTCAGCCCCTCCTCACAGATACGTGCCTTCCAGCCCTCCCAGCACCTTGCTCGCCCTCCCCTCTGGACACCTTCAAGCACCTTCTCACCCGTCTCAGACCCCGGGGCCCGAACGGCACACGGCGCTCAAGGTGAGGCTGCAGCAACGCCAAACCCCGCAGTCACCGCTCTTGAGATCTCGTGCCGTGCTGGATGCCCCCTGCCACGCCGTTTGCCCTCTCGGCTGCCAGGGCGTTCTGCTGGCTCCCATCGAGCTGCCGCCCACCAGCAGCCCACCTCCCTCTGGGCACGGCGCATCTCCAGCCACTCCTCTCCCACTTTCTGCTTGTGCCCGGCGTGACCCCTCCCAGGTGCAGAATCCAGCATTTGCTTCTCTGCCATCTCGTTTCCAAACGGTGTCATCTCTGCCGCCCTTGTTGAACCCCCAAGACTAGACAGACGGCTTTTGTTAGGAGCTGCTTCTCCTCGGGAGGTCATCTCGTTTCATCACGGAGAGAGAATTAAAAGCTTGAATACTGATTTGTTTTGGTCTGCTGCTCTTCTTTCTCCTCCGCATGGGTCAGGATAGCACAGCTGGAACGTGGCTGTAGCGAGTTTCAAACAGCGTATGTTAGCTTGCTTTAGAGCTTGAAAGCACCTGGAGCTCTGTACTTGAAGTGAATGATGACTAAAGGCAGAATGGTGATTTCCTTTGACAAGAGAAGACGACATAAGAAAGACTGAGCTAGATCCGGAGGACCTGATCAAAACGCTTTTGTATCGAGTCTTGTGACTTCCTGGAACATCTTCCCAAAAGGGAACCCAGTCCTGAACTGAAGGTTCAGCCTTTTTAATAATCGTTGCTTGTCTTCATAATCTATTCCAGTGCCGTAAAATTGTTCTCAAAACAGATGTGTCACAAATCTTATTTAGTGAGATAAATCTGAGAATTACCTTCGGTAGGCTTGTAGTGGTTATGTTTTTCAGCGGGGGGATTTAGAAGCCATTTCTCTAAGTGGTGTGAATATTTTTTTTACAAAGAATATGTTTTAAGGGGTATAAAATTTCTGATGATGTGACTTAGACTTGGGTAGAAATCGATCCTGGTTTCAAATGAAACTGTTGAACTTTGTGGAGATATAATTGCAAATTAAATTAAAAATTGGTTCTTATTTCCTTCCGTAGGCGGTCTTTGCTTCTGCCTCACGCAGTGGGGAAATGCAAAACTGCTGATTACAGAACATTGTAGCATTGTAGCGATGATGTGAACTTTTATTTAAGTATTTGATTATCTCGTAGTGCAGATGGCATTGAATATACGGCGTCAATACTTTGAATGAGGCATGAAAATCAGTACTTGAGGTCAAAAGAGGCTTATAAAATAAGTCAGTGTCATAGGTCTGTCTAAGAGGTTGTGATCTGGTCACATCGAATGATACTCCTTAAGTATCAAAAGGAAGTACAAAAGTAAGATTTAAAGTTCATAGAAATTAATTGAGAAAGTAGCAAGCCTAATCAATTTTGTAATAAAGTTCATTGACCTCAAGATGAATTGAGAAGACTGCATTCAAGTTATCAATTTTATGCTTTCACAGTAGTTCTTCATAATGTGAAACAACAACTCCACTGGGTCACGTGGTAGTGGACTATCGCACTTGTCCCTTCTTTCTTCTGCTCCCTCATCCACGCTTAGCATGTGTGTGGCTCGGTGTATGGAGTGTCTGTAGCACATCATCTCTTATACCCATGATTTATCAGGGTGAGTGGCAGCTCTCTTGGATTCTAGCTGTGTGACGGAGAGCTTTACTTCACAAGGTGACATTTACTTGGTCTAATTTCTTTTGTAGCTCTGTCCTTGAGCTTAAGTTTTCCCCTTTTTTTTCTTTCACTTCCCATAAAACAATCTGCTGTCCAGCCATACCGGAGATGTGTGAATTGATAACAGTAGTGAGAGAAGCCTCCATCATCTACTCTGAGCAGATGCAGGGTGACCTGCTACATGTACCCATGTTTAGGCCATTGATTATGCTTCCGCTGTTATAAGTCTTTTGCATCTTATCACAAGCTGCCCTGCCCTCAGTCTTATTTTGCTCCTGCTACCCACAAAACAGCCAACACAAAGGGATACTTGGGCTTTTTCGTTCCAGTAGATCTCAAATCCATAAAAAAAATCATTGCAACAGACATGGCACCCGCTACTTCTTGTGCTAGGCCAATTGCCATGGGCTGTCACACGAGTTTCATAAATGGGAATGCGTGTGTCTTTAAAAATATAGATATTTGCACATACAGGTTTATAATTAAATAAGGGTTAGCAAGCAATGCATTATAGTCCAATAAATGCTGCTCTCAGTGCCATGCATTGTCAAGATCGCAAACCAGAAGCTAGGATATCTTTCACACACTTTCATTGTAAATCTGGTAGTTATCACTGTCATTACTGGATGTAACACAAACACTTCAATGAAATACAGGCAGGACTGAGAGAGCTCAGGCTTAGGTGTATTTTAGGTTTCAGTGTCTTTTCTGTAACACCAAAGACATCTTCCACAGGAAGGTCTGTAAGAGTGCAAAAAATCCTCTATTGGGTGTTTGGAGAAAGGATGAGACAGTGGTAGGTGTTTTTCGATTTTCAGAGGCAATGAAGTAATTTTAACTGGATAAATTAGAAGAACCCAGATAAACGCGTAGCCTGTATTTTCCCTTAATTGGGAAATTACAATTAATGGGTCCGCATGGGATGGGATAGGTTTTTATGGAATGGAATCAAATGGAATGGAATGGAATGTTTTCAGTTGGAAGGGACCTGCAAGCATCATATACTCCAACTCCCTCACCAATTGAGGGCTGACCAAAAGTTAAAGCGGTTTATTACAGGCATTGTCCAAATGTCCCTTAAGCACTGATGCACTTGATGTATCAGACACCTGTCTGAGAAGCCTGTTCCAGTGTTCAACCATGGTCTTGGTAAAGAAATGCTTCATAATATTGTGACACACTGAGGGAGACAGAGTAGGACCCAGAACTGCATTTAAACATCTGGTTTATTACCTATAATGTTACAATTCTAAGTCAAGAATATAAGCTTATGTCTAGACCAATATTAGCATCCTATAAGGATTTATGAGGGACTATATGATCTATCTGGGCTTCAGTGATAAAGCCTTTTTAGATGTTTCCCCGAGGTTGCTGCAAGTGTAATTTTGCAGATGGTCCAGTGCTCGGAGGGATTGGATCCTTGATATTATGTTGACATCAGCGGGGGTCTCAGACCAGCTGAGAGGGAACTCCAGTTATGACTCGTTCCTCTCATCCTCTTATAGTCCCTTCTGGAGTGATAACGTGTGAGGTATCAGTCAACCTAGCTCCTTATCTTCATTACCTTTGGCCAGTGGCACCGCTGTTAAGGGACACTGTGGTTGCTTTGGTCCCCCAGCCGGTGCAACTTCCATCACTGTGTAGGGATCCAAAACTCCAGGGTTGTACATCAAGCCATTGTCCAACACACAAAACTCTTAATTTTGACAACCATAAGTCATCCAAATACAACATATATTGGTTTCTATTACTTCTGTTTTCATGGTCACCTCTGATTTTTTGTTCTGTGGCTACAATGTAACTCTGCATTTCTGCATTGATATGTGGGAGGGGGTGACCACAGGCCAGCTTGGTTATCCTGACAGGCAAAAGAGTGGAAGAGACATAATGGCTAACTCATTCTCCCCGACTCATCCTTCCTGCACACCTGGGCTTTGATGTGGCCACTGATGTGAAGTGGCCACCAGACCTCTGTCTCACTCCCCTCCATCCCAGGGCTCAGCAAAACAGCATCCCTATGCAGCGGCTTAGGGGGAGAGGGATATGTCAAATGTACTAAGTCTCCTCTGGTGCAGCTTTGAACCATCCCCATACGTCCTACCACCAGATACCAAGGAGAAGAGGTCAGCACCTCCCTCTCCATTTCCCCTCAGGAAACTTCAGAGCCATGAGATCACCCCTCAGCCCTGTTTTCTCCAAACTAGGCTAACTTGACATCCTTAGCTGCTCCTCATAGGACAGGCCTTCCAGCCCTTTCACCAGCTTTGTTGCCCTTCTCTGGACACACTGGACTACATCTTAAGTCCTTCTTAAATTATAAAGCCCAGAACTGTACACAGTACTGAAGGTGAGGCCACACCAATGCTGAACAGAGTGGGATAATCTCCTTTGTTGATGGGTTGATTATGCTGTGTTTGATGTGCCTCAAGATGAAGTTTGCCCTCTTGGCTGCTAGAGCACACTGCTGGCTCATTTGAGCCTGTTGTCAAACAGCGTCCCTTGATTCCTTTCTGCAGGGTGGGTCTCAAGTCACTCCTTTCCTTCATACTTGTGCCTGGTGTTACTCCATCCTAGGTGCAAAATCTGTCATTTAGACTTGTTAAATTTCATCCCATTTATCACTGCCCAGCACTCCAATCTATCTAGACCCTCCCACAAGGCCTCTTGTGCCTCAAGAGAGTCAACAGCACATTCCAGCTTGGTATCATCAGCAAATAAGCTAATGGTGCATTCAAGTGCTGCCTCCAGGTTATTGATAAAAATTTTGAACAGAACTGTCCCTAGAATTGAATCCTGTGGAACAGCGCTGGTGACCAGTTGCCAGCTAGATGCCGGCACTACAACTCTTTAAGCTCAGCCTCTTGGCCAAGTCTTTGCCCAGTGCACTATGAACTCCTCATCCCACAGCCAGACAACTGGTAGGCATAGCATGAAAAGCCTTGCTAAAATCAAGGAAAAGGACATCCACCGCTATCCAGTAGGCAGGTGACCTTATCATACAGGGACATCAAAGTAGTTAAATGGACTTTTTCTTCATGAACCATTGTTGACTGTGCATGATTATTGCTTTGTTCTTTAAATGCCTTTCACCAGTACCCACTATAATCTTATCCATAATTTTTCCAGGAACTAAACAGGTCTGTAGTTCCCTGGGTCTTCCAGGTGAAGAAGCAGTCTTCTGGTGAGACTGCACCTTGAATACTTTGTTCAGTTCTGGGCCCCTCACTACAAGAAGGATGTTGAGGCTCTGGACCATATCCAAAGAAGAGCAACGAAGCTGGTGAGAGGGGCTGGAGAACAAGTCTTATGAGGAGCGGCTGAGAGAGCTGGGGTTGTTTAGCCTGGAGAAGAGGGAGGTGAGGTATTTGTTCTCTACAACTACCAGAAAGGAGGTTGTAGAGAGGAGGGAGCTGGTCTCTTCTACCAAGTGACAGGGGACAGGAGAAGGGGGAATGGCGTCAAGATCTGCCAGGGGAGGTTCAAGCTGGACACCAGGAAAAAATTTTTCACGGAAAGGGTCATTGGGCACTGGAACAGGCTGCCCAGGGAGGTGGTTGAGTCACCTTCTCTGGAGGTGTTTAAGGGACAGGTGGATGAGGTGCTGAGGGGCATGGTTTGGGGATTGTTGGGAATGGTTGGACTCAATGATCCAGTGGGTCTTTTCCAACCTAGTGATTCTATGATTCAATGATTCCCTTAGGCTCCTTTTGTAAATTGGAAAGTCATTGGCTAGCTTACAGCTAGCAGGGACCTCCCCAGACTCCCAAGGCTTTTGGTAGATGATCAAGACAGGTCCTGCCATAGCATCTGGTAACTCCTTCACTATTCTGGAATAAATCCTATCAGGCCCTGTGGATTTAGGAACATACAGCTGATACAACTGGTCCCTTACAATTTCAGTGTCCAGAAAAGTACAAAAGGAAAGTCGCTGCTCCCACACTCGTGTCCCTCCAGCTCAGGGGACCGGGCAGCCCAAGGTCTGTCAATATTATTAAAGACAGAGGCAAAAAAAACATTGAATGACTCTGCTCTTTCTTCATCCCTGTTAGTTAGGTGACCCTCTTTAATAAGGGCTGGTCCAGCATTTTCTTTAGACCTCTTCTTGCTATTAAAGTTCTTAGCTTTGGCCTTTTATGTCTTCTCCCTGCATATATGAACCATAGCTCTAATGCCTGCAAAATCTGACCTCATATTCAGACATCACACAATTTATTTTTCCTCTTGAGCTCCAAAAGGTCTCTGTTCAACGAAGCTGGTCTTCTGCTGCACTTGCTTGACTTATGACACAGTGGGGATTGCCTGCTCCTATGCTGCTAAAAGGTGATTCTTAAAGACTGATAAACACTTCATAGAATCACAGAATCATAGAATCACCAGGTTGGAAAGGACTCACTGGATCATCAACTCCAACCATTCCTAACACTCCCTTAACCATGTCCCTAAGCACTTCATCAACCCGTTCCTTGAACACCTACAAGGAAGGTGACTCGACCACCTCCCTGGGCAGCCTGCTCCGGTGCCCGATGACTCTTTCTGTGAAGAATTTTCTCCTGATATCCAGCCTGAACCTCCCCTGGCAGAGCTTGAGGCCATTCCCCCTTGTCTTGTCCTCAGTCACTTGAGAGAAGAGGCCAGCTCCCTCCTCTCCACAACCTCCTTTCTGGTAGTTGTAGAGAGTAATAAGGTCTTCCCTCAGCCTCCTCTTCTCCAGGCTAGACAACCCCAGCTCTCTCAGCCGCTCCTCATAAGACTTGTTCTCCAACCCTCCTCATCAGCTTCGTTGCTCTTCTCTGGACATGCTCCAGAGCCTCAACATCCTTCTTGTGGTGAGGGGCCCAGAACCGAACACAGTACTCAAGGCGCAGTCTCACCAGTGCCGAGTACAGAGGGAGAATAACCTCCCTGGACCTGCTGGTCACACTGTTTCTGATACAAGCCAAGATGCCATTGGCCTTCTTGGCCACCTGGGCACACTGCTGGCTCATGTTCAGTTGGCTATCAACCATTACCCCCAGGTTCTTCTCCTCCGTGCAGCTCTCCAGTCACTCTTCCCCCAGTCTGTAGCACTGCATAGGGTTGTTGTGCCCCACATGCAGGACCCGGCATTTGGCCTTGTTAAACCTCATGCCACTGGCCTCAGCCCACTGATCCAGCCTGTTAAGATCCCTTTGCAGAGCCTCCCTACCCTCCAGCAGATCCACACTTCCACCCAGCTTAGTGTCATCCGCAAACTTGCTGAGGGTGCACTCTATGCCTTCATCCAGGTCATTGATAAAGACATTGAACAGGGCTGGACCCAGTACTGAGCCCTGAGGAACCCCACTTGTGACTGGCCTCCAGCTGGAGTTAACTCCATTTACCACCACTCTCTGGGCCTGGCCATCCAATCAGTTTTCAACCCAGGAGAGTGTGCACCCATCCAGGCCAGAGGCAGACAGTTTCTGAACCAGAATGCTGTGAGAAACTGTGTCAAAGGCTTTACTGAAGTCCAAAAAGACTACAGCCTTTCCCCCATCCAGTAGTCAAGTCATTATGTCATAGAAGGCGATCAGGTTAGTTTGACAAGACCTGCCTTTTGTAAACCCATGTTGACTGGGCCTGATCACATGGTTCTCTTGCATGTGCTTCATGATGGCACTCAAGATTACCTGTTCCATGACTTTCCCCAGCACTGAGGTCAGACTCTACAGGCCTGTAGTTCCCCGGATCTTCCCGGCAACCCTTCTTGTAGATGGGCACAACCTTAGCCAGCCTCCAGTCTAGTGGAACTTCCCCAGTCAGACAGGACTGCTGGAAGATGATGGAAAGGTGTTTGTAAAGGACATCTGCCAGCTCCTTCAATACCCGTGGGTGGATCCCATCCAGCCCCATAGACTTGTGGGTGTCTAGCTGGGCAAGCAAGTCCTCCTCTTGGATCATTGGAGCCTCATTCTGCTCCTCTAACTCTTGGGTTTGTGCACAGAAGGAACAACTTTCCTTGCTATTAAAGACTGAGGCAAAGAAGGCATTAAGTACCTTAGCCTTAGCCTTATCCCCTGTCACTGTTGTTCCTTCTTCATCCAATAAGGACTGAATATTCTCCCTAGTCCTCCTTTTCTTGTTGATGTATTTGTAGAAAGATTTTTTATTATCTTTCACAGACTTAGCCAATTTGATTTCTAGTTGGGCCTTAGCCCTCCTGATTCTTTCCCTGCACAATCTCACTTCCTCCCTGTAGTCCACCCAAGATGCCTGCCCTTTCCTCCAAAGCTCATAGACATTCTTCTTCTTTTTGATGCATCCCAGAATCTCCCTGCTTAACGAAGCTGGCCTTTCCCCCCGCCGGCTCCTTTTCTGGAACACAGGGATGGCTTGCTCCTGAGCTGCTAGGATTTCATTTCCTAAGAGCACCCAGCCTTCTTGGGCTCCCTTGCCCTGAAGGACTGTCTCCCATGGGACTTTGCCAACCAGCCTTCTGAGCAGTCCAAAGTCTGCCCTCTGGAAGTTTAATGTGACTGTTTTGCTAATCCCCTTCTTTATCCCACCTAGAACTGAAAACCCTATCATCTCATGATCGCTTAGTCGCAGGCGTCCTCCAACCATCACATCCACCGCAAGACTTTCTCTATTCTCAAACAGCAGGTCAAGGAGGGCACCCTCCCTTGTTGGTTCACTAACCAGTTGTGTGAGGCAGCTGTCTTCCAAACACTCCAGGAACCTCCTAGACTGCTTCCTTTTTGCTGTATTGTACCCCCAGCAGATATCCAGAAGATTGAAGTCACCCACGAGGACAAGAGGTATAGATCTAGAGACCATCCCCAGCTGTTTATAGAAGGGCTCATCAGCTGCCTCCTCTTGGCTGGGTGTAGCGGACTCCCATCACAATGTCTGCCTTCTTGTGGGGTCCTCTGATTTTAACCCATAAGCACTCAGTCCCTTCCTTACCGTAATCCAGCTCAAGGGTATTGAAGCACTCCTTAACATAGAGGGCTACCCCACCTCCTTTTCTACCCTTCCTGTCCCGCCTGAAGAGTTTATACCCCCCCCATAGCTGTAATCCAGTTATATGAGTCATCCCACCACATTTCCGTGATGGCAACGACATCATAGTCACCTTGCCCTACAATAGCTTCCAGCTTCTCCTTCTTTTTGCCCATGCTGCGTGCATTGGTGTGAATGCACTTCAGCTAGGCTGACGAACCTTCAGCCCTCATAAAGGGCATAGAGTTCATTCCCAGTCGACTGGTCCTTGGAATAACTAACTCCACAGTTCCAGTTTCATTCTTGTGGTCCCCAGCTGTACTCGCCCCATCTTGCTCTGTGGTGGTGTGCTGGTGGGCCACGCCGGCACACCATATCTCAGTTTCTGGACTCCCACTACCAGGCTTATTCCCAACTAGCCTGGTCTCCTCCCTCTCCCCCTTCACATCTAGTTTAAAGCTTTATTTAAGAGCCTAATTAGATTTTTAGAAAGTACTTTAGTCCCCCTTGGAGACAAGTGTGTCCCATCCCTAGTAAGAAAGCCTGGGGGTGATCAAAGCATCCAAAGCCTCTCTCCTCACACCAGGCTCGGAGCCAGGCATTAAACAGCTGTTTGTCTTTGACCTCCTGTTCCTTATTCCTTAGTGTTGGGATGGAACCAAACACCACTTGTGCACCAGAGCCCTCCATCATTCTTCCTAGAGCCCTGAAGTCTCTTTTGATGGCTTTCAGCTTTCTGCGCTGTAAGTCATCATGGCCTATTTGAAATACTAGCAGGGGGTAATAATCAGTTTCCTTCACCAAGGAAGGAAGTTTTCTAGTGACATCCTTTACTGATGCCCCTGGTAAGCAGCAGACCTCCCTGTGGAGTGGGTCCGGTCTGCAGATGGGTCCCTCCACTCCTTTTAGAAGGGAATCCCCTAGGACTATCACTCTCTTCTTTTTATTAACAGAGGATGTTTTTAAGGTCCTCTGAGGATGCCTGAGCCTAGGGAATGTTTCTAGGCTGTGGGAGCCATCTTCTTCTTCCCTGGGGATAGGTTCTACCTGCAGTGCTTCATATTTATTTTTGAGGGTGATTTTGGGGGTTTGTTGTCTGGGTGGAGGGAGCAGGTTTCCTGCGCAGGACAGGAACTTGCTGCCTTTCCCCATCTCTTGTTCCCCCAGCCTTGCAGTTTGTAGGTGGGAGCTGCTTAGCCACACTGGCTCCAGCAGCCTGCTGAGTTTGTGACAGGGCGCTGCTCCAAAGGTCTAGTTCCCTCTCACATTCCCTGATTGTCCTTAATCTAATTTACTTCCTCCCTCAGCTCTGCCACCATGCGAAGGAGTTTCCCCACTTGTGGACTCCTAAGCCCTCAAAGCAGATTCTCTGCAAAATATCTCTCTGAACAGCTTCAGGTTTGCTCTCCTGAAGTCCAGGGTAGCAGCTTTCCTGTCCTTTTTTCATTACAACGAAAATTTTAGCCATCACATCTGCCACGAGCCCTTCTCTATTTGCAAACAGCAAGTCTAGGAGGATACCTTTCCTAACTGGCTCACTGAGTACTTGTGACAAGAAGTTAATTCATATAAACATCAAGAATTTTAAAGATCTGCTCATCACCAGTATGATATTCCCAGTTACACCTGGGAAGTTGAAATCTGCAGTAAGAACAAGGACTTCCAATCCACAAATTTCTCCTAACTGCCTCTGGAATCAGAGTTTACATCCTTACTGGGTGATTGGTAGTGGACAGTCACTACAATATGTCCTTTGGTTTTTGTCTCCCTAATCCTCAGCCAGAGGCTCTTAACCACATCATGAGTTATTGTGAGAGCTGTACAATCAAACCTCTCTCTTATCTATACCTCCACCTCACCTGCCCAGCCTATCCCTCCTGAACATCCTGAAGCCTTCCATCCCAGAACTCCAAATGTGGGACTCATTGCACCAAATCTCACTAATACCAATGCTAATGTAGCTCTGGGAGCTGCCCAACACTTCCAGTTCATCCTGTTTGTTTCTCATATTGTGTCCACTGGCGTATAAGCATTTCAGATACATTCCCGAGTCCTCTGTTGCTCCCAGGAGCAATGTAAATGTTCCTACTCAGGCAATGCCATGACAAGCCATGGCTTCCCTTCTGTAGTCCTGTTGGTGTCCTCTTGCCCCACTGACTCTAGTTTAAAGCTCTGTGTCAGTCCCACCAGCTCTCGCCTGTCCTGGTTATGGCTGGGACAGAAACAGATTTCTTCACAGAAAGTTACCTTTCTAAGTAACTGCACATTTTTCTAACTAAAGTATTTCAAGTTCTGTGGAATAAAGGTGATCATAGAATCATAGAATCACCAGGTTGGAAAAGACCTCTTGGATCATCGAGTCCAACCATTCCTATCTGCCACTAAACCATGTCCCTGAGCACCTTGTCTACTCATCTTTTAAAAACCTCCAGCGATGGTGACTCCACTATTCTGGTTTAGTTTTATGGTCAGCCGTGGAATGTTGTTTCCATGGAACTGAAGGAATTGTGCAGTTTCAAGGTATCAGGTGCATAATGCAGGGAGGAGCAGATCTTGGACAGCTGACCCAAACCAACCAAAGAATGTATTCTACGTCATAAATGTCATGTTCTCCATAAAAATGAGAAACTTTCTCAGTACGGCCTTTCTTCTTGATGGCCACTGTCCCTCGAGAACCCACTGTCATGCTGCTTAGAACCCAGCTGCTGCTTTGAGTCCAGTTCTGGTTTTCATGAGGTTTTCATGACATCTCTGTGGTGGCTGTTTCATCTGCCACTGAAACTGCTGTGCTCCTACTGTGTGTGCCATCTGGTGTCCATTGCTTGTAGCACACATTCTGTGACTAGCTGAGTATTAATACATTTGGGGAGTTCTAACATATATTTTATATATATAGTAGCAGTAGTAATTTTAGTATTAATATTAGCTATTCTTATGAATCATAGAATCAAAGAATCATAGAATGGTTTGGGTTGGAAGGCACCTTAAAGATCATCTAGTTCCAACCCCCCCCTGCCATGTGCAGGGATGTTTTCCACTATATCAGGTAGTTCATAGCCTCATCCAGACTGGTCTTGAACAGGCATCCACAACTTCTCTGGGCAACCTGTGCCAGGGCCTCCCCACCCTCACTGTAAAAAATTTCTTCCTAATATCTAATCTATGTCTACCCTCTTTCAGCATAAAACCATTCCCCCTCATGCACTCCCTGATAAACAGCCCCTCCCCAGCTTTTCTGTAGGACCCTTTTAAGTACTGGAAGGCTGCTCCAAGGTCTCCCTGGAGCCCTCTTCTCCAGGCCGAACAACCCCAACTCTTTCAGCCTGTCATAGTATGGGAGGTACTCCAGCCCTCTGATCATCTTCATGGCCGTCCTCTGGACTCTCTCCAACAGATCCATGTCCTTCCTGTGCTGAGTACTCCAGAACTGAATGCAGTATTCCAGGTGAGTGTCACGGTCCACTTGTAAGCGGCCACGTGATGGTTCTTTTCAGCTACTATCTTGGAGTGCAAAAAGAAAACAAAGCAACAATTCAACGAGTCAAGGGAGTTAAATCACAATAACTTTTGGAACTCTATTAATCGTGCCCGTAATGTGGCTTGCGATAGAAAGAGAGAGAGAGAGAGAATAAGGAAAGGACAAGGAGAAAAAGGAAGGAAAAGGGGGGTTATAGCTACCACCACGGGTACACAGACATCTGGCATCTCTGGGGTCCCGGTCCAGAAGGGGTTGCTCTGCTTCTGTCTTCGATCGATGTGATCTCACGGTGGGGAAGATCTTCAAAATTCGGCTGCTTCAGAGCTGTCTTTTATGCTAGTCCACACACCTGGTTCCTTCTTGCGACCCACCTTTTGGTCCACCTCAGACCTATGGAGATTTGCCAAACTCCACCTGGCAGGCCACACATGCCAAGAGAGGAGTGTCTGAGGCGTGGTCAGTTTTGGAGGCAGGCTCCTCCTGGTGGCGGTGGTCGACTTGGCGCCCCAATGAAGGCTAGTAGTCATCATCACTTGAACTTTGGATGAACTAGTCCTTCTGCATGCTCCGTTGGAGCATGGGTCTATGGTATGTCCCACCATTAATTCTCCTGTCTTGTTTTACAATGGTGGGGACTAGGGAGGTAGGTATGGGGAGCAGGGAGACTTGGAGACAGGTACGAAATATTTGCTATGCACCAGCCTCAGCCAGTACAAAGCATTCCAAAGTTGGTACAGAACGAGCACCCCGCACCCTCTTTTTTAAGGCTGTAAGGCCAACATCTGTGATTAATACAGTCAGGTTCTGTGGCTCAATATCTGATGAGAAATGTTGAGACAGAAATCAATCCTTTGACCGACCCTGACAGTGAGGCCTCATGAGAGCAGAATAGAGAGGAGGATCACCTCCTTTTACTAGGTAGTTGCACTTCTTCTGATGCATCCCATGGATGGCTTTCTGAGCTGCATGCACACATTGCCAGTTCACGTTGAGCTTCTTATCCACCAAAACACCTAAATCTTTCTCTTCAGGGCTACTCTCAGTCCATTCTTTTCCCAGACTCTAATTGTACTTGAGGTTGCCTCAACCCAGTTGCAGGACCTTGCACTTGGCCTTACTGAGTCTCATGAAGTTCACATGGGCCCACCTCTCAAGCCTGTCAAGCTCCCTCTGGATGGTGTCCCTTGCCACTGGTGTGTCAACCATACCACAGAGCTTGGTGTTTGGCTCTTTGTGTTGTATCAGCTTGGTAGACCTGATTGAGCATAAGATATCAGAAGACATAAGACTGTTTATTTCCTCCACTGTAGCTTGCAGAAGTCCTTTGCTCTTATGATACTCAGAGATCTGTGGTAGCATGAACAGCATACTTAGATGAAATAGTCCATCCCATACTCAATAAACTAGGTGCAAAATATCTTAAAAACAAAGGATGTGAATTATGTGTATGTTGTAATTAACATTACAGCCATATAAGAAAGATGTGAGAAAAGAATAGACCAAATTACAGTAGCTGGAGAGGAAAGAAGCTCAGGTTGCAGAGCATTTTTTTGCTTCATTCTTGACAGCATTTGAATAAGTAATAAAAAGCATTTTTTTATTTAAGATTAAGAGGTCTTTCACAGGGCTGAATTTTATGGGAAGTTACTTATGCAGAGGAGAAGAATGAGCAGCATCTACAATCTACGTTAAATAAACATTTGCCAGTAAGGTTACAGCACATTAAATATTACACACATCTGCTGCAAACACTTTAGCTGTTAAGCCAGAGGATCAAAAAGTTGAGCAGTTTAAAGTCCTAAGAATCCAACTGTTATATCTCTTAGAGCAGAATTTGTGCATTAGATATAATTAAATGCATCTTTCATGATTGGGGGAAATATCACAGACAAGAACACTCGTATAATTAATGGGTATTACACCACAATATGGTATTAATTATTAATGGGTATTATACCACAAATAAGTCAACAAAATGACCATTTTCCTTTCAATGTGCCTGTTCTCTGTTTGGGAGAAGTTGTGTGAATTGTCCAACAACCTGAACTTTTCAAGAGGAACAGTTATTGTTCCCGAACACCTGTATTTATGGCTTCATCATAAAAAAAATTATGTCACATGTTTATGTAAAAGAAAAACTAGGAAAAAAGATTGAAGATAAATTCAACATTAAGAGAAGTATCTTACCATTTTAGTGCTTTTCTTTACATATTCAGTGTAAGGAACATACCAACCTGGCAAAATAATTTTCTTGCAAGCAAGGTAAATTCTCAATCGTTTAATTTCATAGGGACAATATCTTGCTCCAGAGGAAGCTTTACGTATGTTCATTACCTATCACAGTGGATATAGTGCAAGAAAGGAACACAAGGCCACGAGGGACAAATTTTCTTTGAACACACAATAATTTTAATTTCATACATAATTCAGTGTTTCTCTGGAAGGAGAAAAGAGCCTCTCTACACGTGAAAAATGAGTCTGCAGATAAAGTGTACTTAGCATATCCTAAATCACCATACATGGTTTGAACTGCAGTACAGGAAAAGAAACTGGTCCAGGGGAAAAAAATCCACACCTATCATCTCGTTATAAGCAACTGTATTCTGGCTATTTTGAATAAAATAATCACTCAAACTATCATATCAAGAATCATGGATTAAAGCCAGTCAAGGGAGCATTTTTAAGGTACTTTTCCTGCTACTGGAAATCAGTGGAGTGGTGCAATTAGTGGTTTCTCAGCTGTTCTAAAGGTGCCCCTGAAGTATAGAGTTTGGCTGACAGCAAATTGGGCTATTTCCTTTTTTAACTAATACTGAATAGCAAGTCCTGGCAGAAACAGGAATCATCACTAACACAGGCAAGCTACAAGCTCTCATCACTAACTGACTGCAATGAAAGTAATTTGAGCACTGGTAACTGGTGTTCTGCCATCAGGACCTTGTAGGGGTAAAATGAAGCCTAGGTGACTGATTAATTTTCTCCCCACTGAGAGAATTCATGTTCTGTTTCTAAATTGTGAGTTTAGATTAGATGGAGACAGTATTACAAATGTGAAATCACATCAATTGTGGAAAAAAAATACACACAGAGTAGTGTTTGTACTGCACCTGTGTACTGTATCTCACTGGCTAAATCTAAAATGGTAGTTTAGGACTACAGAGGAAGAAAGTGTTATCAATTGTGTAATCCCTTTTCTGTTGTATCCATACTGATGGAGACAAATTGCCACTGTCCTCATCCTGCTCGTTCACATAGCAGCATATGAATGCTTTTCACAGAGGCTTTCCCCAGATCCCTCTCTCCTTACTGTTTGTGATGCTGAAACCCTTCTTCATCTATTAGGTACAGCACTGACTTATATAAACATTAACTTCTAAAATCCTCTTTCCACAAGGCTCTCAAAATAACTTGGCTGGTTAGCCAAGACAGGGATGCTATCTACTTATCAAAAAAAATGCATATGAAAAATTGCAGAATACACAATTTTAGCTTTAATCAAATGAGTCATCTACTTGTATTTTCATTTTTATTATACGAGTTTTTTTCTGGAAGAAGTTGTATGATAATCAAAAAAAAATTTAAAAATAAAAGTAAACTGAGAACAGGCGCACTTCTTCAAGTATGAATGGAAAGCTGAACTGGAAGTTCTGTATTGAATCAGGGATACTTAACAGAAACTGAGTGTATATGTAAAAATTAGACTTAAAATGCACATCCACTATGTTTTCTGTAGAGATAAGGGGCTATCAAAATGTGTATCCTTTTCAGGAGGAAACTTAAGGTTGCTTGCTAAACTGGAATTTGGCTTAATGCCAGCTTAGGATTCTAACCTAACCTAACCATTCACTGCTTGAAGACTGCAGCATGTTTGTAACCCAAACATGTCTTTATTGGCAGTACTTTGGTTTGATTTTTCTTTTAAATGTATAGACTTACTTCCAGCAACATGCTGGAACATGGTAAAGGCCATACTAGTTCAGCTCTGTCTTCCCTCAGCGCATTGCCTTCAACTGTTGCAGAAAGCAGATACTGAGAAAATGTAAGAACAAAATGATCGTATAGTGGTATTTCTTGCACAAACTCTCCTTACCAGGAGACCTCTGAGCCAGGTGCAGTGTTTCTGCATTTTCTAGCTTTGATGGATCCACTGCCTGTATTTGTTCCATTCAACTAGTGTGGACATCCAGTCCAACAAATCTGTATCTTGGCAAGGCTATGAGATACCTGACTCCGCACGGGTGGCCTACACATCCCAGCCACCCTTGCAGAAGAAAGTGTCAGGGCTTTTCCAGGAAGGAAGTGGCTTACCTGCTATTGCCAGGAGCACCCCAGCACTGTACTCCTCACTTCGGTGTGCACGTGTTGGTGTGCACTCCAAAGTGCAGGAAGAACACAAGGTTTTCCTCTGAATGCATTACCAGTTCTAAGCGTGCACCAGAGCATTCTCCTGAGTGTAAAGAATATGACTAGAGAATGACCTCTCAAAACGCTACAGCCAGCACATGAAACTCTGCACAGATCTTTATGGGCAAATGAGGAGCTTAAGCTTCCTGCTCCTAAAAAAAATTCCCACCTTTGGGTGCATAGTTTGTTTTAATTATTTTAAGGAGGAAGAAATGCAATAGTGTTTTATTTTTGAGTGGCAGAAAACATCCCTTTATTTGTTAATTACAGAGCCTCGCTGAATTCTTTCTTTGTCACTGTTAGCTCCTTATACCTTTAAGCTTATTTTTACATCGGTCTACATAGGCAACAGTTCTAAGCATAAAATGGAAAACTTTAAAAAATTATCCCTCAAAATCCGCTCCAAGTTTCTTATCACATTCTTTGACTGTCATCACTAGTGTCTTAATTTCAGCAGTTTTCAAATATATTTTTGCAAATTTCAAACAAGAGAAAAGGAGACACCTCCCCTCATGCACACTACTGATCCTCATTGCTCCTATAGGGATTAATGTTACTTTCATAGATCTAAAAATCCTCTTACTGACTGACATAGAAAAACTGTTGATTGCTCCATAGCATAAATTATTCATTGAGACAGAAATACATTTTGGCACTTCAAAACTCATTAAATAATTAATGTGTTTCAACTGCACTAAAAATCAGAACCAGTATCTACGTAGTGAACCTCGCATAGTTGGGTCTATTCTACAAGTATGAGTAATTATTTGACCTAAGCCTAATGCCCTCCTTCAATTAGAAAGCTAAAATGCCACTGTGAATTTCTTGAAAGCTTAATCCTATGCTTAGCCAGTGACAGATCCTAAAGTTTCAGGTCTGTCCTACACCGAGCACTAGGAGTTTGTGGTTTATAGTAGCCTTGCACTGTCAGCAGCCCTTTTAGGGTTTTGTCTCTGGAAAATAAAAGTCTGATTCGATATCTGCAGAAATCCCCCAAACCAGCTTAATTGATCTCATATTGACAGAGTAAAAACTGAAAGTGGCCACCACAACCTGGCATATATCCCCCTGCGCAAAACAAGAGCTTCTGCAAGTAAAGTCTAGAAGGAACTAGAGAGTGTGGAGAAAAACTTGTAGGAAGGGCAGAGAGATCATCTCAGGTGACTAACAATAGAAAGTGTTTCTTATTGCTAGTGTTGAGCAAGAAGGTATTGAGACCTTGGAAGCCATTTTACATTTCTTGCCAATTTCAGTTTAAAAACATAAGGCCCAGGGAAAATCAGCAGGAAATTCTCACTGCAAGGAACCATGGCAGAATGGCTTTGAGTTTTTAGATCAGGAAGCACATGTGGAGATGCATGTAATGAGTGATATTTTATAGCTGCATCTATCAATAAATCCTGTATGATGGCAGGTGCTTCAGGCACCTGATGCAACTTCCCCATTTGGGAAGTTTGGGCTTTCTTTTCTCTTCTGACCATAAAAACGTGGGAAAACTAAAGACATTGCTTTGTTCATTTGTATGAAGTGACTGGTTTAAATACGGTGCTTAATGTAACTCAGATGGGAAATTTGCTAGTCATCAAACTAGGACAGGTATTCAGTACAGACAGCCTGAATCTGTCTGGGTGAGCCATGCAGCTGCAGCTGCATCCCAAGACATGGGGTGCCATATTTCATCATCTGATACTAACAGATTTAATGCATCCTCTTGAATCATCCCCACTGCCTTGAAATGAAGGGTCAGTAGAAGGAAAGGAAATACACTTGACTTCTGATATCAGTAGATACAAGCTAGGCATAGTAGAAATTTTTCAAGCAGACACAACTGCATGGCAGGCATTCCTGTAGCTCATTGGTCTGTCAACTTTTTCGTTTCTAGCAGAGAAGACATGAAGTCGTGGCTGTGGCAAAACTGCAGACTATGCTGCTTTCTATATGGAAACATTATCATCATGTGCTTGGGCCAATATGATAGGGTATTTGTATGGTACACCCATTTACAAGAAGGGCTGAAGGGAGGTTTCGGGGAACTACAGGCCTGTCAGTCTCACCTCAGTGCCAGGGAAGGACATGGAACAGGTCATCTTGAGTGCTATCACAGAGCATGCACAGGGCAACCAGGTGATCGGGTCCAGTCAACATGGGTTTATGAAAGGCAGGTCCTGCCAAACTAACCTGATCTCCTTCTATGACAAGGTAACCTACTTAATGGATGAGGGAAAGGCCGTGGATATAGTGTACCAGGACTTCAGTAAAGCTTTGACACTGTTTCTCACAGCATTCTGCTAGGGAAACTAGCTTCCACTGGCCTGGGCATGCATACCCACTGCTGGGTAAAAAACTGGATGGCTGGCTGGGCCCAAGAAGTGGTGGTAAATGGAGTTAAATCCTGTAGGAGGCTGGTAACAATGGTAGGAAGGCTCTACAGAGGGGTCTGAACAGGCTTGATCAATGGGCTGAGACCAATGGGATGAGGTTCAATGAGGCTAAGTGTCAAGTTCTGCACTTGGGACACAGCCTAGTGCAGTGCTACAGGCTTGGGGAAGAGTAGCTGGAAATCTGCCTGGCAGAGAAGGACATGGGGATGTTGGTTGACTGCTGGCTGAATATGAGCCAGCCGTGTGCCCAGGTGGCTGAGAAGGCCAGTGGCATCCTGGCTTGTATCAGAAACAGCGTGGCCAGCAGGAACATGGAAGTGATTGGACCCCTGTAGTCAGCACTGGTGAGACATTACCTCAACCACTGTGCTCAGTTTAGGCCTCTCACTACAAGAAAGACATTGAAGTCCGGGAGCATGTCCAGAGAAGGGCAACAAAGGTGGTGAAAGGGCTGGAGGACAAGTATTATGGGAAGCGGCACCGGGGTTTAGCCTGGAGAAAAGGAGCCTTGAGGAAGACCTTATCACAGTCTACAACCACCTGAAAGGAGATCAGTCTCTTCTCCCAAGTGACAGGTGATAGGGCAAGAGGAAATGGCCTCACGTTGCACCAGGGGAGGTTCAGATTAGACATCAGGATATATTTCTTCAGTGGAGGAGTTGTCAGGCACTGGAATAGGTTGCCCAGGAAGGTGGTTGAGTCACCATCCCTGGAGATATTTAAAAGACAAATAGATTATTTGCTTAGGGATACAGTTTAGTAGTGGAAAGGTATGGTTGGACCTCGTGATCTCAAAGGTCTTTTCTAGACAAGCGATTCTATGATACTATGATTCTGTTATTCAACAGCTCCTTCAATATGGTTGACAGTTCTGATGGGAAAATACTCCTATTTCATTCATGACGACTTCTACCCAAATGATGAACATGCATTCTCCCCTCCTATCCCTGGCTTCTAAGTTGCTGGACTCTCAGTGCTCCATCATATCTGTGTGTAACATGGGTGCTGTGCTTGTGCTGATGGCTGTGTGACAAGTGCTACAAAAAGTAACTGGGCAGTTCCATAAAAAGTTGAGTCCTTACCTACCTGCACAAAAGCAGCAGATGATGGAATTGTGGTCAGGAGTGCAGCAATCAAGTGATGTCTCTCCAGCAAGGGCTGAGTGAAGAGCAGTGTAGGGTGTATTGTGATATGAACAGGAGTGTATTTTGATCCTGAATACAAGAAATACACCATCTTATAAATAATTATATATATGTGTATGATCCTTGGGTGTGTTTATACCTTTCTAACAGAAAGATTTTATTTCCACTTTCCTGTGTATTTTTATTTGAGTGGCATAAAACTGGAAAAACACAAGTATGAATGAAACTCATAAAGCCCTACAAAGTTCAGTATCTTTGAAGTTTTTCCTGATACAGGTCTAATGTGGAAAGATCTTATCATTAAAGTATTCTTTGTACTTAGATTCACATATACATCACTTCACCTTCCAGCAAAATAGATTTTAGCAATTCCCATTCAGTATGGGTTGTTACAATAAATAATAGAAAACGTGAGACTCTGCAGCTTATAGCACAGGACATGCGAGGGAACTTACCCTGTAAGTGCAGTGTTGTTCCTCCCAGTTAGCAAGCACAACCTTGGATTCTGCATTCAACTGCTGTTCTGCTTCTGCTTTAGTGCTCCAAAGTTAGAATATTGAAGGAGCCTGGGGCTAGATTTGTACAGATAACACTGGCAACATGATTTTAATCATAATGAGAATATAAAGAAATGCCTACACAATCCTGGTAGCAGCAAGCATACCACTGCTAAGGGAATTTTTTACTGGAGGGGAAAGGATACTACTGAGGCTTTATGATATGTGTGGACATACAGAACCCCTTTGTCCCCTGTATATGCCACCGCTTGGCAGAAGAGAGAGGAAGGAACATTGAGCTTGGGAGAATAAAGAGGTTGCATTCTACATCCATCTCCAGTGCTGGAGAAGAGAAGCCAAGCTGTTGACAGTCTGTAAAATGAAGACTTCCTTCCCTTCCCCCATGCAGCTTAGTGATGCCGATTGTGTTGCAACAGCTGGGGGTTGCTTCAGGAAACCCCCCAGCACAGATCAGTTGATAAAGACAGACGCGCTGGAGCCTGTCCGCCACAGGCCCTGAGAGGGAGTGAGACAAGAACTTTGACAAATATTGCTGGCTTGATCGCGGGTACTTATTGTTGAGTGGCAGGAAATTGTCGTTAAGTGAGGCAGAAGACCCTTTTGTATTAGCCAATACTGAGCTTGCTTTTTGTAATATGTATGAGCCTAAATTAGCTGTAACTGGTATAAATATAAGTTAGCTGCACAATAAAGACGACATTTGCTTGCATCAAGCTGCGTCCCGTCTCTTAATCGCGGCACGATTGTAAGTCTCATTATCTTAGTGCATTGCTTGAGATAAGGTTTCGAAGTGCTGTAGGCACACAGATTGTAGCTTGGTCTCAACAGAGGAGTCACCAGAAGCCGTATAAAGACATAAACATGAAATCAAATGGCTTCCATGCATGCGCCAGAAACATCTGAGAAGTGATCCCCCAGATGTATGACCAATGTTGATCAACTGGTTTTATGGCTGAGAAATCACAATTTCCATATATTTGTGCACATAACAAAGGTCTTGAGTAACTCAAAACACTACAAAAAGCAAGCCCTCTACCTGCTCACAACACTGTGTATCGTGCATCAAATAAGAGCCTATGGAGGTCCTGGACTAAAAGCTTATGGACTTCTGCTTCCTATACCCAGCACAAGCCCCATGACTGATTCAGAGCTTTTAGTGTGTTTTATAGATATTGCAACACAGACGTTATTCTCATACAAGCCATTCCACAGCACTTTGCTTCTGTTGTCTTGTATTTCTATGTGTATGTGTTTTTTTCCTATCTTTTTCTCTTCTTCTTTCATTAATACTTCCTTCCATACTGCAGAATCTTGTCTTCTAAATTCAAAGGTAAGTTCTGCAGGTACTGCTGCATGTAAAAACATTGACAGAGCCTTACATAATAACTGTGAAACTGACACTGTATCAAATAAAGCAACCTGAAAAGTTTCTAAAGTGACCGGTTTGAATTGGAGAATGCCTGCAAGACTTTACGAGATTTTCATCTCAACTTAAGACAATGTAGTATTTCAAAATCTCAGCATCTTGAGTGGCAATTCCTCTTTTTCTGCCTGATGTAGCTATTGGAGAATAAGAACAAGGCAGAGAAACAATAGAAGGAAAGAAGTAGAAAATGTAGTTGTTGACAAGTAACAACACAACTAAGAAAAAACTGGTAGCATTCCCGAAGCACTGTGACCCTAATCAAATAGGAAACTTGGTGACATTTATTTTAACAAATGTAAATAACTTGTCTTGGAAGGCATTACTGTGAGGTTCTCAATGTGAGCTCATGAATTTCTGTGTTAATTTACTTTTTATCCTCTTAATGCATTGAATATTTCTATTTTAACCCCCTCCCCCCCCATATTTTCATTGAGGAACTATTTTAACATCTCCTGACTTTGCTTTCACTGAATTGTCTTTCTCAAATGCAAGCATAGTCTCATTGCTGCATCAAGTAGTTGCACAAGTCCATCCACAGCACAAGAGTACAGCATTCATGCACTGGGGCTTGAACTGGAGTAATACATCAAACAGTGTGTATGTGACAGGTTTCAATGTCGAGCCTAAAAGTGGCAACCTATGGCCTCAGAGTAGCTCTGGCTTATAAGTAAAATACTGCTATGAAGTTGGGCTGCTCCTTCCTTCCTCTCTGAGATCCTAGAGATGAGGATAGATAAAACCAGGAGAGGACTTGATCTTCCTGACTCAAAAAATCTGACAAAAGCATCAACTGTCAATGTGCAAGGAGTCTAAGTGTGTCAGACTGTCTTGTTTGCATGGTATGCTTTGCATTCAATTAAATACAGAATTATAGAGCTAGTAAGACTAGCTAGTAAGACTGTGGCAGACGCATGTCAGAAAACACTTAGAAATCCCTATTCACAAGGTTTTCTAAACAAGGCGGCTGGAAGTAGTTTACTCCCATATCTGAAAGCAGAGGGGCTAATCGAGACCTTTACTAGATGTACTTTTGGTAGGGTAAAAGAGGGAAATCATCTCTTTTTCTGTAGGTGAGTCTGGTAGCTGTTTATCCACATAGGCAGTCAGGGAAACATAGAGGTCTGATAATCACTCATTCAGTGCACAGTTCTCTGCTGAACTGAGAATTATTCTATACTCTGAAGTGTCCTATGTCATACTTCCATTCCTGACACAAACAGAGAAATTCTTGGGAATGAAGGGCCTGATTCTATCAAAAAATGCAGTGATATTAGGTATAGACCAAGGGCAGAAACTCTACCCAACTTACTACTCTCCGTTGCCCACAAAATTGCAAATGAAATTCAAAAATCTGTTCAAAATATACTCAAAACAAAAATATTTAGTCATTGAACTCTGGTTCTAATTGGGTTATTTAAACAGCAGTATAGAACATCTAATTCCATTTCCAACCCACAGGACTGAGTAACTATTTTTAGTTAAAATAAATTAAAGCAAAAAACATCAACTGTGTTGCTAGAGTTTTGTAAAATCATATCACTGAAAGGGTGATATGAAATTTAATGATGTATAATTTTTTTTTATCATAGAAGGGGGAAAAAGTGTCTTCGGAGCACATAGTACTTTCAGGAAAAACATACCTAATTCCTTAGTTCTTTTCTCTGAATAAGTTTTGTCATTGTTATTTCTGTTGTCGACATGCCTAGAGGCACCAGGAGAGATGGCATTGCCATTCTAAAAAATTCTGGCTCAAACAGAAATTGAGAGATGTACTCTGCCCAGAAAACCTTTATGTATGTGGATAACAAAGACAGACAAGAGAGAAAAAAGAAAAAATTAAATCCCATTTTACTGATTGGCTAACTGTAACATTGAGTTTCTTGTGTCAGGTAGTACACCCCAAGGAGGAATTTGAATCCAGGTTTCCTGATTCCCACCCAAACACTGTGGGAAACTACTTCGGATATTCAGATCTCTTCCAGAGCACAGGGGTCTGTACTGGGAGCAGTGCTGTTTAATACTTTCATAATTGATACAGACAGTGAGATCGAGTGCACCCTCAGCAGCTTTGCAGGTCACGCCAAACTGAGCAGTACAGTTGTCACACCGGAAGGACGGGATGTCATCCAGAGGTACCTGGACAAGCTGGAGAAGTGGGACTGTGTGAACCTCATGAGGTTCAATGAGACCAAGTGCAAGGTTCTACACGTGGGTCAGGGCAATCTGCAGCTACAATACAGGCTGGGAATGATGTGACTTAGAGCAGCCCTGCGAGGGAGGACTTGGGGGTGCTCATTGATGAGAAGCTTGACATGAGCCAGCAATGTGCACTCACAGCCCAGAGGACCAACTGGATCCTGGGCTGCATCAAATGAGTTTTGGCCAGCAGGTCAAGGGAGGTGATTTTTCCCCCTCTGCTCTGCTCTTGTGAGACGCCACCTGGAGTATTGTGTCCAGTTCTGGAATCCCCAACATAAGAAGGATATGAAACTGTTGAAACAGTTCCAGAGGAGGGCCATGAAGATGATCAGAGGGCTGGAGCACCTCTGTTATGAGGACAGGCTGAGAGAGTTGAGGCTGTTCAGCCTGGAGAAGACAAGGCTCTGGGGAGACCTTATAATGGCCTTCCAGTACCTGATCAGGGCCTACAAGAAAGCCGGGGAGGGACTATTTACAAGGGCATTTTTACAAGGGGAAACAACTTTAAAGTGGGAGGGTGAAGGTTTAGATTAGACATTAAGAAGAAATTTTCATGATAAGGGTGTTAAGACACTGGCACAAGTTGCCCAGGGAAGTTGTGGATGCCCCATCCCTGGAGCTGTTCAAGGGCCTTGAGCAGCCTAGCCTATCAGGAGATGTCCCTGCCCATGGCAGGGGATGTTGGAACTACATGATCTTAAAGGTCCCTTCCAACTCAAACCATTCTATGATTCTATTGTTCTACTTCCTTACTCAGCCCCTTGAACTTCAAATTATTTCAGGCCATCATTGGGTTTCTGTGAATTAATTTCAAACTGTAGACATCAGAATGTGTGAGCAAAGGAATAAAGAGGAATGATGAGGAAAGGACTAAGGAGGAGCAATAGTTGTGACTGTCTTATCATGCAAGCTACCTGGCATGGTCCATCCTTCTCTCCCCAGTCCCTGCCAGTACAAACCAAGTGCTGAATGGGAAGCATGCTGCTGCAGCTCCTGTTTTTAATAAATAAATGCATTTATGCTATGTCACAACAAATTAGGAATTACTTAATTCTGTTCGTTTTGCCAAGTGGAATCAATAATCGGCACGGAGTTAGCACTGAATTCATTAAAGCAGCTCTCAAGGCCTCAGTAATAGGAGTGAGAAGTGAAGAAACTAGCTAGGTTTCCCTGTAGAAATGAAATTGTACTAAAATAATTCTCAGATCAAGTGAAAATAATAGATAATACTTACTTTATATTGCACCTTTTTACCATCTAAAACAGCTGAGCTTTTTCCTGGGTAATACGTGAAAGGCTGCTCATCGCCCGGTATCTGATGATTGTACTGTGCAGTCTTGTGAAAAGAAACTCAAATAAAAACCGGGAAACGGTTCTTAATCTTTCATGCTTATCTTTGACTGTCTGAAGCATATCAATCCATGTAGAACATTTGCTTTTGATTGAAACCTGCGTGTTCATTTTGGCCAACTGCAGGTTAGAAATTCAAAGCTCGGAAAGTGTATTTTCCTTAATTCTCATTTCTGAATGTATAACACTAGTGCTTGACATTTATTAGAAATAGCCAATCAGTC
This sequence comes from Cuculus canorus, assembly GCF_017976375.1. Lineage (NCBI taxonomy): Eukaryota > Metazoa > Chordata > Aves > Cuculiformes > Cuculidae > Cuculus > Cuculus canorus. The sequence continues at coordinate 60,715,451 of NC_071404.1, forward strand.
TTCAGAGTCTGGAGCCCTGTGGATGTATCATGTATTAACAGGGCTAGTAATAAAAGTCAAACACAGTACCAGATGTGAAATATGCCAGTGCTGTGAAATGATAAAGGATAGAACTTCTCACTTTATTACTATTATTACAAATTTTTTTTACTGAGGAAGCCACAAACAAGTTGAAGAGTCTGTTATACTGGGCACAGTTCAAGTTCATTAGTGCGTGCCGAACTCCAGGCCATAGGCAAAATATCTATATGAGCTCACCCAGTGAGACAAAAGTTTTGAGGTATTGTATATAGACATAAGCATGAACAGAGAAAGCAGCATAGAACAGAGTGATGGGTCATCTGCAAGCTTACATGGAAATAGGGTCCAGATGTTCTTAGGATTCATGAAGCAACAGGCCAACATACATCTGCACTCTTCCAATAGTTTTTTAAGCTGTGTCATGAAGACCTACCTTCCAGTTCCAGGATTTTCTGTTGAGTGGCTTTTTGCATTACATGAACACTGAGAACCAAATGTTAACTTGAGGCAACATCAGAGCATTGAATTACCTGCCTTCCATTTTAACTATCAGATTTTTGCAGACTCTGTTACAAATGAAAAGTTTTCATTGCCAGGACACTCGTTTTTGTAATCTCTCTTACATTTCCTCTCAAAGAATACAAGGAACCATGTTTTATGCAAAACATCATAGGAGGTGGCTATGCCAAAACACTAAATTCTTGTCATTGATACGTTTCTAGTAGCATAAAGTAACAATGGAGACAGCAGGAATTAGGGGGATATCATGACATTGTGTTTGCTCTGTGTAGAGAGAACAAAAAAACTGAATGATGAGGGAAATGAGAGCTGTTCTGTAAGGTTTGATGTATGAGGGAATGTCCTATAGTTTAACAACGAAACCCTCTTCAAGCATTACAGCCACATCCAGTAAGATGAGTCAAAGAGAGGTGATATCATCCATTATAGAAATGATAATGTAAAAGATTCCTTTATGGGATTATGACCAACATTTTCCAAAAGCTATTCCATCTGCTCTGTTTAGTCATCTGAGTGATCTTAGCCAAGATTTTTAGATACAAAAACCTAAACTGAACCTTTAGTGGTGAAATTCTCAAAAGTGTCCAAGTCACCTGAACATCTCTGTTTCATTATCAAAAGTGTACTTCCACTGCCTTTTGAAGAAAATCTTGGGTACTAATAAGATGGATATATTTGAAATTTTCTCACCTAAATTTGTGATCAGGCTTCCAAATACATTTGATATCAGTGTCAAAATTGCTGAATATCTTCATGCCCAAATTACTTGTCTGGCATCAGAAAGTTCCTTCAAGCACTCTGCATCCAGAGCTTTTGAAAACCAAACCATTCATTTTTATATATTTTCATGGTGATTAGGACATTAAATTTAAATTAGCATTCCATTTTCCCAGTTCCATACCACTCAGCTGTGTCACTGTGATTTTCTGTGAGATCATTATAAGAAGGAAATTCTGCAACATCTGGGCCAGACTGCATCGAGGAATATTTACTTCTTGTTTTATAAAGTACAAAATTATCTTAACCCTGCAAGTAGTGTATTTAGTGGGGATTACTTAAGGAAAGGAAAAAAACCCCTAAAATTATGAGAAAATAATAAGCTCACTAATTAGAGGCTAATTCTGTCAGGCTCAGATTTATAACATGAATAAAGAGATAAAGAAATGGCCATTTAAATTTGAAAGAAAGAGTGCCAATGAGGAACAGAGACAGAAGATCTAAACCTTCTGGTTTACGTTATGACCCTTGTTTCAAGCTATTTCCCTCAGGCTTCTTTCCTTTAAAAGAGGCACCGGGAAAATTCAGATTGGACTGATTATTTTTATTTAGCTGCTAGAAATTAATTTTAAAGAGCCTGCTTGTCCCTACTAATGATTTCAGAGATTAGTGAGCCTGGGGGAGCTAGGTGTTGTCACACCACACAGACAGGGCTTTTTAAGATCTGTTATCAAAGAATCTGGTGATATCTGGATGTTGATTAGTTATTAGGCAGTGTTAAAATCAGGGATATTGCTGCTAAGTTTAGACATTTGGTATAACTATTTGTCATCTTTTAAACTGGCCTCTTGCTATGCAGTTCGTTGAGGGCCTGGTATGACCCTCAGAATCATTGCTGCTATTCCATGTGGGAGGTGATGAAGCTGCAACATCTATTCCGAAGGCAATCAAAAGAGACTTAAGTGCCCTGAGATGACTAGTAAGTGAATGTGGAGTACAAATTCTGCTCTCTCCTTCCAACTGTGGGCAGCAACACTAAAAGAAACAGACGGACCCAGTCTATTAACACATGGATCCAGTTTTGGCTTCTTCACTAGTGGGGTGGCTTAAATAGAACCAGCATGCTGGTGTCTGATGGGGTTCACCTTTCTCAAAGGGGAAAGGGCACCTTTGCTCAGGAGCTTGCAGGGCTTGTTGTCAGGGCTTTAAACTAGACTTAAGGGTTGAGGGGTTAAAATAAGGCTTGCCCGAGACATGCAGAAATATGACATGGCAAGGCTAGAGGGACAGGGTGCTAGGGAGGTCCATCAGCCTGTGTCTCTGAGATGTGCCAGGTACACCAGGACACAGCTGAAGTTTTACAGACATGAGCCACGGTGTACTCACCATACCAGCCCAAGAGGTAATAGGAGTGAAGAGGGAAATGGCAGTGAATCACCTCAAAAGAATTAAGGGCTCTAAGAAGGCCATGGCTCACAGCCTGTCTGAAGTGCCTTTACACTAAATCACACAGCGTGGGAAACAAACAGGAGGAGCTGGAAGCAACTGTGCAGCAGGAATACTATGATACTGTTGTCTTCACTGAAACATGGTGCAATGAACATACAACTGGAGTGCTGCAATGGATGGCTACAAACTCTTCAGAAGGAAGGAGAGGCAGGGGGTAGACCTGTACATTAGAGAGTGTTTGGATTATCTAGAGCTTAATGATGGTGACAATGTGGTTGAGTGTTTATGTATAAGGCAGAAGCATGGTGGGAGTCTGATACAGACCACCCAACCAGGATTAAGAGACAGATTAATTATTCTGTAAGCACCTTGGAGAAATCTCACAACCACTAGCCCTTATCCTCGTAGGGGATTTCAATCTACAGGATGTCAACTGGAAATAAAATGCAGCGGGGAAGAAACAATCCAGGAGGTTTCTGGATCGTGTGGAAGATAACTTCCTGACAGAACTGGTAAAGGTGTCTACAGGGGAAGGCGCCCTGCTGGACTTGTTGGTTATGAACAGAGATAGCTATGTGGGTTATATGGTGGCTGGAAGCCACCTTGGGAATAATGATTATGAAATGGTAAAGTGTTTGATTCTTGGAGAAGTGTGAAGAGCAGCCATCAGAACTGCCGCCTTGGACTTCTAGAAGGTGTACTTCAGCCTTTTCAGGAGACTGATCAACAGACTCCCCTGTGAAGTAGCCCTGAAGGGCAAAGGAGTCCAGGAAGGATGGACATTCTTCAAGGACGTACTGTTGAAGGTGCAAAAGCAGGCTGGCCCCATGTGCCAGAAAACAAGACAGCAGGGAAGAAGACTGGCTTCTATGAACAGAGAGCTCTGGCTGGAACTCAGAAAATAAAGGCGAGTTTATGACCTTTGGAAGAAGGGACAGACAACTCTAGAGTACTACAAAGATGTTGTGAGGTCATGCAGGGAGAAATTTAGAAGGGCCAAAGCCCAATTGGAACTTAATCCAGCTACTGAGATAAAGGACAATAAAAAATATTTCTTTAAATATATCAGCAGCAAAAGGAGGGCTAAGAAGAATCCCCATCCTTCATTAGACATGAGGAGAAATGTAGTGACAAAGGACGAGGAAAAGGCTGAGGTATTCCATGCCTTCTTTGCCTCAGTCTTGAACAGTAATACAAGTTGTTCTCTGGATACCTAGCCCACTGAGATCATAGACATGGGTGGGGAGCCAAATGGAGCCCCCTTAGCTGAAGAGGAAATGGTTAGCGACCTTCTACTCCACCCAGACACACACAAGCTATGGGACTAGATGAGATCCACCCAAGAATAATGAAGGAATTAGCAGAAGTGCTCACTAAGCCACTTTCAATCATTTATCAACAGTTGCAGCTAATGGGGAGGTCCCACTTGACTGGAGATTACCAAATGTGACACCTGTCTACAGGAAGGGCTGGAAGAAGGATCTGGAGAACTACAGGCCTGTCAGCCTTACCTCAGTGTCGAGGAAAGTTATGGAGCAGATCATTGCATCTACTATCACACAAAACTTACAGGATAACCAGGTCATCAAGCCCAATCAGCATGGGGTTAGGAAAGGCAGGTCCCCCCTGACTAACCTGATCTCCTTCTATGACAAGGTGACCCACTTAGTGGATGAGGAAAAGCCTGTGGATGTTGTTTACCTAGACTTTAGTAAAGCCCTTGACAATGTTTTCCACAGCATTCTCCTGCAGAAACTAGCTGCTCATGGCCTGGGCAAGTGTACTCTTCAATGAGTATGAAATTGACTGGATGGCTGGGCCCAAAGTGTTGTGGGGAATGAAGTAAAATCCATTTGGCAGACAGTCATAAGTGGTGTTCCACTTGCCCCAATACTGGGACAAATTCTCTTTAATCTCTTTATCAAAGATCTGGATGAGAGGATTGAGTGCACCCTCAATAAATTTGCAGATGACACCAAGTTGGGCAGGAGCATTCATCTTCTTGAGGGAAGGAAGGTACCACAGAGGGATCTGGATAGGCTGGATTGATGGGCTGAGGGCAGTTGTATGAGGTTCAATAAAGGTAAATCAGGTCCTGCACTTGGGTCACAACAACCCCATGCTACTGGCTTGGGGATGAACCGACCTGAGTGATTCTATGATTTTGTGATTCTATCACAGACCTTACCAGGACCTACAGTCAAGCGTCAAGATTACATAATGCTAGGAGCTGTACACATAAAACACATGGGGTGACGTTTTAAGGCTTGTAGAAAACTCTTAAGTATTCAGTTTACTTTAAGTCCTGCCTTTGCAAGCCATACTTTACAAAATCTGAGCATGCAGCAACACTCAGTGCAGAGAGGGAATAAGCAGCTGTAAACCACACCTGAATAAAACACAGAGCTTTGACATAAGTGTAGAGAAAAAACACTTTGTCTTAGCAATATAAGTAATTTTTATTGTTTTGTTTCTGAAATCCTCAAATTAACTGATTACTTTTGCTTACATGTTTTTTTTGTTTGTTTTAAATAAAAGCAAAGCAGAAGTTTGACTAAGTTTATGGACATATGTATTTATGCCTTTCCTAGTAACAGGCTATTAAAGATATGCTCTTTTTCTCTCTAAATATCAGCTTTGACCAAGCAATCCATTCTGCAGTTGCAATGACTTATTAAGAAGACAGATGCAGTGAAATGATAAGTAAGCCAAAGAAACCAGAAAGCTGCTTGTATCTATTTATTTATTTATCTAGCATTTATCTTTGACCAGCCAGCTTAATTGTTGCCCAAGAGACCAAATGATCTGTAGATGCATAGCTGAGGATATTGAGCCTTACAGAGACTTAAGAATATAGACATGAACTGTTCCTTGGAATTGTCAAGGAAATCGGTCTTTCCAAGTCAGAGTTAGTATAGATCATAAAAAAAAGTCCAGTGTATGCTGGAGCTATAAGGCTTCAATTCTTGCTGAGTAGTGGAGACTTTAATGCATATGCTTTGGATTCACTGCATTAGGTTGTTTTTGGTGAACGAATTTTCCATCATTTTACTTCTTCTGTTGTCCAGTGAGCAGTTTTTCTTTTTTTCATATTTAGGACACTTGAATTCATTCCCCATCTACTGCTTTTTCTCTGTCAATACAGAGCTAGGTATTGCTAGAGCTGATGCTGCGTCTCACTTTTTTTTCTATCATGTTAATTATATGAAATACCACAATTCATATATTAACATGAGAACATATATTAACATTAGAACAAAAAAAAAGCCTTGTAAATTTGTAAATTTTGAGCCCATTTCTGAACTACCCTTTTTATTAGACAATGAAGGTTCATGTGCCAGAAACATAAATCCATTTTATCCTCTAACAGTGCCTTCCAATTCCTTTCTTTTTTATAATGCCACCAACAACATAATTTCTTTATCCTGTTTGAGTTCCAGCTGTAAGTTTTATTGAGTTGTATATCAAATTATTACCAATGTCGGACTGTTACTTGCACTGTACAATGAAATTTGTGTTGCCAAGAGCTGTGTTAAATCTATAGATGAATAAATTTATGACAGTCAGTGCTGGTTTTAACTGGGATAGAATTTTCTTCTTCGTAGCTGGTATAGTGCTATGTTTTTGATTTAGTACGAGAATAATGTTGATAACGTGTTGATGTTTTTAATTGTTGCTGAGGAGTGTTTATACTCAGTCAAGGACTCTTCACCTTCCCATAGTCTGCTCGTGAGCAGGTGTGCAAGAATGTGGGAGGAAGCATAGCCAGGAGAGATGACCAAAACTGGCCAAAAGGATATCCCATACAATATGATGCCATGCTCAGTGCATAAACTGGGGGCAGCTGGCCAGGGGATTGTGATTACTGCTTGGGATAGGATGGTCATTTGTCATAGAATTGTAGAATCACCAGGCTGAAAAAGACCTCTTCGATCATCTAGTCCAACCATTCCTATATGCCACTAAACTATGTCCCTGAGCACCTCGTCTACCTGCCTTTTAAATAACTCCAGGGATGGTTAAACCCTCCTGCCATTGGTCTCAGCCCAGTGGTCCAGCCTGTTCAGATCCCTTTGCAGAGCCTCCCTACCCTCCAGCAGATCGACACTTCCTCCCAGCTTAGTGTCATCTGCAAACTTGCTGAGGGTGCACTCTATGCCTTCATCCAGGTCATTGATAAAGACATTGAACAGGGCTGGACCCAGTACTGAGCCCTGAGGAACCCCACTTGTGATTGGCCTCCAACTAGACTCAGCTTCATTTATCACAACTCTTTGGGCCCAGCCATCCAACCAGTTTTCCACCCGGCAGAGTGTGCACCTGTCCACGCCAGAGGCAGACAGTTTCCTAAGCAGAATGCTGTGAAAAACTGTGTCAAAGGCTCTACTGAAGTCCAAGAAGACTACATTCACACAACCTTTCCCTCATCCAGTAGGCGGGTCACTTTGTCATAGAAGGTGATCAGGTTAGTTTGGCAAGACCAGCCTTTTGTGAACCCGTGTTGACTGGGCCTGATCACCCGGTTCTTTTGCATGTGCTTCATGATAGCACTCAAAATCACCTGTTCCATGACTTTCCCCGGCACTGAGGTCAAACTGACAGGCCTGTAGTTTCCTGGATCCTGCCTCCAACTCATCTTATAGATGTGTATAATATCAGCCAGCCTCCAGTGGAACTTCCCCAGTCAGCCAGGACTGCTGGTAGATGATGGAAATGGGTTTAGCAAACAAATCTGCCAGCTCCCTCCATACTCTTGAGTGGATCCCATTTGGTCCCATAAATTGTGAATGTCTAATTGGCCAAACCAGTCTCTAACCACTTCCTCTTGGATCATGGGAGCTTTGCTCTGCTCATCTACCTCCTGGGGATGTACACACAGTGAACAACTTTCCTCACTATTAAAGACTGAAACAAAGAAGGCATTAAGTATCTCAGCCTTGTCCTCCTCTTTCGTCACAGTTGTTCCCTTTGCATCCAATAAGGACTGAATATTTTCCCTGGTCCTCCTTTTACTACTGATATATTTGTAGAAGGATTTTTTATTATCTTTCACAGAATTGGCCAATCTGAGCTCTAGTTGGGCTTTAGCCAACTAAATTTTTCCTCTGCATGATCTCACTTCCTTCCTGTAGTCCCCCCAAGGTGCCTATCCCTTCTTCCAAAGTTCACAGACATTCCTCTTCTTTTTGATGTCTGCATAGATCTCCCTGCTCAACCAAGCTGTTTTTTTGCCACGCCTGCTCATTTTCTGGCACACGGAGACAGCTTGCTCCTGAGCTGCCGGAATTTCCTTCCTGAAGAGCACTCAGCCCTCGTGGGCTCCCTTGCTCTTAAGGACTGTCTGCCATGGAACTTTATCAACCAGTCTTCTGAACAGTTCAAAGTCTGCCCTCTGGAAGTTTAAGGTGGCTGTTCTGCTAACACACACACACCACCACCACCCCCCCGGTCACCTCACCTAGAACCGAGAATTCTACCATCTCATGATCGCTTTGACCCAGGCATCCTCCAACCATCACATCTCCCATTAGGCCTTCTCTGTTCACAAAGAGCAGGTCCAGGAGGGCACCTTCCCTTGTCAGCTCATTCACCAGTCGTGTGAGGAAGTTGTCATCCACACACGTCAGGAACCTCCTTGACTGCTTCCTCTCTGCTGTACTGCACTTTCAGCAGGAATCTGGTAGATTAAAGTCTCCCACAAGGACAAGAGCTAGGGATCTTGAGACTTCTCCTAGTTGTTTATATTTTTGTTATATTTCTCTTTTTTGTACTACTCCTCTGGTTTTTTTTCTCTATATACCTTATTCTCTCTGCTTATTCTCTCTCCTCCTTATTTTACCTCACTTCTTTTCTTTGGCACAGGTGAATTTAGTTGTATCCAAGTTACTGTAAACTGTTAGAAGTACAGATTGGAATCTGAGTCATTGCTTTGGCTGAGTTCAAAGTAAAAAGCCGTAAGGTTGACTGTTCGTGGTACATATTGGAATTCGAGTTGTTACTTTGTTACTTTGTTACTTTGACTGAGTACTTTCATTACTTTGAGTTCAAAGTAAAGAGTTGTGATTTTGGTTGTGTTCAAATAAACATTGGAATTTTGAGTATAACCCTGGAACAATTGGTCATCACTTTGGACTGCTGTGCAAACATCCAACCCCCCCCCCCCCAATAGTGCCATGCAGATATGTTGAAGTTTGACCCATGACAATTATTTTTTTAATGTCGTGGCATGTCTCGTGATTCTTTCTAGTTGGATGGAGGCAGAGAAATGGCTTGTCCTTCATCTGTCCTTCTACATTTGTACTGTTTTTTAACTCCAGGCCCTAGGTCAACTAATGCAGTCTTTCCTAGACCACCATTTGGAGCACAGAAGTATATTAAGACCATTTCCTCAGCTTTCAGAATTACCTATGCTACTTTTTTAAAAAAAAAAAATTATTCATGTTGAATTTTCTTAAATGCTTGTCATGAAAATTAAACAATATTCTTGTTCCTCATTCTGTAAATCAGGGGAAACTTCCCTTAAAGCTCCTTGGTCTGACCTTCCACCTCAAGTCACTAAGGTCTATGCAAAGTGGCATTAAATAATACTGAATAAGGGTGGCTCAGCTCTCGACATTTATTGCTCAACACTTGACTGTGTAAGCCATACCAGAGTGAAAACACAGTGGATAGTGCATCTTGAACAAAAAAAAGTGTCCTGCTCTTGATCAGCCATGTCCTAGACCCTATGATGTGGTAAAATTGGTCTGTGTATTTAACAAGAAAACAAAAGGGGACCAGTTTTCCTCCATGGTCTTCCATGTAGGTGTGTCTGGGCCAGCAAGCTTTGGTATGGTATCATTACCTCTGCTTCTTATAGTAGTGCTATCAGTACTAAAGTGATTTACACCAGTTTTGCAGAGGCAGTAGTGACTGAGCACAGCAGGAGCATTGCAAGGTTTGTTGGTGGACTGAGAAGAGTTAAAAGAGCTTAAAAGAAAGGTTAGATGGACAGAGACATAATTTTGTTGTCCCTGCTGTGTCCAGAAGCCTCTGCTGCCTGACAGGTCACTCCTGGAATGCTGACATACATACCTGTCAGCCATCCATTTCAGGGTGAGAGCTTCCTCACTGGGAGGTCGCCAGTAACCGACCTCCATGTGCCCTGAAGTAATTAAGGACTCACAGATCCTAACTTTATGTTAGCATGGATCTTTTCCAGGCCAAGTGACCCCTTGTGAATTCTTGTGGATGATCTGGGCTGGTTCAGGGGACTCAATGCTTCATCTTTTTCACAGGTTTTAAGGTTGGAAGGACCTTTAGGAAGCTTTAAAGAGGCTCAGCATAGAAGATCTCTCTGTTCTATATTTTCAGCTGGGCACTAGCTAGCTTTGCTAATGAGCTCTTTCTGAATAAGACCCTAGGTAATCATGTTACTGGAGCACTGAGGATGAATAAAAGATCTGTAGAAGTGTAGCTCAATGCCTCAGTAAAGGACAGAACAAAGACCTACTTCATTAGAAGACAGTAATTTGGTAGGTAAGGTAAAGATCTGCAGCAAAAAACTACAACTCTATTGCCGTTGTTTTTTGCCATCTGAGCTGCCACAGCATTACATCAGTTTCAGGGAAAGTAAAGAGTGTATTAATAATGAATATTGTGAGTCTGTCATGTTCCATCTCCTACCTTAGCTTAGAGACAGGAACACCTCTACTGGCAGTTCCAAAGTGGCCTGCTGGATTTGTTCATCCCTATAAGACAAGTGGCTTGATCTTTATACATCTCTTAATGTAATTTCCATCTACTATTACTTCGTATCACTTAGTCTCTGATTTACCTCTTCTTATTTTAGTCGTAAATCCTTTCCTATGAGTTAGAAGTCAAAAGTATCTTGGTAACCCATCTCATGAAGCATAACTATGACACCATAACTACGACACTGCTGCTAAAGGATGCACTGTAGTAAATTTTCTGCCTAGATATTTTAGGGTAAAATTTTTCCTATGCCCATCCAGATATCCATTGTTAAAAAGGGACAGCATATAAATACTTGATTTACAGTCAATCCATCCACAACACTGAATTTGAAGCTATATGTCATTTTGCATGATAAGCTTTTATCTAGTACATTTGAATTCAGTATCACAGTGCACAGAAGCATGGTGGGGTGAAAAACAACATAAGAACTTTAGATGTAAGTTTATCTCACTGTGCATTTGTCCACCTGTTACATCTTGAAATTGCATGTACTCATTTTGGGATGCAGAGTGAGACAACTTTATTCTCAGCCTGACTCCTTTTATATTCTTCTCAATATGAATCATATAATAATTCTAAAATCTCTGTCCAGTCACAATTGTTAGCATGTACCTATGCACCAACCAACTAACAGATCATGTTCTGATCACCCAACTATTTATTGCTAATGTAACATAACATTTTGTTACTTTTTTACTGCCATCAACAGGCAAGGCAAAAGCTAGTGTTTACATATTTTGAAACACCTAAGCAATGTCACAATGCCCTATGCACTTGGTTGTGTGTACTGAATTCTTGCCTCCTCATCCCACTGTCTTGTTCCATCAAGCATAACAGTGTCCTTCTCCCAAGGCTGCTATCGCTTCATCAACATATTTGAGCTTGCTCTGGAAATACCCATATCTTCCTCTTCTGTGTTTATAAAGAAAATCATCATCTTGCTGTAGTTTTCACACTCTGTCTTACAGACTATCAATGCTCTTATGGATAGACTCTGAGTGGTCAGATAAATTCATGCAACAAAGTCCATCAAAATCTTGCCATCTGTGACCTTGTGCTAATAGCAAAAAAATCTATGGCAGCTCTATTTTGAAGCGTAGCATGTCTAACAGAATCAGCATCTAATAATAACCCGTTCAATGCTAGGGAAGTAGCATTAGTCTGTTTTGCTAGCCAACAACTAAGCTAATTTAGCATCCCCAAAGCTTTATCCACAGCCACTTGTGGTGCAAATAAAGATGCTGCTACAATTTCACCAGTGTTCCAAAACTTTGTATTGTCATCACAATCAGATTGGTTGGCATGTGTGAAACATTTGTGATGTTTTCTGTGGCTTTCAATCACAGAAGTGTTGGGTGTCAATAGTGTTAGTCTTCCAGTACTACATGGTGCCGCATACGTTCAAGACAGGAAACCAGGCCAAGCATGATCTCCAGAGATTAAAAAGAACACAGGAGGCAACTTGCAAGGGTATTTACTTGATAATGTTAGATTTGCAACAGTACAATTGCACCATGTAGTGGCATTTCTATATACAGGCAAGGCATTTCTTTCTATGACCCACCTAGTTGGCCGAGGGAAGACAGTTTATGTAATCTTTCTGAATTTCAGTAAGGCCTTCAATACTGTCTCTCACAGTATTCTCTGAAATAATATGTCCTACATACAGCTGGATAATGCAGTGGGTGAACAACTGGCTGACAGGCAGGGCTTAAAGGGTCATAGTGAATGGGGTTACATCGGGCTGGTGACCAGTCACTAGCAGGGTTCTTCAGGGGTCCATCTTAGGCCCAATAATCTTTAACATCTTCATTAATTACCTGTGTGCAGGACAGAAGTGCTGGTTTTCTACCAAGACCCCTCTTGTGTGCAAGATGCAACACAAACACCAAACAGCAATAATCCTGCCCCAAATAGTTTGAAGTCCGTTTCTATCTCATACTGCAATAAACTTCATCGCCTTTGTCAAAAAGTAACTGAATATATGAATCGGGGTGCTGGGAGCCCACTCAGGGTGTCCTACATCCCCAGTGAAGGTGAGAGGGAGTTCATACATTTCATTCAAAGGCAGGTTCTGCCTAATATAAGGAAAGATCTTACATACAGATACTTCTGAAAACTCTGTGCAAGAGCCTCACATGGACTCCAGGTGTCTCCTTGCAGGTAGCTGTTTGTAAAATTGGGATCTGTGTTGTTATTATACTAGGGCTCTTTTTAATTCTAGTAAAGTTAGTGATGGTCTTTCTGTTGACTCCTTAAGTGTTCTGTTTAAGGCGTTTGCAGACCAAATATTGCATTAGAGGCCAAAATTAGACTCCTTATCCTAGATGTCTTTCAGTGTGCTGCTGCATAAAAAGAAATGTTTTTTTTTGTTATAACAAGTAATGAAATATTCTCCAAAAAGCAGAATTAGGAATTTTTTAAGAGGTATTATGTGAGAGAAAGTATCTTTGATGTCTTTCTTGTACTTCTATATTTTTATTAATGATACATTGTTTTGCAATAAAAACTGAATTTATATGCCAGACTATGCTCTTAGCATTGCTAAAAACCCAAACATGAAGCTGAATTCATACACAGTGTCTTACAAAACTAATTAAAAAATTAACATGAAGTCACTAAGTACTGCCCAAATTGACACAAATCAGAGGTTATTACATGGCATTAGGAGCCAGTTTATTGCAATTAAGCCTGCTGTTAGAGACAACCTATGCCAACTCCGGAAATAACAAGTATTCTGAATGAGGGTCATTGCTGTCATATTTGCATGTGAAATACATTAATTTATCTCCTGTTAAGATTAAACTCACACTTTTTTTGCTGCAGAATGCTTTCTCAGAAATTTGTTGTATAAAGGGTCAGACTGGGTGGAGAGAGAAGTGATGCTTTAGAGAATACTTATTCTGAACTAAGGTGTATTCTTAAGTAATCAAACACATTCTGCTTAGCTCACCGGGGTCCTAACCATCTTTTGGTTTCAACAGAAAGAACATATGCAGTGATATGTATCAGAGATGTGAAATATCATTTTCTTACTCATGTCTTCCTGTGCTAATAGTCTTTCCAGGGATATCCTAAGGAGGCTACCACTATAAGAACTAATGGGTGAACAGCACGATGTTTAGAAAAGTTGTCCCTTCCCTAAAGATTTACTGTGCCATCTAAAAAGGATAATATTATTAATAGTTATTAATCATATTGTTCAGTCACATAAAGTAAGAATTACAGCGTCATGTCCTTCAACGATAACTCCCAGGAGGCACTGTTGCAGTGCAAATTAAAACAGTTTACTAATCAAGTATTTTGATATTTCAGGTTTTGTCCAGAACTTCCATATTGTCTATGGATAAATAAAAAGTGAAAAGAAAATCTCTATTTCATTTGAGGAAACAAAAATGTGTGGGAGAAAAATAATGATGCCCTCCTTTCCCCAAAACACTTCTAAGTAATCCTGAACAGAGGCAGTGAGAAACCTCATGTGAGAAAAGAAAAAAAAAGCAGCTGTTTATGAGCCAAGAGAAGGTTATGGGAAACAAGATGGATATGAAGTAACATGGTGGAAAAGTAGTTACAATAAGGTAGGTCATGGAGCTAATGTTAGAGAGATGACTTTCTGATTGGAACCTCTGAATAAATGGGAGGAGGAGATGAAATATTTTGAGAACAGCAGAGGATTGATAACATTGATAAGCCAGACGCTGGAGTTAGAGGGAGAATCATGCTGTGGGCAGTGAGGATGAAAAAAATCCTGAGAAAAACAAGAACTGGAAAACAAGATGTGTCAAGAGACGGTTAAGGTAAGATGAGAGAATTAAGTAGGACAGAAAAGGAGTAAAGAGGAGAGCTGTCCCATATTGTTTCTCCGGTAGTTGATGCTGATCAATAGCGGTAGAAGGAAATCCTTGTATCTCCTCCTTCCCCTTTGGAAAGGAAGAAGTACTGGGCTGGTTATGGTTTTCCCTGTTGAGTCACATGGCTTGCTCTAATCCGTACCTTCCTTGATTCCTACAGGCCAGAAAGAATGATTAAAAAATGCAGATCAAGTATGGATTGCTTTGCTCCACTCTGCTTCTGTGAGAGCAGATCTTCCTGGAGCACATTCTCTGAGGTGAGAACCAGTACACACCAGTCCTGTGCTGTGAAAATAAATCATACATCCTTTACCAAGTGAAGACAGCATTTCTGTTGTAGTGTATGAAATTTGAGTGGCTGTCACCTTTAACAACAAAACCAGAAGTAAATTAAAAATCCATGGCTTGAACATAAAAAGTTGTTATACTAGCATGACCAAAACAGTCCAGAAAGCCTTAAAACTTTTCTCAGTCAATGTGCAAATGATGGCAATCCAATGTTCGCAGGGCAAATAGCTGTTGTGCTTAACTATAGAGGGTAACTTTTCTGTAAAGATGTGGGTTATTAAAATCTTTGGAGGTAACATTATCGCAGCAGCACAGAATGCTACTGGATTTATCGTTAACCCACTCTGTTCTTGTCAGTGCAGAGAAAATAAACACCTTTCTTTTTGTGTGGAAATCAAAAGGGGTGAAGAAAAAAATCGAGAGCTAGGTGTTATTAACCTTCAGAAAATGGGAGGATATCAGGTACACTTTAGCAATTCCATGAGGTAAGTAAATCTGTGTTTGCAATCATATTATTCTGCACTTCCTACTAGCAAATTTAGCTACTGCTCTCCATGCCCAGTCACTGAACTCAGCGCTGCACAGACACTTGTCACACGAATGTGATGTTGCCATGGTTTAACCCCAGCTGGCAACTAAACACCACCCAGCCACTCTCACTTGTACCTGAAGGAGTGGGGGAGACAATTTGTAAAATTAGAGAAATAGTGTATAAACAAGAAAGTGCATGTGTTGAGATAAAGAGAGTTTATTAAATAAAGAAAAAGCCATGCAGGTAAGCAAAACAAAACAAGGAATTTATTCACTGGTTCCCATGCCATCATGACACCCAGAGTGCTGTGAGAGTAGCCAGGCTCCCAGTACAATGCATGAGAGAAATGGGCATCTCTGACTGGGATCATAGATTCACAGTCATAAAATCATGGAATGGTTTGTGCTGGAAAGGACCTTAAAGTTCATCTAGATCCAATCCCTCTGACATGGGCAGGGACACCTTCCACTAGATCAGGTTGCTCAAAGCCTCATCCAACAGGGCCTTGAAGACTTCCCTCCCAAGAAGCCTTGAAGGAATAGGCCATCCGCAATTTCTCTAGGCAACCTGTTCTAGTGCTTCACTATCCTCACAGTAAAAACTTTCTTCCTAATATCTAATCTGAGTTTCCCCTCTTTCAGCTTAATACCATTACCCCTCATCCTATCACTACACTCCCTGATAAAGGGTCTCTCCCCAGCTTTCCTGTAGGCTCCCTTTAGGTACTGGAAGGCTGCTATAAGATGTCACTGGAGTCTTCTCTTGGAAAATCCATGATCTTGTCAGGCACAGAGGTGAGACTGACCAGTTGTATTTCACCAGGTCTTCCTTTCTCTCTTTTTTTTTTAAAAAAGGGTGTTATTTTTCCCCTTTTCCAGTCAGTGGGAACTTCACTGAACTGCCACGGCTTCTTAAATGTGATGGATGGTGACTTAGCAACTTCATCCACCAGTTCCCTTACAACCCACAGACGCATCTCATCAGGTCCCAGGGACATGTGCAGGTTCCTTAGGTGGTCTCACACTTGATCTTCTCCTACAGTGGGTATTTCATCATTCTCCCAGTCCCTGCCCTTGACTTCTGCAACTTGGGTGGTGAGCTTTGAGCTCTTGATGGTGAAGACTAAGGCAAAAAAGTCCTTGGGTACCTTGGCATTCTCCACACGTTGAGTAACCAGGACTCTTGTTTCCCTCTGGAGAGGGCTCGTGTTCTCCTTATTCCTTCTTTTTTCACTGACATACCTATAGAAACTTTTCTTTTTGTTCTTGACATCATTGGACATATTTAATTCTATCAGGGCTTTAGCTTTCCTAATCTGATCCCTGGCTGTTCAGACAATTTCTCTGTGTTCTTCCCAGGATAAATATCCTTGCTTCCATCCTGTGTAGGTTTCCTTTTTGATTTTAAGCTCCCTGATGATCTTGCCTGACTTTCTCTTCATTGGGTTGCATTGTTCCTAAGCTTGGAGGAGGTCATCCTTGAATATTAAGCAACCTTTTTGGTCCCTCTTCCCTTCAGAGCTTTAACCCATGGTACCATACTAAGGAGATCCCTGAAGAGGCCAAAGTCTGCTTTCCTGAAGTCCTGGGCAATGAGTTTGCCACATATCCTCCTCATTGCCCTAAAGATGTTGAACTCCACCATTTCATGATCACTGCAGCCAAGGCTTCCCTTGAGTTTCACATTCCTCACCGGCCCTTCCTTGCTGGTGAGAACAAGGTTCAGTATAGCACCTCTCCTCGTTGGCTCTCTCATCATTTGGAGAAGGAAGTTACTATCAATGCATTCCAGGACCTTCCTGGATTGCTTATACCCTGCTCTGTTGTCCCTCCGACAGATATCGGGGTGGCTGAAATCTCCCATGAGGACCAGGGCTCGTGAACCTGAGGCTATGCTTATCTGTCTATAGAGGACCTCATCTGCTTGCTTGTCCTTGTTCGGTGGTTTCTAGCAGGCCCCCATTATACACATCAACTTGCATAGTGACCAGAGCATCATCCACCGACAGCCTAAAGGAAGAACTGCAGGGAAGAAAATTACTAAAGCCCTAAATTGAGGATGCTGAACTACCTCAGTGCTACCTCCATAAGATCAGCAGCATGATGGGCTTTTGGCTTTGCCTTGGACAGAGTTGGGAAGGGTTGAGCAAGGAAAGCACAGAGTGTGGGCAAAATCTGCTCTTACAATAGATTTAAAGATCAAGATGAGTGACTTTTGCAACAAACCATACAAGAGTTCCTAGAAAGTAGTGCTGCAAATGGACCCATTGATTCAGTGTAAATTAATTTCTGAACTGCCTCTTTCTTTTCCCATCCTTTCCAAGGTCTTTATTTGTAGGGGTTACAGAGAAGTCAGTAATGGTGTTCCCTGTACTGGTGTTCTGTCTGTGTCTGAAGATGGTGGTTTCTGTGATACAGTCTCTTTTTTCAGACAAAGGAAAGACTAATGACCTCAACATACTGATAAAGGACCTTACAATTTACCATTAGTGCTGCTTAGCCCATATGGCAATCCATTCTTCATAAATGCACTTTGTCTGCTTAATACCAAGGTGAAATCTGGTCACAAGTGGTGTTCCCCAGGGCTCAGTGCTGGATCCAGTTCTGTTCAATATCTTTATCTATTACCTGGATGAAGTGATTGAGTGTGCCCTTAGTAAATTCACAGATGACACTAAGCTGGGAGGAAGTGTTCTGCTTGAGGGTAGGGAGGCTCTACAAAGGGGTCTGACAGGCTGTAGTAATGGGCTGTGACCAACACTATGAGGTTTGACAAGGCCAAGTGCTGAGTCCTGCACTTGAGGCACAACAATCCTATGCAGTGCTGCAGGCTAGGGGAAAGTTGCCTGGCAGAGAAGGACCTGGGCTGTTGGTTGACAGCTGACTGAATATGAGCCAGCAGTTTGCTCAGGTGGCCAAGAAAGCCAATAGCATTTCGGCCTGTAACAGAAACAGCATGGCCAGCAGGACCAGGGAAGTGATTGTGCCCCTGTAGTCAGCACTGCTGAGACCACACCTCGAATACTGTGTTCAGGTCTGGGCCCCTTGCTACAAGAAGGATGTTGAAGCTCTGGAGCATGTCCAGAGAGGAGCAACAAAGCTGGTGAAGGGGCTGGAGCATTGATCTTATGAGGAATGGCTGAGGGAACTGGGGTTGTTTAGCCTGGAGAAGAGGAGGCTGAGGGGACACCTTATTACAGTCTACAACTACCTGAAAGGAGTTTGTAGAGAGGTGGGCGTTGGTCTCTTCACCGAAGTGATGGGTGATAGGACAAGAGGAAATGGCCTCAAGCTGTGCCAGGAGAGACTCAGATTCAACATTAGGAAAAATTTCTTCACCGAAAGTAGTGGACTTGATGATCTCAAGGTTCTTTTCCAACACAGCGATTCTATGAGTCTTATGGTTCTACGAAATTAAAACATGTTTCAGATGAGTCAACATTAATTTCCATGCTGATTTGATAGTCTGATGTTACTACTGTTAGATTATAGGAAAATTAAAGAAAGCAGGGGCTCACTTAGTTCCTGAGGATAAAAAAAATAAAGAGCTGAAAAACTAGGACATGTGATGCAGCCTGACAGCAAATGCCCAGGCACTTCAGGGGCATGATGCTATCCTAAGACTAGAGAGTAAGACATTTGAGAAGAATTATTCCAGCATATATCGAAAGAGTTACATTAGCTCTGTTAGTAAAGTCAGCAATTGATATTGTGGTAACATTTATTATTCTGCTTAATTTCAAAAGGTGAGTAACAAATAACTTGGAGAGAAGCAAATTTTAGTATTTGTGGACAAATTGCTTAACCAACAGTGGATTTGGTTCTCCTTACTTCTACCGGCTACATGAATAAGTTTTAGTAATCATTTTACATCCATTTTTATGCTCTTCTCCTGGCATGGTATCACAGTTGCTTTCTGTCCTCTGCTAGGTGTATGAAGTACAGGACCCATCATATCGGTACAAGTGCTGTGCTTCTTCTATTCATCCATGGATTTATCAGGAAAGTGCTTCAAAGCTCTGGTCCTTCCTTTTGTAGGTTGTATTCTTTTACTCAGTCTCAAGCGATAGCAAGTGGAATCTGATTGGATGAGTTACTAAAATATGTGTGAATTCTTCACTGTATACTGATAGGAGTTTCCCTTTCTTGTTTCCTCAAGAGCTGTGTATGGCCCTGTCTGATACAGTGCTGCTATGTAGCTGGTGCTCAGGGAGCATGAAAATAAAAGACTTGTGCCCAGGGTTTGCACACCTCCTGCACCTAGGAAAAGAATCTGACATTTCTTTCAGAAAACCAGAAGACCAACATAATGTAATTGGGACTGGGTAGGCTCAGAGCAGAGGTCTAGCCTAGTACCTTATCTCCAGCATTGTATGCCTATAGAAAAGTAAGGAATAGGGACAACTTCCCTTTTCCGTCTCTCAGAGGGCTTGGAAAAGAGTTAATCCTCCAGCCTTTATATTGCACTAATGTTTCAGACAACTGTTAGGTCTTTCTTTTCCCTTTCAGCCTCTTCCACCTTTCCACTCAGATCTCATATTTTAAGCAGTTACAGAGTTCTTATAAGTCTTCATCGCGGGATGTGGGAAACTGCCTCCCTGCTTGTTGGAAACAAACATTGCAAATGCTGGGGAACTTTCCAAGGGCCTGGTTCTCACCTTACAGACGGCTAGTCAAAAGTTGGGGTCAGGTAAATACAAGGGTCCTTGGTCAGAAGTGCTCACAAGCTGCACGATGCTTCTGTAAGAGAGGTGCTTTAAATGGGACACAGAGTGCGCCCCCATCCCTGGCAGTGAAGAAATCAAAGTTACATTCTGTGTCTTATGAAGACACTCTTTTACTCTCTCTCAATATGATTTTTTAATTATTATTTTTTACTGTAGCATCTTCAGAATATTTGTTTTGCAGGTAGTTCACATTTCGGATACTTTCCTGCTAAGCTGTCATCTCTTCCTTGGTTTTGCATGCCTGCCTTCTCTATCTGACTCTTTAGATTAACTGAGACAATTTTGGAAGGATCACTCACAGTCCATCAAAACCCTGAACACGTCCTTTGAATGATTTACAGCTCCTTTCAATTTAATGTCTTCTCAAAACTTAATTAATGCTCTCTTTGTCCCATTAACAATAGAAATAATTTATATATAAAGTCCAGACTTCTGATGCCTGTCTAGCCTGAGAGCAAAAGACTGGTACTCAATCTCAAAATGATTTTTTCAATTACTTCTGCATCTGCCTGACAGTATTTACATTTAAAGCATATTTCCTTAGCTTGCTTATGATTGCTACCTGTGATAGTATCAAGTCATACAGAAGGCAAAGTAGTATATCCCTAGTGTTTGCTTCCTTATTAGCAAGGCCTAGTTACCTTGCAGAAGAAGAAATTTACTTATAAAGTCAAAGCAGCAGTAATAGCCAGTAAAATCACTCATTATTTTTTTATAAGCTTATAATACATATACAGCTAGATAGATGTCTTACCTATCATACCAGGTTCTCTGATGTTATTTAGCATACTCAAAGGAATAGGTGTTCTTGATAAAACATTAATTCCTCTCTCAAGTTTTGGTTGATGTTCTGTTTCTTATTTGCATTTATTTCAGGAAGTCCAGTAGGCCATCTGTTTTATGATTTCTGATATTTATTTTGCTAACATGATATTCATCAAATACTTTCTGTGGCAGCACAAAATATGGCTAATAAAATCGCATTCTTTTATCAAATGACAACAACTTAGGGTTGGAACTTACTCTGAGGTGAGGAATAAGTTGAAACTAGTAGAATTTAACATGGCTGACAATGCAAAGCTTTACACTGAATTAATACAAATCTGTCTTTGGTGCATACTTGTGGTTTTTGTAGTACTGAACAGCTGTGTTTGCTTTTAACTGAGAAATGGTCCCTACAGTTCAATATTTAATGTTACTTATGATTCTGGAAAGCACAGATTTATTTCTTTAGTCTTTAACCAGAAAAAAACACAAAACTGGAAATCACTTTGGGGCACAAATGGATTATATAACTACAAGGGAATGGAAAATGTTTTCTCGATTTGTGTAGCTCTTTAGTCTTCATATTTTAGCACAGTAAAATAAGGCCAGGATTTGATCAGTTATTTAAATGCTACGAAAAATAGCTAGCTAAGCAAAATAGTTTCTTTTACTGGCAGCCAACTCAGGAGAGTGAAACATGACAGCACTAAGTTTACCAGATCTGCACGGGTCCTGAGGAGATAATGGAGATACTAACTTGGAGCAGAGCTGTTCATTATGAGGTGGTTGTCCATTGTATGGGAAGTTTAGCAAGGGAAGCGGGAAGAGCAGTCTTGCAACTCTATTCTATAGTGTAGTACTGGCCTTCAAAGCAGTTCTGTCAGTCTCCTGTGCCAAGCCCTCAAGCATGGATGAGGACTAAAGGTGAGTAAGATCAGAATTCAAATCATAAAGACTTCCAGCACCTCTCCTCTTTAACAGCAAATATCTTTGTTTCTAGATAACTCTTGGCACAACATGTACAAATCATGAAGACAATGGGGAGAAAACTGTAAATGGCAAAATTGAAACAACAGTTTCTTGCTAACTCAACCTTTTCTAGAAGCCCAGGGAAAAAACATTTTTTTACATGGATTGTAACACCTTTGTTACATGGGGTGAGGAAGCAGATCACTTTTCATTTGCAGATGAGGAAACGCATTCCTTAGGGCTGGGATCCAGTGGTGGAGATCTTGGAGCTGATTAATGGCTAAACATAAAGTATTTGAAATAACAGAGACGGTCCCATTCTCTTCGAAGTGTCTAGCTTACACACTGTGTTTGACAAAGATAAGGGATTCTGTCTGTGTCAATTAAGCTTTAAAGTTATGGTATGAAGTTTCACCTAACACCTCTACTTTCCTCTTTAAATGCATGTAACATCAAAAAGCGGGGGGTTATGTGAAGACCACCAATGGACTTATTGTCCAGTTTTGCTTAAAATTATTCAAGATATTCCAAATACGATGTATGGTATCATCTTTATGATACACATTTGCAACTTTGTGGTGACTGGGAAAGAGAAATGCCTATCTATCAATATTTTGCAGAGTTCCAAAAAAAACCCACTAGATCTGAAAATCTACATGCATTAGAGTTATGCTAGAATGTGTGGAAAGCGTAATATGCATGCACAATATTATCTTACGATTTCTTTGTGCTGCTTACACATCCAGGACAGTCATAAGATGTTCCGTTCATGCACGGGATGAGGGCTAGCTGGGCTTGGAAGTCTTGCAAATTACTGAAATTATCTTGAATTGTCCTACAAAATAGTTTTGATAAATGCAATCAGTGTTCTTTAGCCCGTACACTGGCAACTTTGTTCTATGGTTGAGATGTTCACAAAGCTAAACTTTGAAAAACAAATTATACAACATGCTAGTAATTTTGTTAGTAGTAGAGAGCCACTGTTCTACTTACATGGTGCCTGCACTTTCAGACAGTTTATAGTGGAAAATGAGCTACTCCTGGGCAGTTTTTCCTCTGCTGTGGGAATAAATAGAGATGTCAGAATTGCTAAGCCACCTCAGGGAGATTTGGGTTAAGATTTCTTGTAGACCTTCTCATAAATGAGATCACATAATGGCTCATAGGGTTTACATATGCTGTCAAACAACCTATGTTTCTGTTTGAGCTTGAGTCCATTAACTGTTTTGTAAAACAACCCTTTCTACTACTACAGCTGCAACCTGACTGTGCTTGTAAGGCCTCTGGAGCTAAAGCAGGGAGGTAACACGTTCCCTCATTATCCCTCATGAAAGTCAGTTCCTGTCCATTATGCTTCTTAGAAGACAACGCACCTGAACTATCCCGCTTGGGAGACAGCAAAGGACAACTTTCAGTCATGAGTGACTCTGTGGTCACTAAAAATATAATACCTTTCAGTGAAAAGTCAAACTGTTCTGCAAAAACTACTGCCAAAGTTGGTTCTCTTGTTAGTGGATCTTCCATCTTTGCAAGGAATGACTTATGGACTATGCTCAGGACAACGAAATTGTCGTTGTCTGCATTTTGGGACATCATGCAATTCAATTGCAAATATACATTGAAGGTCTAGCTGACAGTAGAGGTCATTCTGTCCCGTCATCCAAGAGTAACACACCTCTGCACTGCTATCTGCCTACGTCCCAAAGTGCCTATGTATCCCCAGGATAGTGAAAGAGACTAAATTGCCAACCTGTTGCTCATGCTATACTTCTTTACGAAATAGCCTTAGAATAAACATTTAATAATGGGAACAGAAGAAGAAGGGAACTTTATCTAATGGTTATATGGCTTGGTATTTTGTAGCTGAGTGGAAAAATGAGAGGAAGATACAGTGGAAAATGGCATTTGAAGTCCGATCTCCTGACTGTGAAATAGAAAGGAATGGATGAAATTATTGGGAGGCACAAAGTTCAATTTCATATCACCTGATCTTAATGTAGTGACAGCTGCTTGTGTGAAATTTGGTCATCTGTTCCCTTGTTCCCCCCCCCCGCAAGACTGCAGTCTCATAATGCAGGTCCAGCTCTAAGGCTCACAGGGATTACCAGTGAGATATGGCCTTTGCTTAAATATGGAACAAACTATGAAAAGTAGCAAGAGAGATTAATCTCAAGCATCTGTGCTTGGGTAGTAAAAACTGTTTCTGACCAAAGAAAGTGTTAGGTGTCTGTTGTAATCACAATTACAGTCGTTTTCCATCTCACCCACAGTAGCAGGGCATGCGACCTAATCTGTGGGTAGGAGAGGTTAGATCCAGATAGGCAAATGAATACTTCAGCAACACACTGCAGTGGCTGTGGTTTTTGCTATCCAGCCCTTGTGCTGGATTTCAAAAGTCTGCAGTTGGCTTGCTGTAGCAAACAGTGCAGGTGAGGGTTTCAAAATCATACAGTCTGCCTGGTCTGCTGGGCCGAGACATTCTGACAGTGAGAGGGTAGGAATTAGGGCTGGAGGTGGCAGTGTGAGAGCTCTGGAATATTTGCACAGCAATAAGTTGAGATTTCAGTACCAAGCTGGATGTGTTTTGAGATAAGCAGAAGCAGAATATTCTGAAACTTGGGAGACATTCAGATGAAATACGAGGTACCTGTGGAGCCTGCACAAAGCCAAAGATGTGGGTGAAAATCAGAGGAACCCACAAGAAGGCAGATATTGTGATGGGAGTCTGTTATAGACCACCCAGCCAAGAACAAGAAGCTGATGAACTCTTCTAAAAACAACTGGGAGAAGTCTCAAGTTTGTTAGCTCTTGTCCTTGTGGGAGGCTTCAATCTTCCAGATGTCTGCTGGAAGTACAATACAGCAGAGAGGAAGCAGTCTAGAAGGTTCCTGGAGTGTGTGGATGACAACTTCCTCACACAACTGGTGAAAGAGCCGTCAAGGGAAGGCGCCCTCCTGGATCTACCGTTGTTGAAGAGAGAAGACCTTGTGTGACAGTTGGAGGACACCTGGGGCAAAGTGATCATGAGATGATAGAATTCTCAGTTCCAGGTGAGGGGGTGTGTGTGTGTGTGCAAGATATGAACTCTGGAAGGGATAGGCCTCTTGAGTGGACTACAGGGAGGAAGTGAGATCATGCAGAGGAAAAATCTAGTTGGCTGTTGCCCTTTTTTAACATAGGCAAAGATGAGCAAGAGAAAGTTAAAGTATGATAAACTGCTAAAGGCACAGAGCTGCTTATGTAGCAAAGCATATATGCTTCTGTCAGCTAATTCTGGTTAGAGGAAAAAAAAGGATAGTTTCTCTTGGGTTAACACACAATGACAGTTCTTTAATCAGAACCATATACATCAGGTTTTTTCCTAGTCTGGTAAACTTCCTGCTGAAAATCGAATACCTACCAAAAGGCAAATACCTTTCAGCTGTGGCACGACCTTGTTGCTTACTCAGCAAGAGATCACAGCTCTAAAAATAAAGAAAAAGAAAAAACTTCCATTTAAGGAGATAGCTTCTCAGTCATTTTTCTTTTAATTTTTTCAAAGGGGGCACAAAGATTTTAGGTAGCCTAATCCTGTGGAGAAAATTATGAGTATTGGTGCGTATTTCCAACCAGGTTCCCCATAGAAACCAATCATAAACAACCATGCTGCACAAGCACGTCCATTTCCTCGTAATAAGTTTTGAGCTGTGGCATCTACCTCAACCCAACTGACTGTGTCAGGTGTCACAGAGGGCAAGTTCCATTTGCTAGCAGAAAACAGACACATTCTGAGGGTCCTCAGCAAGTATTAGACTAGGGAGCACTCCATCTTTATTAGATATTCAGTTCCTCAAGGCTGAGACAAAAACCCAAAGAAATCAGATCACTTCTCAAGAAGCCAGTGCCACCTCTCACCATACAATCGTGACTGCTTAGAAAGACCTGAATGCTTCCCACTGGGATCCATCTGTTTTATCATGAAGTCAGGCTAATCATGAATTTGGCCAAGAAAACTTCAGTGTAGGAACTCTGTATTATTCCTGCATGACCTTGTTTTCAGCCTCATACTGGTGGTATTGGGAGGATGATGTCAGATGGAAAGAGCTCGATCAAACAGATTGAAGGCAGATGTAGAATGGCCACATTTATCCTTTTTTGTTCAGACAAGGATAATTTGCTCCACAAGATCCTCGTTTCCTTAAAGAGACTTAAAAGTAGGGATATCTAGCTGGACTTCTGGGGTTGCGGCCCAACACAGTACCTAAACTTTGGCAGGGTGAATAGACAGGTCTATTTATTCACTAATCATGTGCTCACCTTCCAAGGGTACTTATCTGAGAAACTGCAAAGACTGCTCCTTTTTCTGAGGATGGGGATGTTAGGTCAAGTCAATTATCCTCCTCTTTTCTATGCATGTATCATTAAAGGTAAATTGGGTATAACATACCATAGATCTTCATATTTATGACAAAAGGCAGCAAATCCTGAAATCTTGTACTGATTTGTGCTCCACATAAACTGTAATCTGATATAAATTGTTCATGCAGTACCAAAGTGGGCTTCATGTAGCACACTATACAAAAATCAGTTCCTGTTTCTACATTTTGGCATGTATCCAAAAGCATCTAAAGAAAGACTTCAAATGCCTTAACCATATCATCTAGTTGCCATAATTTTTTTTTTCTACAAATCAGACATACCCAAATACTCTGAACTCATTATTTATGTCAAAAGAACAGCAGCATTGTATCAACTAGCTGCATTTACTTAATTTGCCTGTTGACAACTGCACTCCTGAAAGTCCTTTGTGCTCACTTTAAAACTCCTTCATATAGGTGTACTGTCAACACAGTTAATCAATTTGCCCCTGCTTCTGTCTATACAGAATTAATATTCCTTCCTCAAACTACATTGCTGTGAAAAAGGCACATTTTTTCAAATGTGCTGGTATGCTAGAGGGAATAAAAATCATAGTATTACTAGGACAAGTGAAAAAGACTCTTCCTTTTTTAAGTCATGGTATTGCTAGTTAGAACACCACTAAACAAGGAAGACCATGACTGCTTCACAGTTTTGGGACACCAGAACACTGTGGGCTACAATTTATAAAAGAGTGAAAACTTTGGATAATAAAAAGCCTCTGAACTTATTTCCATCATTGCAATGCGGAATGGTGTCAAATTAGTGCTCTTACAGCTTTCCTGACAGCACAAGTCACAAACTTCAGTTCTGGTAAGGACTACTGGGATAGGAATACTGCTCAAGCCACTCCTGAATGGTACCCTGGGCTGTCTGGTGGCAGTTATTCATCATCCGAGGTTCCCATAGAGCATAAAATGAAGATTTCCTTTTGTGACAGTTTCGACTGTTTATAATATCACTAAAACACCGAGTTACTCAGAACGTGATATTCTGGCTCCCACCTCAAACCTGGTTGCTTCAAGCAGAGTAGATTACATTGTTGTCAGATCACTGCCACAGCATCCAAATCTAAGCACACCTCAAAAATGTTATAGAGGTCTTAATGCCTAGCGACGCTGAAAAGCAAGAAAGGAAAGAAAATATTCTCTTCCTTTCACCAGTGTTGAAACTCTCCAGATAGCTCTGGAGGTTTAATTAAAAGGACACTCAAGAACAGAAAGACATTGAAAATTTAAAACATGGACAGCCCTTTTGTTGCAATTTTCTTAGAAATGCAGCAACCACAATGAAGGATACCATTTAAGGCCACGAAAAAAAAATCAGTCACAAGGACACAAAAAATACCCACTGATCAGTGTATGTTAGGTTTATTTTTTATTTACAGAGTAGAGATGCCTAATCAGTTATAAGATTAGGCACCTGATAATTCAGCTTTTTGTAAAAGTATATAAATATATACATGAAACACTAAAAAGCAAACATCATTAACTGTGGTACTTACAGTAAACATTCACTACTATCCTTATGCTAGCAGGCATCTCTTAAAGCTTAAATGCTGATTTCAAGATACCTTCTATAAAATGGCCGTAACTGTACTAAAAGGGTAAAAATTCTGTGCCATAAACAAGCTTTTAAAACAGACTAGTAAAATGCCTTCGAAATAAAGTTTGCCAGGATAAAAATACTGCCTCATCCCTCCCACTCCCCTACTCCATAAGAAACAAATATCCCAAAACGGTTGCAGAACGGTGGGAAGTATGATAAGATTACTTTTTCTTCTTTTTTTTTTTTTAAATTAAAAATATCTCTATTTCACTATTTTATCACATATTAAGGAAGCCGCAAAAAATGCAGCTTTATTAAATATTATTTACTGTTATACAAAAATCTCACATGTCCATGGGGCTGAGGACATTAGTGGTATTGTAGGAGTTATCCCTTTTCCTTACAATTATATATCTTATCTGGAATGATGGAGAAACTTTATAGAAAAGACACTTGACAACAACTGAAGAAAGGGACTGGAAAACAATTGGCAGAACAAAGAAAACATGTGAGAGCCTCTGGACCTCCTTTCTTCCTTCTGCTTCAGTGTTTTATTTGCCTCTCTGATGTTCTTTATTTTGGAGAAGATTGAGGACATAAAGGACAACCTGGTAGCAGAAAATGTACTGATCCTGCAAGGGAAAGGAAATCACAGAACACGTGAAAAATGCTTGCAGAACCTAAGCAATTCACTCTCATCTGTGCTACACAGGTGTACAGCGCTTTATTTCAATACTCTTCTGCAGTTAAATAAAAAACCCCACAAAATAAAAACCCCACAGTGGACAACTATGCAACTTTAACTTCAAACAAATACATTTGTTTGAATGCTACAATTCTTCAACAAAAAAAATTTAAGAAACAACCCTATGATATAACAATTCCTTCACATCCAAAGAAAAAGTGCAGATTCTAACAAAACCTTGTGATGCCCATCTCAAGGTAAAGTTAATTGACTCTAGATCATTCTCTAAACATTCATTTGACTTCTGGCTGAATATCTTCCCAAAGGAGATTTCAAGACACCTCTGGTAGCATCAGTGGTTTATAGCAGCTACAGTTGGGCCTTCTTCAGTTTATACTGCAGATTTTAGCCAAAAAAAGCTCTGCTTTTGAAGATTAAAACAGCCAACTTTTATTTTAAGCACAGATCAAAACAGCACAGCATGTTAAAAATTGCCTGCATTTATAACCATTAAATAAATGCTGCTACTCACTGCTGTGCATCTGTTTTAATTCTCACTACACAAACATGGCATTAGAGGGCACTACAATAATTACTGTGTGCATCACAGAAAATTTCCTAGCATATCAGTTAGAATTTCAGTGTCTTTCCTTTAGTGCATACCTGGGGAAGCCAGACTTACCTCTGTCTGAACCATCCCATGTCTCTGCAGACGCATTGTGCGCACCAGGTCTGAGATGTCAAACTACCAAAACAAAACAATTTAAACATTCAAAAAAGATGTACATGCATATAAAGGAAACATCCCCAGCATCAAAGCAATGAATCCAACTAAGTACACTAAATCTTTACACATTCCTAAAAAGATATGCTACACCAGGCCACTGAAGGACATGCACATAAGAAAGCTAGCACTCTCCTCTGGATCACACTAGAAAGCATATCCCTGGTTGTGCTGGAACTGTTAATTTACATACCCTCATCTCCAGCCGAGATGTTTGTATGCTGACTTTTTGATTCAGTTGCCTAAACAGATACATATGGTTGGCTTTCAGCTGCCCTCCAACAGTTTATGGACCTCGGATCAATTGAGTGCCACAACTCTCAAACCTAATGCCATTTAACGTGACAATTCCACTGAGTACATCAAGCTAGGTAAGGCAGGTGTTTTAGCTTTTCCTTCAATTGTCCATGTTATCATGGCAACAAACTATTGTTCCCAAGCGATATGCCAGAAGTCTGCTACAATAGGAAGCTGTCCTTGTGAAGTACCCTAGTCTCAAGTGGCATCTAACAATGCTGGATTGTTGATGTGTCAACAAACAGGGTACTTGACAAGATTGCCTGCACTAACCAAAGAACCAATGGGCATTACAGCTTTTCCTCCCCCAGATCAAAGAGACATTTCACAGTTATTACTGTTCTACACTCTGATTTATGTTATATTAAGACATGGCCAGTATGCTACTCTTAAAAGCATGGCAATTTTTTTTAAAGAATTGAATAGATCAAATGGAAAACATACTTCCTGCTAGTCAAAAACACAGCTTAGCCTATTCTCTTGGGTACTCACATCAAGGTCTCTGCTGATTAACCCCAGAACAACATCTATACAAATAAGGGTCCCTGATCGTCCAATGCCTGCGCTGCAGTGAGTTATGATAGGTCCTGATTTGTGGACATGCCGCATGTAGGAGATAAAAGTAAGTAGGTCATCTGGTTGAGAAGGAGTGTCATGGTCAGGCCAAGCGATGAAGTTCAGATGGGAAATGTGCCGTGCTTCACCTGTCTGAGGTTTAAAACCAACAATAATAACAAAATGTTATACATGCGAAGAATACAGAGACAAAAGGTAGTTCTCAAAGGAAACAGTCTCAGGAAAGAGGGCTTTGCCCAATGAAGTTGTTTTGTAATTTGATATGAAACAAAAGAAACAATGAGCTAAACTGAAAACAACTAGGAAGTAATTGAAGGTTCACTATGCAGACTCAGTTGATCACACAAAGGAATGAACCAGCCCGACTAAAATTATTAGTGAATCTCCTGTCCCTATATATGTTTGTGGTCAAAGTCACCTAGGCAGCCAAAATTTAATCACATGAGCATAATGAAATAGTGTCATGGACTGCCTTCTATAAAAGTCATACAGCAGGATGAGCTGCAATGAAGAAGAGTTGCCCAGTAATGATCACTGGGCAAAGAGGAGAAGCCCAGCCCTACCTCTTGTAGACACTGTGATTGAAAGCAGGCAAGCCAGCAGTATGAGGATAAAATTGCCAACACTCTGAAAAAAATTCTCAGCATACAGAATGAGATTTGCTTACCTGAATCTCTTCTAGCTGCAGCACTCTAATGATAAAGCCCTTCAGCTGCTGGAGTCTTACAAGTGCAAGCCGCAGTCTATCATTTATCATGGTGGTTTTATTGAGTACATCTGGCCAGTAACGCTGGCATTTTATCTTTTCTCCTTCAACCTCCTGAGTCATCATGGCAATCACAGTACACTTTTGCTCCCAAACCATTTGCCAGAAATCTGCTACAGTAGTAGGGAGAGGTCCTTGACATGCAATGTAAACAAATTCTTCATTCCCCACTGGCATGCGAATGAAGCTGGCATTGATGTATCCACCTTCAATCCCAAGAGGTACTCTAGTGGTATCATCTGTAATCCCCATACAATAAAAATACCTCAGTGTTATGTGTGCACATAATTAGACCTTCATACAATAGAGATGCTGAGCCATACACACTCACATAGTATTTATCTACACAGATGCTTCCAGATCTTATTAAAAAAACAAAAGTCACTACAGTACTTGCTTTAGGATACTATTTAGTACTTGTCTTTGAATAAAGAAAAGGATGGCTACGGAGAAATCTAAATCAGCAGACAGGCAGGATATCCAATTTGAACTGCAGCATCTCTGAAACTGAGGTTCAGTATTAACCACTTAGAACAAACTTTTGTCAGTTCTCACTTTGCCACACATCTCCCACCTACTGAACAGAATTTTGTTGCAGGAAATTTACTGAAAACAGTATACGTGTCTGGTCTTCCAATTTCACATGGATAAAACCCAAAAAATCATCTGGCTCCATATGTACCTCATTTAAGACACAGGACCCTTGAAACAACTGAAGAATCTGAACATCCAAACCTACCTACTACAGTATTGTATTGTTCTCCAGTCTTAAAGTGTTTTCTAAACACTTGCTTTAAATTTGTAGAAAATGAGTCACAGACAGTTTTTTCCCCTACTCAGCAGCAGAACTAGGATTGAGAATCAAAGCATGCCAGTTCTGACTAAACTCCTTGGACCATACAGGTGGCAACAAAATATCAACTGTGAACTTCATATTAGTTAGGACTTACAAGGAAGTATGTTTTTATATCTGTTCTTTTTCCTGTTCTCCTTTGCTTGTCCAATCAAACACTGATCCAAAGGTTTTAACTCCTGAAGGTTCTGCAAAGAAGCAATTATACATGCATTAGAATGGTAACAAGCATTAAGAGCAGTTATGGAACCAAGCCTTTAACAGGCAGAATCGCTTAAAAAAAAATTTCTAATGTGGCTTGCAAAATAATTCAGTCACAAGAAGGAATCCAATTTCACATAGCTAAGAAAATGAAACAAAATTAAAAAAAAACCCTACCATCCGGTAAATATTTTATGTCATTCACCCAGTAAAGGAGATCTTGTAACATGGTTGACTTAAGATTTCGGAAAGGCTGTTTTCACATTCTGCAGCAAGACTTTGCAGTCTCTATTTAACTTGTCTGTGTCTGTTGACATCATATTCACTTGGTAACTTACCACAAATAAGAGAGATGTAAACAACCTTTTGAATTCATTCCCAGTTCAAACTAATTTTATCTCTCAGCAGCTAGTAGGGGCAGGGAGAGAAGTCTTTGGCAAAAGAAGTCTTTTCATTTTAGAGCTGCAAATTAAAGCACTGTGGTATTTAAAGCAGTGACAAGCCCGCCATCCTATTTCTGTTTCATACTAGAAAAAAGGACTTTAAAGAAAAAATAGTTACTCACTTCAATCTCTTTAGAAGGGACTCCCTGTTCCAGCAATCCACGCAACATCCTGATCACTGACTTCAATTTGGCTCCTGAGTACTTGCCTCCAGGGAGAACGTTCACAGTAGGGAGTGCAGAGATCTGCTCATTTGTCCCTAAAGGGAAATCTAGCAGAACAAGATTGATTGATATAAATATAAATAAATAAACAGCTAAGACTAGGGAAATGTAAACTGTAGTGCATGCTGGATTTCCTTGTTGCTCTTTACCACTGTTTTCTCTAGAATCCTCCATACACCAGAAAGAATGCACAGTTGTACTCTCAGCTGCACAGACAAAAGCAATTAACTAACAAACCCAGTAGGATGCAAAATCCGCTTTAATGAATCCAGGAAACGACAAAATTAATAAACCAAGAGTTTAAAAAAAGTAAAGACTAGATTCTGCCAAATGCATCAAATTGAGTAGTGTTTCATTCTGCCACACTGAGAGGCAGTGGAAGATAGAGTCAAGATAAAGAAAAAAAATTGCCATCTACTCTGTGTTCAAATTAGGCATGTGAAGCACATAGCACAGTTATCTGATCACAAACATCTATATCACAGCTTTTGCCAGGTAGGTACTATGGAATAAAGCATTTCAGCTGATTTCAACTCTATTACAACTAGAGGCACATCACTGTGAATACTTGTTCCTATTAACTCTCAGACATTTATTACACAAAGCTGTAAAGATCCTTTTGGGTGGGTTGGTGAGCTGTTATATTTCCCATTGTACCCATCATTACATCCTAAAAACATATCCAGGACATTTTAAAATTCACTCCTGACGTTTTGCATATTTAATGTGATCCTTAGTTTTCCACTAATGATTTGTTAAAGTTCTTGCCTTTATTTACACATTCTTGGCTGGCTGATTCAATCGGTAGTTCGTCACTTCCCCATGTGATTTCATCTTCATCTGCTTGGCTCAAGGGCAGTTGTGGAGGAGATCTATAGGATAACAAGATGTGGAAGTAAGAAAGAACACCCAGAAATAACAAACACATATGCAATCTAACAGAAATTTGCCAGAAAGTAATTCATAGCTACAAGTACTTCTGGACTGGATCCTTACCAGTAATCTCAAAAAACTCCACAAGTTTTTTTTCCTGTTTTTCTGAATTTCC
Source organism: Cuculus canorus (assembly GCF_017976375.1). Taxonomy (NCBI): domain Eukaryota; kingdom Metazoa; phylum Chordata; class Aves; order Cuculiformes; family Cuculidae; genus Cuculus; species Cuculus canorus. The sequence continues at coordinate 60,748,848 of NC_071404.1, forward strand.
AGCCGGGTAAAAAGGTAACAGGTTAAAAAGAACCACAAATCTAGTAATAACTATCACTGCAACTACTCATCAAAGTTGAAAGAGTAGAATAACATTCAATAGGAGATTTGTACCATTCACTTAATCCACTACCTATACACTAGAATATCTATTTTCAACTGCAAGTTTTCTGGCTTTTTTGACAATGGTGATAAACATATTAAGTATTTTAGGTCATAATGTCGCTGCTTGTGCTAAGTCTCAATCCAAAATTTCCAGAATCTTAATCAAAACATAAAAAGAAGTATATACACTTTGACTGAAGCTTCACTTAGACTAAGGACTAAAACTATTTCATAAACAACCTTGGAAATGTCCAAAATTCAAGGTGGCTCAAAGGGACAGCTAGTAACTTGGCCAGCATTCTTAGTTTTCCATGTGAAAACAAGAAGCCCCAAGCACTCAAATGGGAACAGATGGACCAGTGAAACTGTATGGTTCAGCTTCTGTGCTCTAAAATCAGAAGAACTAACATTAATGAAGCTTGTAAAGATTGTTATTTGGAGCCACTACAACACAACCCTTGTAACCACATATCAAAGGAATAAACAGAACTAGGGCATAGAGAACCACATAAAGCTGACTAGTATTCAGGCAAATTATAAAATTTTAAATAACAATAACAAGCAGAGAACAATTAAAGACATTGCACAGTTATTTTATTGTGTTTGTTTTGGTTTAGAGGTGTTCTTTTTTCCCCCTCCCTCTCCTTATAATGTATCCCTCTTCAGAGTTCAGTCCTCATAGGTTTGCTTTTGGGCAACACTACAAAAGAAATCTTACCTTTCTGGCACAGCTTTTACTTCACAACAGTCTTCACAACCATTTACATGTGTTGGCTGGTGGAAGAAATATTTCAAAACACAGTAAAAAGGACATATTTATAACACTCACCCATTGTAAATTTTAAACAATTAACAGTTACATGGATTATTTCCAAAGGGTATTAAGTTCAAAGCGGCACATAATGACAGATTTTCCTCTTTTAGACATCTCATTAGCCCAGAATAACAGAGGACAAGAACACTGAACACTTGGAAAAACGCTCTACTGTAACAAGGCCAAAATGCTGTCTTAAAATCATTCCTGATTCATAGCAGCAGTAAAGCCACCTAAATTTTCTCCAGTTGACTTATTTTGTTTCTAATACTTAAAAACCCTTTGTGAGGTTAAGTTTGATAGTGAAAACTTCTGCCTCCTGTCAAGTCGTCACTCCTATGTAGAACAGAACAGGGCTTTACCTCTAAACAACAGGTACTGCTACGCACATCTTTCTCAATAGATGAAAACTCAGCAAGAAAAGGAGGCATTTTGGTCCTCCTTTCAAGAAAAACCTCTTCAAAACCATTTGTACTTATTAGGCCAGCTGGCAAGTTTCCACTGCCATACTCAGAGAATTTTACTCGTGGATCTCCTAGAGCACACTGACACAGGACCAGTTTCCCAATTTGACTCTCAGATCTACTAAATGGACAGAAAGCTGCAACAGCTAGGATGTGCTGGGTAGATAGAATTCTTCTGATATGAAATGAGAAAACACCTGGGCATCTAGTGTAAAACTAGACATGCAATAATATAGGATAAAACTAAATTATTCAAGTTAATGAACATATCCCAGCAAAAAGAAGAAGGAATTTAAGTCTACACAGCATCCATTGCAACTGCTTCCCTTCTTTGAGCAGAAATCAGGGAAATCTTTTATATTAAATACCTGAAATATTAACTATCACCCTTTTTGAAAAAAAGCTGTTGTTTTTTATCACAGTGTATTTTACACAGTATAGAATAACAAAATAACTTTGTTCACTTATATAGTTAATTTATGATTGAATAGTCATACACTATTTTAAAAGAAATATTTGCACACCATTTACAAGCTACTAACAACAAAGATGTTCCTATTTAAGGGACACATAAAGTTATTTTCACAAGTTCTATGTTAATAAGAAAATAATAAACTGAAGGACCATCTGAGAAAGCAATCTCAGTGGACAAATGTCTGCCAGCTTCTTGCGGTCCCACCTCTGAAAAATCTTCAGGTAAAGAAGACCCATCACAGTCTGTGTCTTCTGACTTATCTTCTGCCAGCTTTCCATTCATGTCCTCTGGAATAGGAAAATCAGTACACACATCATAAACACACCAAAAGACATCCAGGAATCATCTTCTCACAGATGTGAATCCTCTTACATCTGTCTGGTGCGACACTGGGAATACAGGTGCCAGAATAACCAAGAAACATCTTTCAAATCTCTTTTGACACCAGTGTGTGAAAAAGAGGTCCTACTGTACAGAATAATCAGACTTTCAGCTTCCTTCTTTTATAACAGGAACAGCTGTCAATACATATGGGGTTGTTTGCATAGCTAATACATCCATGCCACAGCATTATGGATGGACAGGCTACCGCTAATAAGTTATCAGATTCCCATGTAAAGGGTTTCTGCAATTCAATTACATTTGGACCAGCAATAGGTCTAAACCAGGATTCCATTTGCTCTTTGTATTAACAAGACCTAATTAAGATGTGCCAGATAAAATATGACTTGTATCCCTCTGCTACAGTAGTTCTCTGTTGGTGTATCTCATGGATTCAATTAATCTTCAGTTGCAAAGGGTAGATCCTAGTTACAAGAAATTGGAAATAGTGGAGCTCCAATCATATTCTGGCATAGCCAGAACCTCAGTGTTTCTTGATTTCTAACACAACAGCCAATGACAATAACCCAGTGAACTTGAAGAGCAGCAGAAAAGCTGAAATAATTATAATTTGGAAGTTATATCTTGAGTTGTAGAAGGAACTTCTACAGGAGTGGCAAGCACCTTGCTTGACCTTGTAGAGCATACTTACATAGTATGACACCATAAAGGAACCACAAATCCTACTCTACACTAAATTTCAGTTATTATCAACTGAAGCTGAGGAGATGGACTGGAAGTGTACAGACAGAAGCAGGTACTGGAAAAAAATGTTTCTGAACGAGGCAAAGCAGGTTGGAAAATCATTTGGTTTTGAGAGCTCTGAAACACATTTCCAAGTTGTGCAATCTGCAACCAATGAAATATTGAAATGCTTCAGCTAGTGGCAAGTTGCAGAACTGCATGCCTAAACAACATGAACTCCACTCAAGAGACAATTCCAGAATGGAATTAATTTTCCCAGATTACTTAAAGCAAAATCCAGATCTATTAAACTAGAACTTGACTTACTAAATTGCATCTGAAGTTCACTGGAATCACTAACCACTTGTCTGTGTGTTTTTCTTGGGAAACTTTCAGTTCACACATCAATTCAATGTCAACTCTCCCTCTTGCCAAATAAACAGCTTACTTGGCACCTTGTTTTGAGAAGTATTTTGCTGTCAATGATATACCTTTTTAAGGACTCATGTTACCTGACAGGCGATCTTCTGATGTGGCCTTCTTGAGATGTAGAATACTCTGAGCCTCTGAAGGCACATTATTACGATTTAAGAGGTTCTGGGCTTCCTCATCTACAACATCCAACAGATACTGGATAACTTCATTGTGATCATCCTCATCATAATACTCATCGTCTGGAACCTCTGTTTCTAAAGAGAAATAGTATAAAATGACAAGTTTTCCCAATATAGGATGTTGGGGGGGGAATAAAAACAAAAGAAGCAGACACCATGGCATTATTTCTAGCCATTGTCATGGCTTTCCTTAATTTTTCTAACACAGAATCCAATTTCCATTGGAAATCTACTTCCAACATCAATTCCTCTAAAGCAGAGCAAAGGATCTTCTAAAATTGACTGTCAGCCTAACACTGACATATTTCAACCTATTAATCAATTCCTCTATTCTTGGGTAGTTGAACACTAAAGGCTGAATAATACTGTCCCCCATCTCACCTCCTCTTACCTGATTTGTCACTGTGCTTAGAAAAATCTGACATCTGATTGGTAAAACCAGGGAAAGGAGCATCTCTGGATTCTGAGAGATTCATTAGTCCTTTTACGGGATAAATATTGTTTTCTGCATTTGCTTGAGAACATCCTAAGATACCATTGCCATTTACCTAGGAGAGCAAGGAACAGTAGAAACTAGTTCTGAAAAGAGTTTGCTGAAGCAGGAAGCAACCCTTGAAGTTCACCACTCTACTTAGCAACAAATAAAAAAGCCCTGTTCAAATTGTATTCTCATTTGAGATAGCTGGCTGATGGGTGGGCAGCTTTTAGGTGTGTTAAAAGTTTCACATGAAAAGAACAAATAAATTTTTTTTAAAGCAATTAAAAAAAACCCCACATGGTGATGAAGAAGCAACTACTACAAGAGAACACATAGTAGAATTTAACATTATTATAACCTCTATAAAACATATGCAGGCTTCAATACTTTTGGTCCCAGAACACATCATCTCAGAAAAAAACAAAGGGGAGAAAAAAGAAAGAAAACCATCTAGTAAATGTAACACATAAGCATCTGCACAAACTGTGAAAAGAATGGAGTTCTCTGGATCATAGTCTTCTTATAAGACCATAGCATCCTTGTCATAAGACCATTTGTCTTTCAATAAAACAGTTTCAAGAAAGAAGATGAATTTAAAAAACTTGTGTATTTATTACGAGCACTGCTTATTCACGCCAACTGACAACGATGGGTTTGCACAATTAATTAAACAATCTGATAATGAAAGTAATTTATTTTAAAAAATATATGTAAAGTAGATGCTTTTCTCTGGTTAATGATAATAGGCACAATAGAAGAATATTTACATTGGGCCTGTCAGCATCAGTTGTCTTCTCTGTTTCATCACAGGGATCATCACAGGAACAGTCTAAACAAAAACAGGAAAAACCAAAAACTTTGCAGCAACTTTTTCATAGAAATTAAATTAACCCCCATTAATTGTTTTTATAAAAGAAACAAGGTATTTAATATTATGTTATGAAATTTATAACATTCCTGCCTGCCTGGTTGCTGGATGATGGACTATACTTCATAATGGCTTTTTCAATGTTACATTCAATGGGATCAGAAAGCATGACTGCTAATACGAGTAGCTAACTCTAAGCAAAGAGAAATGTTGACAAATAGGTTAATAACATACAGAGGAAACATGCACCTTTGGGAAACAAGGCATTTTCCTTGGAATGCACAAAACACAACCCCACAATCATCTATCACTAACTTTATTTTTTAAACATCATCTGATATCTGTGTCCTTGTTCAAAAGTACCTTCCCCTTCTTGGTGAAGAAAAGAGCAATACAGTGATACTATGATATCAGATACCACCCCTGATCCTAGGCAACCCATTACTAGTACAATAAATGCAGAAACTGGAACTCGTAGATGCTGTATACCTAGCTACTAGTGAAGCTCTGGATTTTCATATAGATTAAGCTTTTACAAATGTAGAAACCTGTAGATGAAATAACTGAAGAGCAAGAGCAACCTTATAACTTGTTGTGAAACTATGCATAATAACTCATCTACAGGAAAGCAGTTTTAAGTGCCATCTTCCAAGATTTGGTCACAAGGCTTTTTCCTAGTGAATCCTGACTATTCTTTTTATTGAAACAAAACATGTAGCATACTTGGAAAGTATGTGAGCAACACTAAACTGCAAGAGTTGCAATCACTTCATAAGGCAAGATGAATACTCAAAGTTATCTAGATACATTAAAGGAAGCATGAAAAACAAGACTATGTTGAATCAAAACAAATGCAAAGTGCCACATCATAAAGAAAAAGCAAGTGCTTAAGATGGTAAGCAACCACACAAGCAGTTGCTCTGCACCAAAGCAAATGCAGGTGTTAAAGGATCCTGAGTCTGAGTGAACAAAGAACCATTTAGCAAAAGGAAGTTAATCTCACTCAGGATGTATTAACAGGAATGCTGTCTACACAACCCTGGAGATAATTTTCCCTGTCTGCTTGGCAACAGTGAGCCACCGCACACCGCTCTTGAAAACAGCAGAGATGTAAACAAACTGGAGGGGAGTAATAAAATCAAATAGGGCTCCAAGAGGAGACCTGAAGCCCTTTCAAATATAACAAATTGCTATTTTTATATCTGGTCCGAGGAAACAATAGCATTATTATTAATGATGACTAGGATGACTGATTGAATTTTTTTAACTCCTTGAAAGTCTTAGGCTTGATATTAGAGAGGATTTCTAAACTACAACAGAAATAGAATCATAAAAAGACTATGTTGAATTTTTTTTGTGAAGCTTTTAAAAGAAAGTTTAAGCAACACCTGCTGTAACTGATGTCACTAAGTGGACCTCTAGTGCAGCCACTGGACTAGGATGGCATTTTAAGGCCCATATCAGTTTCTTCGTCTTTATAAACACATGCATTTCACTTGCAATAAGCAAGCAAATCTTACCATCAGCTTTCACTGGCCATGGATTTGAGCTATCAGGGCTTTTGGGTTTTGGAAGCACTGCATGACCATCTCTATGAAAAGAAAGATTTACAGAAATTTTTATTAAAAAATAAATAAATCACGGTAATCATCAGATATTGAGATAAAACTGCTAATCATGCTTTCTATTACAATGGTTTTGGAATAATTAAAATATTCAAGGACAAAGATTAAGTTACATTAGTTCCTACTTCAGGGAGCACCAAAGAGTTCATTAGAGCTGGACTTTCCTTCTAGACCCTGACAAAAAGATTCAACCCTGCAGTCTCAGGACTTTGCAACTGTTTGCACTTCTGGGATAAAACAGAGTGGTAAGAAAAATGGGAGGGAGGGAGGGAGGGAGGAAAGAATGATAGTCATGTCTGGAAGACGTAAAAAAAAAAAATGAAGTGAACATTTCAGTCCCGGTTAGATATTAAAACAGAGTAATCTCGAGAGTTTTTGAGGCTGCTGCCATAAGAAAAGCAGCAAGGATCACAGCAGCGCAACAGGATCTGTGCGATAGGGTTTCAACTTTCACCAGAGTGCTGGGACATCTCGTGACAGTAGAATATTTAACACCCAAGATATTTTATCTCTTTTTTATGATTATAGAGCTTTCAGTAGTAGTTTTAAGAAAAATGAGTGATTGTATTTAAATAAGCTGTTATTTTGAAAATGATATTTTGAATATTTGCACTTCATAGCTGGACATGGCCTTGCCTCCCCAAGAAGCACAAAGCACAGCAAGTACTCCGTACACTTCAGCTCCACTAAAGCACAAAACCTGCAAATTTACAGACTTCTTCTGTGGTGTCACTTCTTTTTAGTTGCCATACCAGGAATGTTTTACCCATATATTTCACAACTGTGAAAAAAACAAAAAGCATTTACTTCCAAAACATACCTGGTCGCTTTGAGCACCACTTTCGGAAGGTATGTTCCCAGCATTCTTTCAGCTTCTTTCAGTGTCATTCCTTGTGTGCTTACGCCGTTAATATAATGGATAATATCTAGTGCATGGAGACTCCCCTCTTTGGCAGCAACTGATCTGGGGAGAATGTCACTAATATACACAACTTGGTAGAGGCTGTCATGACCTCCTGATAACAACAAACCTTTGCAGGAAAAAGGGGTTAAAAAAAAAAAAAGTCAAGTTGTCTCTTTGTAATTGAAAGGAAAAAGTTTGCTTTAGAGCAAAAAAGCAGTATATCTGTGTTACCTAGCTCCTCCTCATGGCACGTTAGTGTAATATCAGGCAGTAAATGAGGCAACACTGGCGTCTTCGGTAACTCCAAAACACGCCCGAGCACTAATCTGACATTCTTCGGGGCAGCCCGGAGAAAGTTTACTGCGTCAGTATGACTCATGTTAGTGACATCAATGTCATTAACCTGGGGAAACAAAAGCAACAGATATCTCCTTCTTAGGATTCAAGTAAAGCAGTTAGCATTACTGCGGAAACATTACTGTTCCTGTTGTTGACATTAAAGGACAAAACAACAGATGCTTTATCAATAACAGTTGCAGTTCTGCATAGTTACTCAAGGAGACAGAACAGATAAATGTAATTGAACTTTTGCAAGTGAAGTCCAAATGTCAAAATACTAAACAATTAAAAAAGGTGTATTTTACTGTTTCTATTGAAAAAATTGGAATGCTATAAATGAAAAGGCCAACATCTGAAAGTCTGACTCACAACCTAATTCAATTTTACTTGTATTTTCCTAACTTTATTAAGGTTTAATAGTATTCAGCAATGCTTCAGTATCCTGATCTAGCAAGGACTCACACACATGCTCTGTGTTACGCACTTTGTCACTATTGCTCACAGTTCCTGTAAGCCTAAACGAAAGCTTTCATTCGATCAGAAACCAATACTATAAAGGACAGGATGCCTTTCAGAGGGACCTGGACAAGCTTGAGAAGTGGGCCAATGTGAACCTTGTGAGGTTCAAGAAGGCTAAGGACAAGGTCCTGCATTTTGTTGGGGCAACCCCTGATATCGATACTGGCTGGGGGATGAAGGCATTGAGAGCAGCCCTACAAGGAAGGACTTGGTGGTACTGGTGAACAAAAGGCTGGACATTGAGCTGACAACATGTGCTTGCAGCCCAGAAGGCCAACCATATCCTGGGCTGCATTAAAAGAAGCATGGCAAGCAGGTTGAGAGGTGATTCTGCACCTGTACTCTGCTCTGGTGAGACCCCACATGGAGTACTTCATCCAGCTCTGGAGCCCTCAGCACAGGAAGGACATGGACCTGTTGGAGTGGGTCCAGAAGAGGGCCACAAAGATGACTGGGGACTGGAACACCTCTCCTATGATGAACAGCTCAGAGAGTTGGGACTGTTTAGACTGGAGAACAGAAGGTTATGGGGAGACCTTATTGCAGCCTTTCAAAACTTAAAAAGGGCTTACAAAACAGATGAGGCCAAACGTTTTAGCAGGTCCTCTTGTGAAAGGACAAGGCTTAATGTTTCTAAACTACAAGAGAATAGATTTAGACAGGATATAGGGAAAAAATATTTTACCATGAGGGTGGTGAAATGCTGGCACATGCTCCCTAGAGAGGTGGTGGATGCTCCATTCCATTCCAACCCAAATTATTTTATTCTTCTATGATGAACATCTGTACTACATGATGTGTACCCAGTAAACTTTTCTACTGCAAATCTCTTAAAATTTATTTCCTAACAATATGCTAGCCACAGATGTATTTGATCAACAACGTCTCCACATACATGAGCAATCACCATGAATAGTGGTAGGACACCTGCCTATCTGTGGGACAATACTGTAACTTGCTTATGCCATCTTCCCACATGCTTTCATACTTGCATTTCTTTTGTCTAAGTGCTATCAAATTATGCCTCTCAGAAGGTGCACACCTTTGTTCCTTAACCACATTTATTTTGGCCCACAACACAGTTTGCTCTTTTTGAGTCAAACTGTCCTTTTTCATGCAATCACCATTTCTGAAAACATTAATTCTCTCACTTTGATCAGTCTGTCTCCAGGTCGTAGTCTCCCATCACTTCTGGCAGGATCCTGAACAATGTCATGAACGTAGCAGCCAATGTTATCGTTACCTTTGGTCACTGTAAAACCAAGACTACCCTTCTCTGATTTTGCCATAGTGACTCGGAGCTCTACTTCCTAGAGGAAGAAAATAGCACTTTACGACACAGACAAACAAAAGCAATTTGAATGCTTTACTGAAATTAAGAGAGTTACAAATAGGCAACTGATTTACCTATTGGTTTAAATGGAACACAATCCTGGACAGTACCAAAACATGTGTCTTAGCAGGCTCCACTTAGCTACTTCAAGTAAGCATTTTTAATTAATTCAGATGGTCTACTGTTTTGAACGGAGCTAACCTCGGGCCAAAGGCCTGCAATTTGAACACAATGGTGAAGGCACATGCCAAAACTGACCTTATGTTATCCTCAACTAGCTGCCATATATTCAAAAGGCTATGTTTTTTTCCAAATACAACACATTAGGAATTATTTAACCAAATAAAGTATCTGAGCATATTTTCCTACAATAAGATACAACGCCATAGCTTATCTCAGAACTGAACACATGGACATGTTTTGCCTATTTTAATTTGCCTGAATTTTGATTGACAGATACAGATCTGCCTCATTTGCATAGAAACTCACAGAGCACCCGGAAAGTTTGACAAAAACTTCTGAAGAAGGGACTAAGAAAAGGACAGTTTGTTTCTTCTCAAAATGGAGTACAGGCTTTGTAACCGGAAAGACCCTCACAACCGAGACAAAACAGAGTCTCCTGATATCCTTGATGCCCTGATTTATCCTCTGATCTCTGAACAACCACACAGAAAACTAACAGTACAGAAGCAAGTTATCTTCATCTGAGCATGTGGTTTAGAGATAGGTAAACATTTATTGCCACGTTCTTCAGGCTGAAATGATGCATAAAACAGACATATACACATATGCCTATGTACACATGGATACTTCCACATTCACAGAGGAAAATATATCAACTCCTCAAGAGCCCAGACAAGAAAAGCTTGCAGACATTTGTATGAGCAGTTGCATTTCACTGTTTACAAATGGCACATGTATGCACGCACACACCCAAATTAGTGCAAGTATAACCTACAACTGTCCCATTTGTAAAATAGTATGTCTAACTTCCACCCAGTCACTCCCAATACTATAGCTAAAACACCTTCCAGGTGGCCATTCCAATAGGTACATTTATGCTACTGAAAGACAGAAATAGTAAATTACTGGCTCATATTCTTCAGCACTTTTTTCCAGATGGCTGAGTAACGAATCCATTCCTCCCACGTACGAAGTCAGCTCAGAAGCAGGAGTAGCATAGCAGTCATTTATTACAACAGATGTGGTAACATCAGGAACAGTTCTACAGGTTGGGATCAATGGCAAATCCAATGGCAGGTTACTACAGATAGACAAGCAAAAACCATCAATCAGCTTGTACAGTGTGATTGTCACCCATAAATAAACACATAGGCCAACACAGACTTTACGCAGATCTAAAAACCAAAAGAAAAACGTATTTCTATGAATAGGTCCATTCAACTATGTTTGTAAACACCTTCTGCAATATTATGAGAATCATTATAAATAGCATACCTGTCCTCAAGCTCTGACTTGCTAGGAGTCTCTTGATCCGCATATAATATAGTGCGAACAGCCTCCTCTTGACCACTGTGTGCCTCATACTGACTGTATGCCTGTGTCATGGCTTCCTCTGAAGTTTGGTATAGGGCAGAACTCCAGCCAAGGCCCACCTGGGCAGGGGAGTTTGTCTCCTCATCACCACTCCTGCTGCTGTCACTGTAGCTGTCTCTTCTAGAGGGAGATTTTAGCCTTTTTTGGCTCAGATCAGTAGTCTCATTTTCGTCTGAGCTGTCACCTTGTTCTCTATTTGATGGACCAGAAACTTCTCTGCTAACATCTGGAAATACTTGTTGTGGTGAATGGATGGGAGTCTACAGAGAGCAAGAACATTCAATTAAAACTCCAGTCTTGGTGACAAAAGAAAATTGCAAAGGCTGTATAATATTATCAAAAGCAATTAGTCAGCACCTCCTTCCATTTAGATGTTGCCTTAACTGTGTAAGCATATCCTAGTACAGTTTCACCAAGTTCAATGGAGCCTGGCCAAGATAAAAGTGTGCAAAACTTGGAAACGTACTGCTAAAGAACTGCATATTCAGCTAAGGAAAACAAATATACTCTTGGCTTTAGCCTTGGAGAGCCTATTGGCTTTAAGCTATGCCCAGCAGTCTTCTAGAAAATTATCACGGCATCCCTTCCAACGAGAACACACTGCTGATACAGCTCAAGTGAAGTCAAACTAATCTCACACAGGCAGGAAACAGGGAAGATTTCAGGCATAAAGCTACATAACAGACTATAAAAACTATGACAATTTATGCCAAATGGATACTGTTCAGCCAAGTTATTAACGTACATAAATTAATTATATAACAGTTATTATATTAACTGTTATATAAAAGAGTTTTGCACAACCACGTTTCCAAGAATGATATCAGCTAGCAGACACTCAAAGTTTAAAAGCTTCATTTATGCTTTTATGGCCTAATTCTTGTGTTTGAGAACACAGCAATCTGTGATAATGTTATAGACAAAACTGTCCATATGTTTATTTTTCAGACAACTAGTTTTACTAGTTGAAATAGTTTTACTATTTTTCAGGCAACGAGCCCTCTACATTCTCTTTTACTGAAACACATCTAATTTCCACTTCTTCCAAGTATCCTAAAACAGCCTTCTTTTCTTTTGATTTACTTATCGGAGCATTTTGAAAACATTTTTTTTGACCCCTCTAATTTCTAGTAAGTAAATACGGCAATCTTTTCCCTGGTTTTACATGTATTTAAACCAGACAAAGTGGGGTTTTGCAGAATATTCCTCAAGTTACAGAAATGTTCAATTTCTGTTTGAGATCAATTTCAAATCATTTGGCTGCAAAGAAACCCCCACCATAGAAACACCATATGAAACTAATTTCCAGTGTCTGAAGCCACAAAATGGAAAAAATAAAAAATATTAAAGCTCTGTATTCTTTTCACATTTCCACAAAATGCTTAGTACACTCCTGAGGGATTTACTGTAAGAATCATGTTTCTGTAAAGCACTCTCCCCATCTTTCCATCTGCATCTTGTAGTTATCTAACCCACCCACCAGACTGAGTAAATGAACCTTTAAATAGTAATTTAGAAAAAAAAAATAAAAAACCCCACAAGTCATGCGCCTTACCAACAAAGAAGTATCAATGTCCGGTAGTACACCAGGTGGTGGCCGACAAAGGAGAAGAGAGACTTCTGGAGATGTTCCCCTCAGAGCAGAGATGACTTCCTGTGGCCACAGTGGGATTCATTTAGACACAGACCCCCAAGACTTGCAGGACTACCACAGCATGAGTTTCACCGCTAAGATACAAACCTGCTGGGATAAATCCTTTAGCGATGCCCCATTCACTTTCAGGATGACGTCCCCAATTTCTATCTGCCCACTTTCTGCAGCAGGCTGCCCAGGGAAGAGCTTTTTCACCCTCACAATAGTTGAGCCCAGTTGCTCTGGACTAAGCTTATTTTCACGGCAAAAACTGAATCCAAGGCCTGAGCTATTCTTCAACAGCTTTACCTCAAATGTGTTCTCTGCAAAAGAAACATTAACTTATTATTTGCTACAGCATGCTGGCCATGAAAAAAGTGGCTGGCACTTTTACTTCAGACATGACAATATGCATTCTCCCCTTCAGAGTTCTTCCACTTTACTCAACACAAACACTAACTAAAAGATCGCTCCAGGTTAAAGATGATAAAATTTGATTATGACTTCTCAGTCTGCTGGCTTGCCCTGACAACTACCACACTGTACAGACAGCCAGAGTGTTTCCAAAATCCTGTTCACTAGGAAGTCCGTTAAGGAGTGGCCCTCACTCCACAGAGTGATACAATCTTTCTAGCCACTGATGAGACATCAACCAGAGCAGGAACTGGAGTTCCTGGCCTACAGGATAAATACCATGCATGAAGACCAAAAGGTATCTGTAGTGGTTTCCCCATCTGGGTAAGCTTCCCTCCATTTTCATAGGTCTCCAGCAGGAGAAGCTGAAATATGCCAACCTCTAGTCAGCTACATAAACCCCTGTTCTCTCTTCCTCCAGCTCTTGATGTCTTCTCTCACCTAGACAGGAACAGCAGGACCTACAGAAGCTCTCATTTACATATGAGTAACTTAACCACCTCTTGGCACTCCTTAGCAGCACCAGAGATAGCAGCACCCCTTTTACTCCAACCTTGCTATAACCCTGGCCTGCAAGATTGGTGAAATTGAGAAACAAGGAGGAACAGTGAGAAAGAAAACAGTTAATGGTAACCAAACAAAGTTACCAAGATATGAAAGGAAATCTTAAAGACAAATGCAACAGCACAAAAGGAAGAGACTGCATTACGTGCAGGGGCTCAGTATAGATCCTTACCAGCTCTTCTCTTTTTGTCCTTCTATTCTACAGATTTAAAGAAAGTACTATAAAATCTACAAGAAGCTTTGAAAGTTCAGACAATCATCCTATGTGACCTGACCTGCAGTGACAAAGCTGTAATCTTTGTCATTTGTAGTTTTTGTCGGTGGTTTCTCTGGTGGCTCACAATGCCCCACCTGATTTGGAGGTGTGCCCTGTGGTGTTACTGGAGAATTAACCTTGGCCACTGAAAGCTGACCTTTTTCCAACAGCAGATGCACCACCTAGAGAGATGAAACATTCTCCAATTAAATGGCAATAGTCATGGAGATAGCACAGTCTAGAGTACATGCTTCTTTTTAACTTGTCAGGGTCCTAAGCTTTACAGCAGCAATCTTAACAGACATCTCCCTCAATTTATTCCTTATTTAAGGGCAGTAAGCGACAATCTCCAACACACACTAATAGACTTATGAGATACTTGCCAACACAGAGTAAGAAACAGTTTTCTTTTAACAAGACTGAAAAGAGGTTTAAGAAGTGTTAAAGACTGTAATTTTTTACATACAGGGAAAAGAGTTAAAAAGCATTTTATAAAGTGAGCACAAATAGCAGTCCTTAACAGCTGTGAATGTATGCATTCACTGGCTCTTTTCAGATGTGCGTGTACTTTCATGTATGAGGCAGCTACCATAAATAGCACTATTAGGTGACAGAATTGAACACTGTCCAAAACAGTAAAGACTACTGAAACAGCATGCAAACCCAGCTGCATATATGGAGGTCCTTGTCTCCTCAGTGGTTCAAATTTGGGACTCATCTGTAGTATGCTGCTGCAGCTGCTATCCAACCATGTACCTGGGCTTCCTTCCTATGAAGCCTAGGGACAAGGAGAAGCCAATTCCATGAAGACCTCTCATCTGCACACTGAGACAGAATTTCACTCTCATGGGCAGCGAGACTTGATGTCCAGGAAGTCAAGGAGCCCAAAAAAGCACAACTAAAGCAGCTAGGACACTGGGGAGAGTTCCAGTCTTCAGGTTCCTTTTCCTCTTTCCACTCACGAAGATCTGGTTTATTACTAATAGCAGAACCAGCAGCTGCTTACCTGCCCAGTGTTTCTCAGTGTTTCAACAGCCTGCTTGTGCGTAGCACCTTCCAAACTAATACCATTGACGGAGAGCACACGGTCCCCTAGAAATGATTTGATTAACCATTTAAGAAAAAGTAGACAGAACATCATCTATAAAACATATATGATATACAGAAACCTTTGTCTCAGTTAACAAGGACAGTAGCCAATGTAAATTCTTCCTCCCTTTCATACTCGTGAGTCAAGAGCAGAATTTGCAACTAAACTATTCTGTTGGACTCAATGATCTTAAAGGTCTTTTTCAACCAAAATGATTCCTTGATTCTATGGGACAACCTCATGGCAAAGCTAGTGTTAACCATCAAAATGACAGCCTGCCACAAAGCTCAGACTCTATTAAAAACACATCTCAGTCTACAGTGGGAATTCTCACTTGAGTAAACAATGTGGCCTGGCTTACAAGAAAAGCTGTAGCAATTACAGTGATTTTCTGTATTGAGTTGCCCAGCATGCCAAGCCAGAAGGCAACAGAGTTCTCCATTAATAAAGGCTGTATTAGGGTGAAAAAAAAAAAAATAATCCTGCTACCCTTCTCCTATTTTTCCCCTCCACAGTCTCAGCGGTTTCTGGTGGTTCTGCAGTTGTTCTACACTTTTTTAAATCTTCACCTGCTGAATCATCTAGCAACTCAATATTTGAAATGACAACAGCAAGCCTGGAAAAGCAGCTCTTCTTCCCAGTGAAAGAAGTACAGTGAAAGGAGGCAGAGTTGCTAGCTTCTAGGCCACAGTGTATCGGTTATCTGCCTTTTTTTCCACATTAAGAATCCCAACCGAAGAATTGAAATACTACCTTTTTCTATTCTGCCATCTGCTTCAGCTGCTCCTTTAGGAATAATCGCTTTCACATAAATACCACCATGCCTTATGCTAGTATTTACACCACCCTAAATGGAAAGTAAAAATAGGATTTGTTAGTCTTTTTTTGCATCTAGACTACTTAGCCATTAAAAACAGTGTCACACAAGGAAAACTGTACTCAGGAAGCACTTGGGCTACTGGTATGTCAGAAGAACAACACGTGTTTTCACAATCACACAGTTTATTATGAATGAAGCTGGGGTGGGAAGATTGTAAAAACACAATGCATCACAATGCATACGCACCCAAAACAAATAAGCATCCTTCATCAGAAACATATCTGCATTATGCTGGGCTTTACATGCTTGCATGCCTATCAAAGCTCAGAGACGTGTGAGCATAGCATGCCAAAGGAGAATATGCATACCCATGCAGTGTCCTACTCTAATACACTCTCTCTGATGCAACAGTAAATTAAGGAGTGCTGCTTTCTCTCAGGTCATACAAGTTTGAAAGTTTAAGCTGAAAATATCTGTGCAAGCTCAAATGGCATTGTTTCTGGAGGGCCTCAGCCTTCCAGGGTCTGAGGGGAGGGAGTGGACTAGATAATCTTTAAAGGTCCCTTGCAACCCAAACCATTGTATCGTTCTTGCTCTCTCCTGCACTAACAGTGCTTCTCCACAAACCTGTAGTGAAGAGGGAGACCAACAGTGTATTAGTGTTCACTCCCAAAGCACACGGTATTACATGTGAAAACTGAAAATGTAGAGCTAATTGTACACCTCTTCTTTTCACTGCTGTACAGGACAGCAATGCAAGGGGCAGAACGGAGGCTGAAAAAGGAAAGATTAATGAAGATACCACTTGGTCATCCTTTAAGGGAAATCTTTGCATAGGTTGGCATCTTCTAATGTTTTCTACAAAAGCAATGCATGCAATTAGCAGGTTTGATGCTATTCAGTAATCAGCTCCTCCAAACCTTTGCTCCTCCAGCTGTCTCAAGCTATAAGCTTGACAGAACAATATAACTTCAAATAGACTGGGATGCTAAAATAATAGAATTTCATTCTGCTCTCTTAGAATACTAGCCATACATACAAAACCAGTGCTAGGCTTGCAGATTTTATTCCACCTACATCCTTACCACATTTGGGAAAAGGTCAACTTAATGTCAGGTATAAACATCCAGTAAAAGCCATGAGTTTTGAACTAAAGATAATAGTGCTCTCTACATAATTTAAGCAACTTCTCCTTTTTCAAATTACAGTGTAGTCTGGTGATTAATCAACCAGAGATAATATCAGACTATTAAAATAAGAAAATGTATTTTCAGAACAGAATACAGCAATAGGAGCAGTAAAAAGTGTGTGCATCTCACTTATAAATCATCCTCTTCTTCTCTGAAGTGCAACTCTGGAGTATGGCAGGCTGTAAATGTAAACTACCTTCAAAATTGTATAGCCTGAAGAGAAATTAGTCCATTAAAAAAAAAGAAGTGCATCTCATATTGCAAGACAGCAGTGTCAGCCAGATCTTATTTGGATTTACACTGGTTTATTGCTTTCTGCCTTTTATCCAGCAGAGGGAGCACACTCAATATAGTACATGCATGTGGACATGCATAGATACTCTTAAGTAGCACTACTGCTTCCACTGCTTGTGAAGCCAGCCAGGGAAGGTCTTAATTTCTTTGCCTTGTAAATTTGCCACATTATTAGGTAGCAAGAGACAAAGACCATCTTGCTTTTTGTACTCACAAGGACTCTATTAGGACTCTGGGGCTTCATCATAAAACAACAAACAAGAGTTACTTAAAGGGCAGATGACAAGAAAAGGGATATAAAATAGTACTACTGTTCAGCTTTGGTAAGATTAATTACATGAGTAAACTGCTATACTTAACAGTGACTCCAGGAGATATTTTGCTTCCTTGTAATTTAGCAATTTAATGGGTTGCTGGGAGTAGAGAAAAAGAGAAAACATCTAAAAACCTTGTCAAACAGTACCGTGACACTTATTCCCAAGCCGTTATCTTTTTTTGCTAGTTCAACCTCAAAGATATCTCCAGGTTTAAGCAGTGCTGCAGTAACCTTTTTAGAATTCATTTTGTTTGCTGTATTTGCTGAGGAAGATTCCTTTATTTAAAAATGAAAAAAAAAGAAGAAACAAACAAAACAAAAAGAGAGAATGATTTGCCATTAGAACAGAAGTTTACAGTTCAGATCCTATAGGGTGTGTGTTTTTGAGTCAGATGCAGACAGAAATGGAGTTCACATGGCAAAGTACCATTTAGTAAGACTCATAATGCTCATTGCTTTAAGTCTTCCACTGGTGCCACTGAACAGCTTTAGCATGGAAACATGCTTGGCCTTCAGCAGTCAACTATTGTCAAACTGAATTGGTCACAACACAAAAACTAGAGTACTTCAGTATTACAGTAGCCTAGGGTCTGTTGGCTTAATTTGCAGGAGCTGCCACAACTTGGTTGAATAAACCCCATTGGCTGAAAAGAGGAATCATTGCAAGTTAGGAATTCATTTGTAGTACTTGCCACTGTGTACTTTCAAAAAGGTGAAGCAGCAAGCTGTCTCTGTTCAGAGCATGGCTCACTGCTGAACTTCACACACAAGAGGTGTTTTCCATGAACTAAATCAATACCCAACGACACTGGGTTCTGGGTATCTGTCAGGTGAATAAACTTACCTCTAGGGGTGGTCACTAGACTGCAATCATATTGGACAAACACACACAACTGAAAGGCAGTTTTCTACAAAATCATCACGTGCACTATATGTTCATCCCACATGCCCATCTCATGTCACTGGAAAGCTGGAAAGTTGTTTCAAGTTACTGGAGTGATTTTCTCCATTTGTTTAGAACAAAATCATCAAGTTATTAGAAATTAGCTATTAGCATTTGCCATTAGAAAGATAAGTTGCAGGCTAAGCTGCCCTTCCCCCATATCCTTTCACCTTATTCATGCTTACAGTCAGCTATTTCACTACCACTACTATACTGATGGGAAATATTCATATGAAATAGACTATGCCTTTTTAGCTGGCTGTTGCTCCTGACTGCTGGAATAAGTTGCTTCATCCATGTCAGAATCCCCTCGGTCAGAATATTCCATAGACTCCACTACTCCAGGCCTTTTAGTTTTTGCTTGAGTACTGTCAGATGAGGATCTTCCCTTCTCATTCATTTTAGAAAGCCCAGACTGGGAACCACTGTAATGCTTAGGATCCTGCTGGGCTCTACCACTTGCACATTTGCCAAAGAAGCTGGCTGTCTGGCTCTGAGACAGGCTGGCACTCTCGGTTCTGGAATCTTGGGAGCTCACACTTCCATCCCGCTTGCCTCCTGCCAGACCACACAAAGTCCCAGAAACAGGCCTCTGGTGACTGCAAGACTGGTTGTTTTCTTCTGAAGAGGACTCCGCTTCATTGTCCTGCACCGATGATGGCCTCCTTAAATAACCCCTGGTTCCATTACTGATGTGTGCAGTGTTAGACGATGCTGAAAACCAGGAGACAAGACAGTCATCAGTAGCTGGTAACATCTCATGTGCAGTATCATGCCAATTTCTCAGCCAAAAACCATGTAAGGTTTTACACTCATATTATGTAGGACACAACTGGTGTGACCTCACCAAAGGCTACCATAATAGGCTTCTTCATTCAGCCTCAGAACACAATTTCAAGAATATCCAAGCTATGGTTGCTTACAGAAGTGAGAGCCGTAAAACATCAACCTAACTGCAATCTCAGTTGACTAGATTAGTACTTTTAAAGAAACACCGAAAGTACAAAAGGTGTCAGAGAAGACAGAGCGCTCAAACTCAGACAACAATTATAAAGAATATTTCTCTCCGTACCTTTAGATAGCTTGTCCTTGGGCTGAGAGATAACAAGTGTCACGTCTTCAGGTGCATTCTCCAAAATTTCTAATGCTGCACGGTGGCTGACACCTTCTAAACTTGTGCAATTTATGGATATTAGTCGGTGTCCTGCACAAAAGAGTTTGTTCAGATACAATCTAACATACACACTTTTATCCATCAGTGAGAATGTAGAGCACAGGTTTGAAAATCTCTGCACTATGCCTGGATTAAAAATGACTAAAATTCAAGTGATGCTTGAATAGGGAACCATAATTGTCAAAAAACCCAAACCCCAAACTAACCACATGAACTCCTTATGAATATTTCTTCTTTTTAAACCTGCCAAAAGTTTCTATATTATGATTTCTACCTTGTCTTCTGCTGTAAGAGAAAAGGATGCAAAAACAAAAAATCAAGAAGTGAAATAAGCAATATGCAGTTCAGTTCAAGGCACAGACTAAAATGAAAAGAAAAAAAAAAGCAGATATTAAATCATGGAATCATAGAATCATCAGGCTGGAAAGGACCCACTGGATCATCGAGTCCGACCATTCCAAACAAACCCTAAACCGTGCCCCTCAGCACCTCATCCACTGAACACTTAAACACCTCCAGGGAAGGTGACACAACCACCTCCCTGGGCAGCCTGTTCGAGTGCCCAATGACCCTTTCCGTGGAAAATTTTTTCCCGATGTCAAGCCTGAACCTCCCCTGGAGGAGCTTGAGGCCATTCCCCCTTGTCCTGTCCCCTGACACTTGGGAGAAGAGACCAACGCCCACCTCTCTACAACCTCCTTTCAGGTAGTTGTAGAGAGCAATAAGTTCTCCCCTCAGCCTCTTCTCCAGGCTAAACAACCCCAGCTCTCTCAACCTCTCCAGCCCCCTCAGCAGCTTCGTTGCTCTTCTCTGGACACGCTCTAGAGACTCAACATACTTCTTGTGGTGAGAGGCCCAGAACTGAACACAGTATTCGAGGTGCTCCCAGGCTGCCCAGGGAGGTGGTCGAGTCGCCTTCCCTGGAGGTGTTTAAGGAACGGGTGGATGAAGTGCTGAGGGACATGGTTTAGGGAGTGTTAGGAATGGTTGGACTCGATGATCCAATGGATCCTTTCCAACCTTGTGATTCTGTGATTCTGTGCGGTCTCACCAGTGCTGAGTACAGAGGCAGAATAACCTCCCTGGACCTGCTGGTCACGCCGTTTCTGATACAAGCCAAGATGCCATTGGCCTTCTTGGCCACCTGGGCACACTGCTGGCTCATGTTCAGTTGGCTTTCAACCAACACCCCCAGGTCCTTCTCCTCCAGGCAGCTTTCTAGCCAGACTTCTCCTAGTCTGTAGCACTGCATAGGGTAGTTGTGCCTCAAGTGCAGGACCCAGCATTTGGCCTTGTTAAACCTCACACATTGCTGAAATACATTCCATTCCCCTCCCATAGTAGCCATACATTTGCATTCACTTTTCCCAAAAATGAAAGTGTGGATTTGAAATGACAAAGCAGCTAGAGAGTGACAATAGCAAACAAAGCCTTTATCTTTATATTGAACATTAATTTTCTTCTACATCAGTCTTTATAATTTTTCTTTGATTTGAATGACTTTTGGGTTTGTATAGCTTGACAGAGAAGTATCACCAGTTTTCAGAAATTATTCAGAAGTTAACTGAAGGTCAGCATTTGTAAGGGACCAACACCTACAGCTGTAGATGGAAATGTTACTATGCATGCGTTTGTCTTTTTCTTTCATGGATAAACCCCTTCTTATTTACACTACTCACCTGGTTTTAGAGATCCTTCTAAATCAGCTGGCCCTCCGGGAATAACCGAATGAATAAAAATTCCCAGATCGAGTTTCCCAGTCTTCTCTCCACCAACTATTTGAAAGCCTATTAAAACAGGCCCAAAGCAGGCAAAAATGTCATTGATCACAGTGAAACTTAACACAATAGAAGTCCGTATTTCAGAATGGACAAAAACTTAGCCGTTCTAATAAATGTAAAGTAAAAGAAAACTACACATCTCAAAGGAAATCCATACAAACTTTACATGGAAGTAAACAGTAAAGTTTTTTTTTACTAAGCTTTATTGTATTCTTTGCTTTTGAGCAAGTCATTCAGACTTTGTCCAGCTGGTTTCCAAGAAAACTCCAGCAAAGCCTACAGAAGACAACTGTGGCAACGCACTAACAGATGACATTAAATGTACAGTTGTTGACCAGACGAAATATATTTTCTGTTAAAAATTTCTGGTTCTCTATTTTGCTAGATGCTTTATCTAAATATTTGACCTGGGCCCTAAGAACTGAGGTTTTCAACTCCCTGTCTTCTTTTGAATTTTCTAATCTATTCCTGCTAATTCCACCAGGAAAACTTGGGAAGAATGTTTAATTAGAACTCTAGCAAAGTACAATAAATTGTGGGGGGAAGAAAGAGAAGAAACAGTGCATTTCATACAATTTAATTTCCTCTCTAGTCAACTATAAAGTTAGTGTGCAGAGTAAACACTAAATATTGTAGGCTTTTTCACCTCTTCAAATTTACACAACAGTCCTACTTTGAGTGACAGAGTGAACAATACCCTTAAGGACACTTTAGAGAGCCTCTCTAAAGCCCAATATTGATACTAAATAGTTCATTACACATACAGGGAAAAATTATGTGGGTTTATGAAAAAAACTTAGTGGTAGAAGAAGGAATAGAACGCAAATATCTTGTCTTCCAGGCTCCTTAAGCCTCAAATTAGTGTTCCATCTGCTATTACAAGAGTAAGAAAAAAAAAATACAATTCACTCATAATGGCTTTATAATGTCTTATTTTTGTTCAAAGCCTTCAAGGTGTCACAGCTCTACAGTGTCTGCACAGTCAAAAATCTTGTACCTGAACACAGTGACAAACTATAAAAAGGACAACTTTTAGGATGGCTACTTCACAATATAAATATTATCCTACACTTACAACGTGAAAAAACTGAGAAACAGGCTTGCTTAACATCACTCAACATATCAGTAGCAGGCACTATCAAGTAAATCAAGGCTTCATCATCATCTTAAATGCCTTTAAAATCCAGCTACTGTCCACACAGCTTTCCTCGTTACAATACATACTTAAATACAGACCGGAAAACTTAATTTTGGTTTTGGCTACCAGAAACACACAACAACAATTCTAATGCCACTTACCTAAGCCAAATTTTTCATCCTTTTTTAAGTTCACCAAAGTGATCTCTCTTTCTGGTGAGGCAACTCTGTTCTGTGATGTTTGCAGAGAGTCAACTGAAAAGCCAACATTTAGTGATCAGACACTACCTATATGCTTCCCTTCAGGTTTGCCTTGAAGTTCTATTTGACTAAAAAATATTACTCCTCTGATAACCTGAAAAGCTGTTCTGAACTACTGAGTCCAACTTTCATTTTCCAAGCCATATCCATATGGAAAAATAATAAAAAATCACCACAATAACTCACTCCCATCTTCAGCAGTTAAATCTTTTATTCTTCCTAAGACAGCACCTAGTCTCTTGGAATCACAACACAATTAAGCCCCAGAATCTTCAAAACTATTAGTCTTAGTTCAGCAAAGTATTTAGATCCATGTTTACATGCCCTGCTCAGGTAGGCAGGAGGTAAGCATTGGTAGAAGTGAAACTGATGCTTATTGTATGAAGTTACTAAAAGGTTACTTGGTGAGTTCTCTTAATAGTAGGTCTTTCATTAAGAAACAAGCAACTTTAGAAATATCTACTAAAACTTGTTTTGTTCAAATTTATTTCCCCATTTGCAACTCCACAGGGGATGCTGATTCTGCCTCTTCCAAAACTTGAACACCCTCACAATAGATTTATGTCACTCCCTAAGGTTTCCAAGAGGCTGAAGTAGACCCAGTCATTTAAGAGATGGAAAGAGGGGGAAAAAAAGCAACTTCATGAAACACCAACAGACTGTACTCACGAATTTTCTGCCTAAGGAAGATACAACTCATTTGATCTAGAGTGCCTGGCACACTTCTGCCCTAAGTGGAACATGTAGTTCCACAATGGCAGAAATCCACTGAGCTCTACACACCTGTACAAGCAGAACACAGTCATGCAAGAGAGTGTAACAGATTGCACCATCTGCAGAAGATTTTTTTCTCCCACAAAAGCAAGTCAACCCTCAAAAGTAAAAGAGCTAAAGGAAACACAGTCTTCCTGGTCTTTAGAGCGCCAGTAACGTCACAAGTAAGGGAAATGAGCTTTGAAGAGCACGTGGGAATACAGCAGAAGATCACTGAAGAGAAACTATTAGTATGCTTAAATGACTTTGCAGTTGGGATGTAGAAAAGCACATGAGTCATACTAATCATTGCTCAGTCTGTGTGCTTGACAAGCAGAACCTTTGTGTGTAAGTAATGCAGGCCTGTGATAAACTTGGGGCCATCCTAGAAAATGTACTTGAGATTTCAGCCCTACTGTGGAAAAGATCAAAACACAGTGAAAAACTACTTTGCTTACCCCTGAAAAACAGAGGGAAAGCATCAGGCTACAGACATGCTTTCTAGTAAGGCGTGAGCTCTGTGGTGCCTGTGTTCCTGCTTTCATTTTCTCTACCTGGGTGCTGGTTTTGGAGTTGCCCCAGATGGTGAGCAAGGACTGAGCTCTGTGGTGCCTGTGTTCCCATTTGCATTTCCTCTGCCTGGGTCCTGGTTGGAGTTGTCCCAGATTGTGAGCTAATGGAAATTTATTCTTTTCATCTTATCTGTGGCTTTGTGGTTGTTCCTGCACTCTTCCTGCGTTCAGCTCCCATAGCATGGTATGTTAAGTAATAGCACCCTTCACATCTCAAACTAAACAGATACTGTTCACAATTGAAAAATATTACAATGTCAAAATCTACCCCAAGAAGCAATCCAGAAGAAATATTAGGAGCTGTACTTAGGAAAAGGTCCTATCCAGCTAACTGGGAGGGGTGTTTAAGATTAGGAAGAAAGAACAGGACAGGTGGAAACAGCGAAGGACTTGAAAAGTGCTTCATAAACTGACTGAATTAATACTGTAGAGATATGATTTATGAACTTACCACTCTCATTTAGCAGTGTCGATGATGGAAGATTTCCTGAAGTATTCATGCTAATGCCTGTATCATGAATGGAAATGTTGGACATTGTCATCAATTTTTTTTTTAATATGAAAGCTACCAGTAAGTATCTCAGACTTTACACAGTACACAGGAGTTCATTCATAATATCAGACTATTTATTTTAAGAATGACTAACTATGAAATCAGTTTTGGATTAGCAAATCCAAATTACTCATTTATTTTGGTTGTAGTTGAAGGTTCAGAGAGATGGTAGCTCATGCAAAGACAAAGAATTAAAGAAAAGACAGAGGTTTGGCCTTTACAACCACTGTTAACCTCATAAAATTAAAGGATCTTTAATAAACTAAATCAAAGACTAAATCTTCTAACAGGATTGGATGATTATGCCTAACCTTATCAGGCTGCCTAACCAACACAATAGGAGTCTTGAAAGATTTTGTACAGTTACAAATAAGTTGCTGGAGTAATAAGAAATTTGTACCAAGTATTTATATTTAAATTGTTTTTAATACAGAATCATATTTTCTTTGGAATGACGAATGCCAAGCAAATATGGCCGCATCTTAAAGAGGATAAAATGTTAAATATACCAAGTTATGAAAGTAAATGAGGTAAGACAATTCAGGCTTCTTAGGAAAGCACTCCTGGTCTTTTCCAAACCTCTGAACTGTAAAGTTTCAGTTGAAGAGTTTCATCATGCAAAGAATGTGTTCCCCCTCAAAATAGGCAATGTGACACAGCTGGACTTTCTGACATCCTTATCAGAATTGCTGTCCAGAAGCCTATGGGTAAGCACATGATAACACTAATTGCAAAACTAAAAGCACACGATAAATGGCTGCAACCAGTCACAGTGGAAACTGCATGCCTCATCTCACTCTTCAGTAGCTTATGCTCTTGTGACTTAAAAAGCATAGTTCCCAAGTCAGTCCCAGTCTTGAATGCAGTATAGGCAGATGTGGTAAGCGTTCAATAGAACACACTGGTTTTGGTGTGTGTTTTTTCTGTTTTTTTTGTTCAGGTTTTTTTCTGAGTTTGTTTATACTGTCCCTTATAAACTTAACCTTCTTCCACTTTTTCTGATGTTCTAGAACTTATAAAAATTTTAATATTAAGCAAAAGCAGAGCAACAAAAGCAAGCTAATGCTGCAAATGTTTCAGCTGTTGCAGTTTCTATTATTATAACAGGGAACCATCTATAATCAGAAACTAATGACATGCAGATATTAAAAATGAATGTACAATAACCCAACATGTGAGTTTTATATAGCTGCTCTGAATCTTTTTTTTTTTTTTAAATGCAAACTCTGTATTTTTACTGTCTGGTAAGACTATTTGTGTACAATCTAATCCTTGCCAAGACAATGGAGTAAGTATGTCTGGCTTAGCTCATTAGAAGAGTGTCTTTGTGAAACAGCCAGTGCACTGCAAAAAAAAAAAAAAAAAAAAACCAAAACCAAAAGTGCCTAATTTATTATATCCAAATGAGACCAAACAGAAAAAACCCTGGTGCAGTTACTCTTCAGAGGTATTAGCCAATAGCCAGCTTATGCCAAATGAGTTCACTTCCAAGAATCACTCCCTGCACCCTTTCTACAGAAAACTCTAAGAAATTCATTCAAGCTTGACAAACAGACTGTGAAGACTAGCAAATTTGCAATTTATTATAAGATCTAGACAATTAAAATGGGTCTGAAGTTACAAAATGGAAGATGTTTTAGGGAACAAACAACTTTTACTGTCGTACTAAGTCTTTGCACACCTGCGTACAGACTGGTGATGTCCAAAGAAGGATTTTTTTGATTCAACACAGCAATTATTCAGGAACAACAAGCAATTGGCGTGGATTACTATAACATGTGATACTCTGCTCCCTTTTTCCAATTGAAATATTCCCATCAGTTAATAGATATATCAAAGCATTACATGCGACATAATTTATAGGTTAGTTAGTAAATATAGTAATGTTATTTTTTGCATGCTGACCTACAACATAGGCTTGACCGGTATCTTCAATGGATGAAGAGTCTGATTCATTTTTCTTTCTTTCAGGGCTTCTACTTAAACCTGCATGAGATTTTGAACTTAAAGAAGAGAAGGAGAGAAGGGGAACCAGACAGAGGGAAAAGGAAGTTGGGAGAGGGAAGGATCAATGTAATAAAATAATTGTATGAATAATAATTCAAAACTGATGCAAAATGTACATTGACTGTACACAAAGATATTGCAGGGCAGTCAGAAAGACTCTTACTTGCTCAGCTTTAATGCTTGTGCTGCCAATCTAGTATCAAATTTTGGCATTTGCTGAAAAACTCTTCCCATTATGTCTTCTATTTTTGAGGGGGAAGAGTCCAAAGTAGTAATAATATTTTTCCCTGGGGGGTTAACTGAGATGTGGCTTTGACTCAGATCGTGAAAGGACTTGCTCATAACTCTGGGTCTTTCCTCCCACGGAGTCTTCTCATTCTTGTCTTTTGAAGAGCCAGAAAATGGCTGGAAAAGTGAGAGCTCAGAGCAGGACAACCTCTTCAGAATCTCTGCTTGAACAGACAGAGGTCGAACAGCAAGTCGGTTCAAAGTGCTGCTGGCCAGGCTACCTGTACTGATTGCTCGTCCCATGTTGAAACCTTTGACAGAGTCCGCATGAAGGTTTAGGCTCCTAAACGAAGCCCTTTCTGTAGATTTTCAAAACAAAACAAAACAAAATTTTAAGTTACACAGCAGAGTTAGTGTGACCCTCTTGTGTAAAGCAACAACTCTCACAAAGCCTATTTTCTCTACATGCTCAGAAGTATGTACCATTGTCAGATACACAACCAACCACCATGCAGTTTGCTCAGGAAGAAAAGTCTGGAGTTCATGACATCACGCTAATCTGCCTATCTACTACACTGAAGTCCAAAAACACAGAATAGAGACTATTTATCCCCTTATTAGCATCCCTGTTAAACTGCTGTGCCTTATATACAGGCACACCTCTTCAAGCCAAGTAACCTGGAAGACCACACTTCCTTTAATGTGCTCATAGAACTATTTTCCATAATTTGTACAAACAGGGCTCCCTGACCTCTCCACTATCAGATCTTAACAAACTTCCATCCATCTATTGCTCAGTTTTCTTCCTATGAGTTCCTGGTGTGTTCACAGCGACCAAGTTAGGGGGTTTTGGCAGCACCTCTACCTGGTAAAAGTGTCAGTACACTCAGGTGCATTTAGGGACTTCCCATGCCAGAAATATCCTATAAGTTTTAGCACAGAACTGAAAATGTTGACTGGAGTTTGCCAGACTTTTTGACTCATGAACTAGGATTCCCTCAAGCAGAAAGAGAAACAGGTTTTGGATTGTAGTTAAATTACTGTCAGCTGAGTTGTGGGAACTGTCTGGGTGGATGTTCTTAGCTGTAAGCAAATACAACATAATACAACATAGTCTAACCCCTTCTTAATTAAGAGCAAAGCTGAGCAGGGCTCATTGCTATTAGCCTAACAGCCTCCCAAGGCTAGCAGTTAAATTTCTGTGGCTTGGCTCTGACACAGAAACTTGATAAACTGTGGCAACATGTTTGCCGGTTAGAGCCTTTAAAGGGGAATCAGGCCATCTGAATCACTCCTCTGATACCTTGGAGTGAGTTCACAGGGAAGTCTGACAAAAAGTAATCCTCAACTGTGTATATATTTCTGATTCAGGGTTAACTAGTGGTTTTTTTTTTTTTTTAAACTCTACATATACCTAGGAAATAAGCTGGTTTAGAAAGCAGCACTGCAACTCAAAAGGCAGATGTTTTTCGTACACATCATTCATTAGCTTTATTAAAAGCCAAACTCTTCACCATTAAAGAGTACATTTGGCAAACACAACCTCACCACTGCCACTCCAAAAGACATTCCTTCCTCCAGTACCTAAGGCAGGAATTAACTGCAGCAGTAACTCATGCTTTCTCTATAACAGGCACACAGACTAAAAACATTTAGTTGTGGGAAGTATTTTTTGACCTTTTTTTTTATGAATTAGCATACAGCTACTACTTCATTACCACACCAAACACCTCCTCTAGCCACAGGCAAACCAAATGAGCTACCTAGGAATAATTTTGTACAATCAGACCAGAGATCCACAAATCTCAGGTTCCCAACTCTGACCGATGCTGTCAATGACACTTGCTTGTCATGTTCCCATCCTGAGGAAGAGTACCTTAAAAAAATATTCTAAGATCTTTTCTCTTGACCTCGTACTTACCCTCTGCAAACAACAAACAAGATTTCCCTATGGTTTTCAGATTAATATTTTCACATCATTTTATATATATATATATATATATATACAGACACACACACATACATTAGGCTTTTCACACCTTCTGCCAATCCTTAACTGAAAATTCTTACATGCTCAAAGCTTGTCCTTCAAAAGGCTGACTTAACTCTCACTTCACCTTTGTGGTTTTCTACATGCCCTTTCAGGAATCCAAACATCCATCTCTAGACTCAGTGCTTAGTTCTGTTCACTGCATGGCCACAGGAGATGTGCAAAAAAGAAAATAATATCCCTCATGTTACATCTTATCTCTTTTCTTATGTACCATAAAATTGCTAGTATTTTTTCTTTTCTTTTTTTTTTAAACTTTGTGCCTCATCTCTTTCTATTCACACAGAAAAATGTTATTCAAGAGGCATTCTCCTTTTATTTCCCAAGCCTATTTCTTTCTATTAGAATCACACGTGTTAAAATGGTTTCTCCTAGTTCAGTGGAGACATCATGCAACAAGTGAAAAAGGCTGTCTTGGTACATCACCAGGGCTATTAAAGTGCTCTCCCTTATGCTTCCATCCTTTGTTGTTATGTTCCATGAACATTTATTCACCATCGCTACGCATGTCAGGCATTATCCCTCATCTCAAAACTTGGCTGAAACCAAGGTGAGTCTTGAAAGATGCCGTAATGCTCTATTTCTAAAGAATCTTCCAAAGCATATTAATTTTCTGAAGTCTAATACTCCAACTCATGAACACTTCATGTGTTACATGCACGTGCATGTGGTTCACTGTGCTGTTAACCCAGAATCAGTCCTTAAGTAAGGAACCTTTAAAGCATACATGTCTTGTGGTGATCAACCTTGAAATAATATTACTGTCTCCTGCCCTTTTCTTTACTGTTTTGCTGAGTGCTTCCAATCACCATTTTCCACTGACATTTTAAGGGCTCTGGAAAAAAAATAGATACTTCATGCTTCTGCAGGCCAAGAACAATGCCTCCCAAATACTACCTGGGATTTCACTACTTTCACAAAAGAGCAGTACTTACAATTAATACGCTGTTTTGAGTAGCTGCTTCATTATTGTTTTCTTTCACCTGTGTGACAACACTTTCTCTTTTAAAATACTGTTCTAGTAACTCTACTGCTATACGCACTTACATATGCAGGACAGAGAAATAGGGCTAATCCATTTAGATCACTAAAGTTAAGACAAAAGCAAAATTTTTGTTTGAATTGGTTTTACTTTTAATAATCAAGTGGAATTAACCATAATACTGATTATTTACTTCTGATTACAAATGACTGATGAAATTTCAGACCTCTGAATACCAAGTGATGTGCACTGCACATAAGCAAACTATTATTTTGCAGACTCCCAAAGCACAACACATACTCCTTCTTTAAGAGCAACCAAGTCTGCCTAGCCAAGAAAGCCTTTAATGTACTGCTTTTCTTTGCAATTCAGTGTAAGCAAGACTGTTAGGGAATGGTACAGAGGCTTTTAGTTACTTGGTTCTACTTCTTTGCACTAAGCTGGCCGAGACCAATTGAATAGAAAAAAGGCTGCGTAGTTGCCACATGCTTCCCTCTCTTTATTTTTTTAATTATAGATCAGCCTCTCCACTACAATGGAGTCAAACTCCACCCCAGCTATTCTGCTGGAAGTCTGAATTAACTGCAAGTGGAATGCTGACAGATAAAAACAGGGAACAAAGAAAGAATGAGCAGGCAGACAGACCAAAATAGCACTTCCAGGCTGCACTGAAGGTCAGTCAGCCAAGCAAGCTCTGCTCCAAATAGGGAAGAAATTAGTACAGAGGGTTTTTTCAATGATTGCATTCTCTACTTAATATTTTCCTGTCTAGAATTAACACCTGTACGTTTTCTTCAACACACACAAATTAGATGACAAGTCTGATAAAACTGACTAGCAGTGTTGCTCCTCACTAGGACCACTAAGCATTAAGTGGAATAAAGACAGCTACACCCACAGCTTACAGATGCAGCCTCACAAAATGCTCCCTATTGTATTTGCCTGTGCATGATCATACCATTTTATCTGTAATTCCACACTGTCAAACCAATTCATTTCACATTAAGCAAAAGTTAAAAATCTTATTATTAAAATATCTTCAAGTTTTTCCTGAAAAAAGCCAAAAGTCATTAATCAAACAGGAAAGTACGATTGGTGACCTATTTTTAGATTCCTTTTATTTTAGAGGAGTTGCCGAGTGCCAGCTTTGTGTGATCTGCCAACTCTCTTTTTTCTCCCTTAAATAAAATCTTAACAAACTCAGCTAGTAGATTCTCTTTATAGCATAAATCCTCCAAGTGTAGGGCTACATATATGTAGCACTCAGCAGAATTATTGAGGCTCAAGTTCAGTTTTTGTCCTTAAAAAGTATGTATTGACTGCTATTACATCCAGCATCACAGTCCTTACCAATGTCCTGAGTGTCTTGGTTGCTCTGCCTGGTTCTCATCTGCAGTTGGAACTTATGCTGAGAAGAGCAGAGATGCAAAAGGTACTGGCAAGTCTTACTACTATCAGTTTGAAATGTATGCTTGATACCATCTGACGAATTCTGCAAAGTTATTTTCTTCTTCTGCGCAACGGAGAGAGAAACAAGTTGAAGACAATGATTTCTTTTAGCCTACAAAGAATTTTGTATTTGTTGTGCACAGTTACAGCCTTCAAACTTTCCTGAAGCAAAACGCACTCACCGGAGAGATTTGTTGAAAGAAATTTCAACAGAAGGTTGAAAGTAATTTGAGATTTACAAAGTAGCACTTTGAAGCTACTTCTAGGCTAGCTGAGATGGTACTTCATTATTATTTAATCCATTTCTGCTACTATTAGTACTGACTAATGACAACCAGTACTATTACATTTTGCAGTACAGGGTTTTCAAAAGCCTCCGAGGAAGTCACAAGGGGTGCTGCTGCTGCTCAAGGTGAAAAGAATTAAATGTCTGCCTAGTTATGAAATCTCTCAGTTAAAGTATTAATATCCAAAGGTATTAGAGTTAGAAGTATTGTTTTCAATACGTGTATAAAGGTAAACATTTGAACCTCAACACCTCATTAAAAACTGACACATGACCGCCAGATTAAGATGTATCCACTAAAGCTGGCTGGTATTGTCTAGATGAATTGTCAGCCTCTATCATCCATTGTCTTTTAACTTAACCACTCTTGGATAGTAACTTAAAAGCAACACAGGTGCATCTTCTAGTTACACAGAGTACTAGCAGAGTACCCAGTCCTCTAAAGCAAAATTCGCACTCCGATGCTCCTTCACTACCCATGCCTAATATGGCAGCATGGGCAGACTGCCCAGAAATACGGTAAATGAGCAGAGCTTCTCCCCATCCTAAAAGCAGCCCGTAATCTATCTTTGTAACAGCTCCTTCGAAGGCCGGGAAGTCAAGTTTCACATCAATACAGATTTGCCAAAACACAGGTGTTAAACTCTATTCTGATGCTGGAACCTCAGCAGCATAGAATTCAAGCTAATAAAAAGGAAAGAAAAAAAAAATCTTTAAAACATCAGAACTCCTATTTCAACCTCATAATACAATGCAGCTTTCCACACAAAACGTAGTCAGATTATGCTGTAAACCAGCTGCTTAATTTGCAAAACCACACCCCAGTATCTGAAGATACAAATATAGATCTTTACACACAGATAAGAGGAAAACAGGTTGACTTACACTAAAGGATATTTTCTTTGTCTCTCTCCATGGGAAGCGTAGTACAGGTGTGCGGGCACCACTGTGAACTTCAAAAATAACAACTCCTTTGGAGCACACTCCCAGAAGAATACCTGTTTGGGATCTCTTCTCAGGCAACACATGATGAAAATGAATCCCATATTCCGTGAGCCTCTGACACAACTGCACATATCAATGTAATGAAACTTCTAAGAATATGAAGTTATATAGGCTATTACCAACGTTTTATACCTCTATGAAAATACTATACCTCTAAATAAATATTTAAATATATGCACAACCACGCATGAATTTTAGAAAACAAGCTTCCTCTCTGACTGGTGATTCCACTTACACAGTTTCCAGATGTTACAACAGAGATATCAGCTACTCTAGAGGGCTCTATGTGTTGGTGGTACCTCTTGAACTGCCAGACGTTAAAGCAAATGAACTTACCATTTATTAAAATCAAACAATGGAAACATGAATCAAGAACACCTGTGATTAAATCAAACTTGCACAAAGCAATTGTTGGCAAACTGTAACTTGTTGAACACACTTCTTATTGATGCATTTCTTAAACACAGAATTGGATTAACACTGCAATTCTGCAATTCACATTTAGGCTTTATAACTGCCAAAAGACGCAGCGTGCACTCCCAGTCATTCATTCCTGCAGTCTCTTCAGTACTGGCTTGAGGGATTGATTAATGAATGAATTAATTAATGAATTAAATGAGGGAATACAATTGCTCTGTCCACCCCATCCTCAGTCAGACTAGGTTTAGCTACGATCAAGACCCCTACTCTTGTTCTCTGTGCTTAAGTTACAAGAAGGCTCTCCAATAAACGCGCAACAGCCTTGCAAGGGGTAAGGTCATCCTCTTCTATGGCTTCCTCAAAGAGACTGTGGAACTACAGGGTAAGGGTTATCCAGTGTCTCAGCAGTAAACTGCCACCTCATGAACTCATTTGCAGCCATTGTATCAAAGCAGGATCTGACCATTATATCATGAACAACAGCAGCAAACTCCATTAATTACATTTTTTAATGAGTCCTTTTAAAATAAACCAAATATATCTGAGATTTATAGTTTTCTTATCATCTTACATAGTCCCTGCACAAGGAATTCTGTTTAGTATGCTTCTGGCTTGCTTCATATCAAGCAGCATAAACAGTATTAACTGTAACAAAACTTTTCATAATTTAAATATTATTTTTTCTCAACAGAAACAACAAAGGATATAAGGATTAAAGGGTGTGCAGTCTCATAATCATAGCTTCTTTTAGAGTAAGCACAAGGATAAATAGTTGCTTTTAACTAGTTTGAGCTGAAGTATGAGACCACTGTTTGGGGGAAAAAAGTAAAAAGGACTTCCCATATATTATGACTTCTTTTCACTTGTAGTGATGCGTCTTTTGACAAGATCTTATCAGCTTTCTTCCTTTCAGTGTTATTCAGAACCTGAGCTGTTTTCCTGTGCTTTCACTTTACGTCCATGCACCTGTATTTCCACAAAGAATTTCCTAAGCCCCAGATTAAGGAAGCAAACTGCTGCCCACTTACCTTCAAAAATTCTAACTCTGTCTCTTTTTCAGATGCACCCACATAGGTGCTATGCAATTTTGGCAGCTCTTCCTTGATGTAGGACAGATCTAGTTTCTCCATCACTCTAGCTGGGACATAATGTTCTAGTCTGAAATATGACATGCCATGCACCTACAATGTGAAACATGTGTAAGGGCATCTCCATATACTCTGAGCACGAATGAAGCATAAACATTCATTTTAAAGAGAATCATACATTACAAGGGATGTATGGGGAAGGATTCAAAATCTCAACCCTGACTTTACTTCCACTGAAGAGAGAGGGTTCAACATCCAGACCTTGACCTAGATTCTACAACATCCCTGAGTTAGACTAAAAGAAAACTTGCCCACAGCAAAAACTGCCAACAGCATTTCATCTGAGCTTACAGTGCAGGGCAGAGCTGTGAAGCACATGTGGCTGCTTACAGTCCATTCTTTAAATAAGCAGCAAGAACAGTTTCTCAAAGGGGAAACTGATGAAGTACCTCTGCCTGGTAATCTCCATACTCAGCTTGAAGTGCTAGGGATGCTAATAGTAAGGCTGTCTCATCATCACAGTGCATCCTGTCTTCCAGGATGTCCTTCCGCAACTGTAGATAATACTGGTGACAGGTCAATGTATGCCTAGAATAGGAAAACAAAACAGAAAAACCACAAAAAACCTGCACCACCTTTGGTACTCTTCCCATTATAGCGAATTTCCAAATTTTACCAAATGTCAAATATTTGATCAATATCCAATTTTTGTCCATAAATATAGGGCTTAAGAGGTTAAAAAATTTTTTTTATACACTCACTGTATGAGACTGACATCATCCACAAAAAACTTTATGCGAAAAAACAGAGTGAAGTTGACAGGGGGCTTGTTCTTTTTCTTCAGTTCTTCTTTCCATCCTTCTGGAGCTACTTTACTTAGCTTTATGTCAGGATCAACGAAGAAAAATTCATTGTCTGCCATGAATAACAAAGGGAAGTACATGGGTAAAAATATTAAAACCAAATATTTTCTCCTGCTGGAGGATCAAGACAGATTTACAATTCTGAAATTTTGTTTTAAAAAGTCGGGTTTTCTGCTAACTAACAATGGTTTATAAGCACATTATCTATTAAAGGGACCAGTGAATAAGGGCAAAAGAATTAATTAGTAGTTAAAAAAAGAAGAAGTTACCTTCCATGATAGCTACAAAATACAAGCTAGGATTTATCTAAAATTTCAAACTTCTTAGCCCAGAGAAAATCCCAAATCTGTCATTCTTCCCCCTCCCTTACTACTTCTGTCCCATTTACATTTCCGCAACATGTTTTCAAGGCTTTCCAAATTGTGAAGAGCACCAGGAGTCTGCCATGGATAGATTAAGGTCTTGGGCTGCTAAGGGCTTTTATCTCACACCAATAGTCTGAACACTAGAGTTCTGCAATAGCCTGTGCGAGATGCCAACAGGAAACTTGGGTATGAATACATTAGTTCAGCCACAATGAACTTCTACCCAAAGACGGGGGAAAAAAGGCCAACTTCTGGTCTGTCCTAATAGTGAAAAATTGTCAGCTCTGGAGCAAGTTCTTTTTCCTTAAGGCAGCTCGGTCTATACAAGGGGCTCTCCTGTGCATCCCAATGGGTCTGCCTACACAAGCAGGTGCAACATGGCCCAGGGCATATTAACAAAGCACTTTCATGTCTCTGAGGGGCACTAGTCAGTGAAGGCAACAAACAGCAGGGAAGAAAACTCCAAAAAGACTACTATTACTCATGCAAACACAGAATTTATCACGTAATGTTGTTCTTCACTAAGGAACGTATTTTGCCTCAATACAAGAGAACGTAACTCAAAGTAAATGTTTTGTAAAGGTCAGACAGTCTCTGCTTATCTTTCTCAACACCATATAGCTAATTCTTCTTATTCTGTACCTGTCAACTACATCAAATCATTATTCTTACCTCTTAAAGTAGCCAATCCAAACAAGTGATGCTCCACTATGCCAATATGGGCAACAACCATATCAAAAACATCTTTACATATCGTTTTGGTGTCACAAGTCAGCTCCAGTTTCTGCCCACTTAAAAGCATCACATTTACTTTTCGCCTGGTGTCATCGTTCTTCCCTTTCTTAGTCTGCATTTTGTGAAATAGAATACCACAACATTGACACTTCTGACAGATGTTTGGTTTAACATACTTTTCTTGCCACTGATTGCTGAATAGCCCCTTTCTTACCAGGATAGACTTTGGTAGGTCCAAGGAGATGAATGGCTCAATCGTCATCTTCACAAACTCAGGGCCAAAGAAATTCTGCAAATCGCAAGAGTATGATTGAACACTGTGTTGCTGGAACAAAAGACTGAGGAACAGTTAACACCTGCCCTGCAAATGCCAAAGAGGAATCAAAGGCTGAAAACAAAATTGTACTAAACTCCTCCCATGAGCTGGCAAGTCTAAAAAAACCTGATTTTGCCAGCATGTGTGCCAGATACACTGGCAAACTACAGTGTTGGTGACATTATAACTGCATATTTTCTTTCTCTTGCTGGGCAAAAAGCCAACACTCTAATATTATTTGTTTTCCTCTAAAATACAGGGTATGGGTTGCCATATGGGACCATCTGGCCTTATCTCAGTAAGCACCTGCCTGACATTACTCAGGTTTTCTGTATTGGTGGCAATTCCACCTTGACAAATCTCTACCTGTGACACACAAGTCTCATCTCTTTCTTGAAGACTGGAACGTTTCAGCCTAATCTTATATTCTGGGTTCGAGTAGAGATCTTGGCCAACTTCTGTCTGCCTGACAGAATACATCTAAATTCTAGGAGCTTACCTGCTCAACGTGTTAGAGGAAGTCCTCTGCAAAATACTCATTTCAATACCACATTAAAAAAGTGGCTCCATATTCACCTTTTAAGGGGAAACCTTTATTGGCTACTGCCTACTTCCTACTGTGTGTTGTACGTAAAACATCTGCACATAAACCTCTTAAGGACCAGGGGGAATCAACATGGCTAGTTAAAGCCTATATGAACTAACTTGTCCGAGTGCTTTGGACTTGAGACAGACACAGGAACTATAGTCCTCGATTAGGACAGCAAATTCACCTGACTCTCGCTTCAAGTTTTCCCATCCTTAAAATAAATAGATAGATAGATAGATAGATAGATAGATAGATAGATAGACAGACAGATAGATAGATAGATAAGACAGAGAGATCGATCCAATTCACTGAAAGCAGCAGTAGGGGGCATCAGGCCATCATATTTTCTAAACATCAGCCACTCTGTTTACCAATACCTCTCTCTCCCTCCTTCTCTGTAATCTTATACTTCATCCACATACCAAGACAGCTGGGAAAGGAAAGTGGAGTTTGCATGGTGATTCAGGGTGAACCCAAAGGCCAAATGAATCCTCTCTACCTTTCTTTACCTTCCCAACTAGTTAATCTAATAACTTTTGATACCTCCACATTCCCCTAAGAAAAATAAATGTAAATCGAAGTGGTTGAAAACACCACAGAATACAGCAGAAAAACTATACCTTACCATTGTTAGTACACTATATTGTTTAATCGCTGCAACTTGTAGTCAAGGCTTGCTGTCTATTTTAGCATCTCTTAATACTGTTCTAAGTTATATAGCCCCAAAACCTCATATTTTTACCCTCTGTGAGTAGGTCTTTCATATCAGGGCAACACCAAACACCTCGTATTTAATCTACTGACGACTGTTTATTACAGGACACAGTTTATAACTCCCATATGTTAGAGTTTCAGTCAAGACATTGCCTGTTTCAATGAAAATAGGAGTTCTCCTGAGATCAGGGCATTACCCTCAGTTTCCTCTGTGTCATGGCTGTTTCCAGGGCTATTTCTCTCAGTGGATCTCTGGTGATGTCAAGCACTGAGGACCTAATTGCATCTCCTGGGTAGAGGCTAGGTCGGGACTGCCTGAGAGCCATTCTAGCTTGTAGCTGCATCATTTCTTCTTCCTGACGCTTTAGCATCACTTCTTGACCTATCAAATTTCCTTCAAATGGTGCTTCATGCTGCCTAAAGTATAGTCAGGGGGAAAGAAAGACATTAGTAGGCATGCCTAAGACAGTGTACTGCTTTAAGCACTCACCTACGTGGAAACCCAGAACACAAAAACTAGTTATCAAGTACTACACCAAACACAACATTTATTCAGCAGCCAGGAGGTTAACCCTCTACAGCAATCCATCAATACAGAAAACAAGCAAACATGCCAAGTTTCTACAGCTGCCTGTGATTTATTCATATGAAAATAAAGGCTCAGCTGCAGTCTAAAAAATAGTTGACACTACAAATCCAGTAAACACATAGGAGGAAGAAATATTAATGCTTGGAAAATATCTTGATTTCTCGGTTCAAGACTGTGAAAAAAGCATGCTAAAACCCATGTCATTAAAGAAAAAACAAAAATTACTTTATGTAAGTAAATACTGCTTCAGTCACTTTCTCTGTAGCAATTCTTTACAAACTCTTTCCACAGCACTGTTACTTATTCCCTTATTTTTCCTGAGCAACAGCATACCTTGAAATATTTAAGTATTTCATATGTATCAACATCCTATACACTAAATTATTCTAAATATCATATGCTAATGTTTTCATCATCTTATTTTGCTGAAAAAAGATCCCTTTCCTTTTAAATTCCTAGGAATGGCTTGGTTGATAAACAGCCAACACAAAAAAATAAATTAATAATCTGAAGGGAAAAAAAAAGAAGAGAAAACCAAATAAAAATCCCCATCAATATTTCTGAAAAACAAAGCAATCCATCCTCCAGTTCTTTTCTCAGTAGGTATGGATCCCAAATGTCCTACCAATTTTATTTTTTGCGGAAATGTCCCATTTTCAGTGAACAAGAGCCATTTTTTTCTATTTGAAAAACCAGGAGGATAAGAAATGCAAAGAAAGGAGAAACCAAAGAAAAATAAAACCAATTTTCACACCCCCCTCTCTGTCCCATGTTTACAGAAAAACACCTTCAAAACCCAAATTAAATATAAACCAATCAAGGCTTCTTTAGAAATCCTAAAACAAGAATATCAATGTTATCTCTCTGTTAACATAAGTATACAGAAGCAATTTAAACATAAATGGACAGGAAAAACTAACAAGACTGTCAACCACCAAAACCCACTTCCAGCAATTCTAAGCTAAACATTAGTTTAGATAGTACACTAGAGTGATAAAAAATATGGAAGAGCAAAGAAAGCATTTTGAAGCCTGCATTTCATTGCACTGAATTTTAGGAATATAGATAAATGTAGAATAAGTCCCGTGTTGGCACTCACATACAGCCCTTTGTAGGAAAACATTTACAGACTTTTAAAAACATTAGATTTATATACCTACTTTTTAAAAGAAACTAAGATACGTTTGGTGAATGACCAATCAGTTAATAAACTAAGTGAAAATGCACCTGTCCAGACAGTACAGTTGTGTGCTAACTGGTGGACATAATTTCAACTTTCTTTTCCCATCTTTTTACAGTGATGTTTCTAACGAATACCAATAGCGTGAACAGTGCACCATGTCCACATTCCCTTAATTTTTTTAATACTAAAAGTTTTAGTGGTTAGCACACAAACCTCAGCATTAAAATAAGAACAATTATGTTATCATGACAATCCAAACAATAAAATGCCACTAATGTGCCACAAACTGAGTAAAACATTGCTGAAGTTCCTCAAATGGAATTTCAGGGAAGATACAGTCACAGAAAAACGTTATTAACATAAGCTCATTATCCTCTCCATTTTACAGTGCTTTCATAGCATTGCTTCCCTTCTCCCTCCTTTCTTCCTTTCTGCATCAGACTTAATAACGTGCACCCAAAAGGATAAAGTAATGAGAAAAGGCCTCAGACTTGTAAAGACTTGTGTAGATGCTTAACTTTTCACCAAGAGGAAGCTTATTAAGATCAACATATGTGGGAATATTAATAATGAACTAAGCTAAATACACCCACGAGCGCCCTTTAGATCAAGGTCTAAGGATGGGCTCTGAAACAAAACAAAAACAAACACTTTCTGAACATAAATATCTATGAATTATCAAAGATGATATGAAAAAAATAGACATGTTGCAACTGGCTGTATCTGAAAACAGTTGCTAATGTGAAAACCCCTACTGCAGAAAACTGTTTGCCTTTTTGATAACATACAGCTCTGTGCAATAGAAGCAATCATAAATTACTGTGTGAGGTATTACTGTTATGTTGGTTTATCATCTTTTTTGACACATATTAGTTTCCCTGAAAATTAGGGTAGGTGTAGGGTGTTTGGGGACTAAGGTAAGAAACCTAACGGTTTAAAAAATTTACTCAGTCGGTATGTAAGAACTATCACCAACCAGAAAACAGAATGCTTCAGTGTCCTAGGTAAGTAAAACAACTAGCTTGGACATATTGTCAATTTTACATGGAGAGTATCAGCACAATTTACTCTTTAGGTTCCAAGAAAAGGAATGCATCTCTCATTCCACAGAATAGGAGTTACTGTTGACAGATACAGGTTGAGCTCTTCCATGAAGTTCAGCATATGCAAGTATTATTACTGCAACAACAACAAAAAAAATACATTCCTAACTGATAGTATCATACGAGTCTGTTTCCTACAGTACTTCATCAGACAAGTACTTGGCTGCTACTCTGTATTTTCATCAATGTCTGACTACAAACCAGAATCTCTCAAGTTACGTATTCACCTGAAGACAGTCTACGAACAGTTATCTGGAAGGCAGACTGCTATGAGAGAGGGAAGTGAATTACTTCCTCAACCAGAGTACTTACCAAGAAATTAGCAGGTATTGGATCGGAGAAGGAAGTTGGAAGAAGGGAAGCAGGTAGGCATTCTCTAATGATTAGTGCAGTGGAAAGGTCAGGAATAGATTGAGAAAGACTGATGCCTTTTGGTGAGGTAGGAAGCATATGGAAATGAAATGCAGTGAAAGAAAAAGGCAACAGAAAGAAAAGATCCATGTCAGCTGCTGCTCCTAGGGAGAAAAAGGAAGAAATAGTAAAGGAGGGAGAAAAAAGTGGGAGCTGGGGGGAGAGGGACAGACGCAAAAAAACGAATACAATAAGCAAAGAGGGAGCACAGTCACAAGTATCCATTGCCACAAGAAAAGCATTCGAAGGAGTTTAAAGGATAACAACAGTCATAGATCATGACAAGGGTTGGTGTGTACTCTGAGTGTACTACTGAAAAATCCATGGATTCTACAAGTTGAAGAGCAGGCTAGCCCAGCCAAACAGCACCAGTCATGCTGGCTGGTAACTCTGACGAGCTTCACTGTTGGGTTTTTTTTTTGTTTTTTAATACTGGCAGCAGACTCCCTCAAATCCAAATACCTCTATTTGTTTTACAACTCAGTTTTACAAGGATAATTCCATGTATAATAAAGCAGACTGTCTCTAAGGACATGCCATAGGAGCAGTAAATTTATTATGTATTGAAATACAGATGGTATCAGAGAACATAGAGAGAAAACAGTGAAATACGCTCCCAAGTGCTGATGGAATTCAAGTAATGGATCAAGTACCATATACTTCCCAAACCCTGAAATCAAACAAACAGCCAAAGCATGTAAACTCCGAAAATCTGCTCCTTGGAACTACTTGTTATAAAGAGTTTCACTTTGAGAGCTTGTGTTTCTGAAGTTATAAAAGCCGTGGTCTTCTGCAACACTGGACATTTTAAAGGAGCATGCAACGTTCTGGAAAAAAATATTAATTACTTTCTTAGAAATCTCCCTGCTTATGTAGCTGCCATCCTTGATGGTATTCCTTTTTACACGTGCTAGCACTATTAAAGCTAGCAACAGCTTTAATAGCTGTTGGAGAAAGCGAGTGCACATGCACTGTTTTCTATTGAGCTCACATAATTAACAGAGATATTACTTAAGTATTATTTTAGGACCAAATTCCTAATCGCAGAAACAGGCGATTCAAAAAACCACTGTATAAGACTGTATAAGTACATAGCAATGGAATGAATTTTACATGTAAGCACAACATAGAAGTTTATGCTGCACTTACAAAACCATATTTTCCTTCTAGACTTCACAAATACACAAATTATGCCCACTAATGGTACTAGTCTTAACAGAGCAATATAAAGTAAAATAACGTAAAACAAACCATGAGAAAGTATGTACAGTTTTACCACAGCATTTTCACTCCCATAATTGACCTGATTCATTTGCAATAATGTGACTCCTCTACATATCACATACTACTTTCTGTTTCTGAAACATTCTGTAAACAGAAACAAAAGTTTATCAGCATCTGTTGTTTTGAAGCATAGCTACAGTGTTGAGTTGGCAACTTTCCTGGGTTCAAGTCAAAGAAGAATTAAGGTTGACTTAACAGTACTCACCAAAAGAAAAAAAAAAGCAAAATAAGTTACAAAAGCTATACGCTTATTCTGTACACACAGAACTAACAGAACTTTGCCATTTTAGTATAGTGCTAAGACAGTATAAAATGCAAAGCAGAAATTTACAGCTCTTTAACAGTATTACATGGAACACAAACTTGTTATCTAGATCCTTGAAAATTTGCTCTAAAAGCTCACACTAGCCAAAATCATCTTACATCAAGACAGGCTGGATTTGTAAGACTGCTTGGACACTGCAGCTTCACATATGTATTGTTACATGAATACATACCAAAAAAGCAGTGTTGACTCAGCTAAGCAAGGCCTAAACACTTCCCCCCTACAAGAAACACCAATATATACATTTCTAATGTTCCGATAGATTTTACATTTTTCAGGCAATAAAAGTGCAAGTAATAAGAAAACCTATGCAGCTGCTCAGCAAGGCACCTAAAGCTGTAAGATTTCCAAGTAACTGTTCTCTTGAGCACCTGCACTCAGACACTTCTCACCTGAGACCGTGTTTAATTCAAATCCATTTACAGCATGTAAGAACACTAAGTTTCTTTAATAGGATAAAGCAGGATTCCCATCCAGCTTATGTAAAAAATATATAAATATCCTAAAATATTGAGC
Source organism: Cuculus canorus (assembly GCF_017976375.1). Classification (NCBI taxonomy): domain Eukaryota; kingdom Metazoa; phylum Chordata; class Aves; order Cuculiformes; family Cuculidae; genus Cuculus; species Cuculus canorus. Next base: position 60,792,266 of record NC_071404.1, read on the forward strand.
ACAGCAGCAATCTTTCTCCTGATATACTCCAAGCAAAGCAAAAAGCTGCTCAGAGAAGGCTCTGTCGTTGTAATGTAGAAGAGAAGGAAAATGTCTTCCCCCCTCTTTTTTTTGTTTGCTTTTTCCCTTACTAGAAAAACTACTTGAATCATTTTGATAAAATATTCCAAGGAGACTCAGCATCTGGCAGAAACTAAAAGAAGAAATTTTCCATCCAAAAGTTCAATGTCAATAAAAATTCTTGAACATTTAGTATGGAACCACTCTGAAAACCTCACAGGCATGATAAGATATGTTTCTGCTGTACAAAGACAGTGTATTAAGGTGATGCACAAAGCAGAACCTTCATATTGAAGCAATATTGATGAACAGCACTTGAAAAAATAAAATGCAAACAGATGTAATATTCAAATACAGAACATAGCAAAGCAAATTTCAACAAGCATGAATTGTTGCAATATTGGCCTACCTAATCAATGTTGAGGTATGAAAAAAAAAAAAAGAAATTAATCCAAACACAACAAAACAAACTAACAGTTTGCTAGAATAACCAACCAAATGTATGGCTTTTGGCTTATTTCAAAGAAATAAACATGCTATCATTTCCTTACTGAATGAAAAAAAAATATTCAAATTAATCTGTATTAATACCTGTATGTTCCAAACTTTGTCTTATAAAACTATAATCAAAATAAAAAGTTATTAAATATTTCCAAGCAGAAATACCAACTGATAGGAGTGCAACCCAGTCTCCATTAAATATGGGAACCTAATTTGGACACTTACTTCTACACCACAGTGCATCATTAGACTTTTACTTCAGAATGCAATATGCAATTCTGAAATGCTATTTTCTTCCAAGTACAACAGGCCATTTTTTAACCTGAAACAGAAGCTGGGATGGTAGTCAAAAAATCGTTTGCAGATTTAGAATACTTTCTTTAGACAAAGCACTTCAAGCACATATTGTTTTCACAGGGTTTACCTTGCCCTCTGAGAATTAGCTTGACTTGATGTGGAGATATCATCAACACCTGGCAAAGCATCACTGGCATCATCTCTCTTGAAACCTTCATTTCTTCTCACTAACAAACCAAAAGACAAATTAATACCCGATTGGGCAACAAAGCACACAGAGTAATCCTGTCTAAAATCAAGGACTTATCATTCACATGAGATTACTTAGAAGGAATCAGATTCATATGTTCTGCACAATGGCATTACAGTATTAGACAGACTAGCATTATGAAGTTGATTCCAGTTTTGAAAGCAATCTTATAGTTTCCCCTAATGAAGATAGCTGCAACACACAAGGCTTTTCAAGAATACTAAGGAAGTCTTAAAAGAAAACACAATAAAAAACCCAACACATAGTTTACAAACACACCTTTCGAAGGTGACACATTTGTCAGCCCTGAGTTGAGACAGATATATGGCAGAGACATCATACAAAACTACTTTAGAACAGAAATACAGCAGCTAGGTAATTATAAATCCAGTTCACAAGAAGGGAGTTAGGAAACCAGTATATATATATCTGAGCTCCTGTGTTTAAGTTTTGTTCCTGGAATCCAAATCCTCCTCATAATTTACCAAACAAAATTTTGTCTTGATAATATACTAACATGCAATTCCATTTGTAACAATTTTCTCCTGTGCTGGTATGTCTTCCTGTAGCAGCACTTGAGATGCTACACTTAAGAGCATAATTTTGCAAACTACTTCACTTTCATCTCTTACTGTACTAACTAGCTAGCAGAAGAGCTCTTGCAGAACACATTACAGCCACTTTGATTTAGAAATAGCTCTTTTTGACAGCCACTGAGTTCAGCAATATTACTACTAGTAGCCAGAAAGCAGATCTCACTTGCCTGTATAAACTTAAGAGTTGACTTTGTACTGAAATATATAACAGCCTGTTACAAATGGCAAGAAAATGAACGGAAATGTGTTACAGGAGCCTTGCTACTTGTTACTGCTCTTTAGATTTCTGGATCAGCAAGCAGGATAGGCAAAGACAAGAAAGATAGAGCAGCAGGTACAGGGAGGCTGGGTTGGAATTATTCAGAATACATACAGTGCAGCTATATTCTACCTTCCTAACTATTGCTTTCTTTCCTCATTTTCATCAGTTTGCCTCCATCACTCATAATGATTCTGTGCAGTTCATTGTTTCATCAACCATGCTATTTTCTTGACTTATTTTCAACATTCTAGCATTTCTTTTGAAAAGCGTTTCCTTCCATGCTGTGCTTCTACTGTGTAAAGAAACCCCTTCTCGCTATCTATCAGCAAACAACCCTTCATACCATCTCCTGCTTTTCCATTTTCATTGACTTTCTAGAACTTACTTAAATTTATCATTGCAAACACCTTGTACTACGGACTACTATTGCATTACACTGAAATCATGGGCCTATAAATTATTAACCATCTAACCCTCACAGAAAAACCCACTGATATAAAAACATTTAAAATATGTATGTCCCATGTAAAGCTTTTGTAATTTACTATTATTGTACACTAACAAAAACCTGATCATTTTTGTGCCTGTGAAGACAGCATGTTATTTAAAATAAGGACTCTGGTAAAAAGTTAACCATTTCCAGCTTTTCCCACCAACTTTCTTTCCAGAGTGCTAAATAACAAACTTGTTTCTGAACAAACTGCCAATTATGCTGAACTGTAGACAATGTTGTAACTACATGACATCATCTTACAACTTCATATTACTGGTAATTACAAAGTCTCCTACTAAAGATTTAAATTCAAATTTTTTGTTATATTTTTTCTGTAAGTTGCCTAGTTGGTTGGTTCCTTTGGGGTAGTTGGCTTCCGGGGGTTTTTTGGCCTTTTTTTTTCCTTTGGTGGTGGTGTGCTGTGTTTTTGGTTTGTTTTTTTTTAAAAAAAAACCACAGGTCTTACCTTGTCTGAAATCCGGTTCTGAAGAAACAACAGATGGACTTTCACTCGAAGTACTATAAACATCACTGTAGTAAGATTTGTACCTTCTTAAAGGTTCTGAAAGTTGAAGTCAGGGTATGAGAAGTGTAAGAGAGCAACAGTTCTAATACAAAAATCAAACACAGATTAACATTTAAAACTTCTTGAAATCTTTAAAAACATTTTTTAAATGCCCATCCGGGGCTACAAGGTCTGAAAGCAAACACTTCGTGGATGCTGTGCAGTCCCATTCTGACCCCACAGCCTGAAGGTATTGCAGTCTGCTTGGCCTCTCTCAGCTATACTAACAGAGCCACCACCTCTGAGTTTCTCTCATTATCACTTCCAAGTTAATACTAGTATTTTTAAAAAAACAACTAAACTCAAGACAAAACCCAATCCTTCCTGCAAACAAAACTGATGAAAATATTTGGTGCACATCGCTTGCATGTAGAAAGCAACCATCAGGATTCAATCTTTGGTTCCTTCATGATGAAAAAGGAAAAAATATCCACAGAGATAAAGTAGGCACTGGAAAATTCTATTTCATTCAGCTCATCTTTGACATCCACAAAATATGATTAACAATCAATTAGTAGGCCCATATAGGACATTCAACTAACCAGAACAGCTAAATGCATGTGATGAGGAATCAATACAGCAGTCTCAGTTCCCACTCTCAGCGGATTCTTTAAATAACAGTGGAGCAAAGGACTCCACAGAAAGGGTGTGTGCATAATATTTGCAACAATCTCGCAAAACTTTCCTATGCGCAAGCCAAAGGACAACCACACAGTGTGCATAAAAAGAGAAAAGAAAACAAGAAAGTATCCACATTTTGGGATTACTAATGCTTCACTTTAAGTGAAAGAAAACATAAGGTTTCTTTATTTGCAGAATGTCTTTGGTGTAACTGCAATTAATGTTTTTGAAAACAAAAGTAATGATATAGAGAAGGCACATAAAACTACTCTGAAGACAAGCACAAATCAACTACAGCAAGGAATATAAAATGTAAGAACACAACATGGGGAAATACATGAGCAGATGAGTTTGGATGATGCAAAAAAGAAGCTGGAGGTTCCAACTTCCCACATTCAGAAAACAAAACGCTTGGTGAAAAATCCTGCAAGAGCAATGAACCTGCAACATAACTTGTATTATGTCAGAGGACAAAGACAGACATGCAGTCAACAGCACTACTCATTTGGACTTCCTACAGAAGCAGAGAAAACTCCAAACGGAAAAAAGGCATTAAAAATATGAGATAATGCAGTAGACCAAGACTAAAGACTAGGTCATGTTAATTTTGGACTAATTTTCAAAAATCATCCTCCTTATAAAACAGCATTTCCTTCAGCTCACTTGGGTTGTACAGTTTCTCATTGTCTCACCAAATATAAGATTAAGAAAACTGGGACACGTAAGGAAAGTTGCCAATCAACTCAGGTAAACAACTGGTCCCACCAGCTCATCCCAGTTGCATTGCTTAGCGGCATAAATCCCAATTAATCCTAAGGACGTTTCACACTACTATCCAAAACAAGCAATACTGCTGACACACTTGCAAAACAACGTACAGCAAGATGAAGAGAATTCACTGGGAGAGGGGATGCGAGCAGGGTTGCTTCAATCTTTCATAATGGCTAAACTTAGTGTTCTGGATTTTACAACAAAAGAAATCTACCATCAGTCTAGTAATTACTTGCTTAAGAAGGGAAATAAACCCCAAATACAGTGGATAGCTTTTGCAGATCTATTTTTAAAATGTTCCCAGACCTTTAAGTGAGACCTCAATCCACACATGATACTGGAGCTACACTACACAAACTGAAAACAGATCTCTTCTTTCCCAGTAGTTTTACTAGCTATAGTTCTTTCAAGTCAGCTAAACTATCTTTGAAGCAAGAAGATGGAAAGGGAACAATAAATTATAATATGAGATTTTAAACAGTTGTTCTTTTTTCCACCTAGTCAGCAGCCTGGGCTTCCTGAATCGCACACAAACTGAGGCTCTATCCTGGTTCGAGACAGGAAATTCTGCAAAAAAAAGGTGCAAAGTGGGGTAAACAGAAATACACAGTTAAAATACTAAACAAGTGTCTGTATGTGGTGATATGATATCTGACTCTGCAAGGGTATTTGACTTCTCTTGACTCATCCTGTTAGCAAGAGTTGGTGCCCTGCTGTAGGCTAAGGACTAAGTTCATGAGCCAAGAAACATAAAGCAAGATGTCCCGTCACTGCTTATCTTAATGTTTTCACAGACATCCATGAAGCCCACGTAGGTTTAAACCTATTCTTCCAGCATTCACAAGTAGAGACAGAGATGAGATCACCATCCTTTCTTCTCACATCTTTCTATCTAAGTAAGACCATACAATTTATCCCAAATAGCAGAAGCAAAAGTTTTATCTTCTGGAGGCATTTTACAACCTTTCCACACCAGGCTGGCACCAATGACCCTCAGCTTATTCAGCCTAAGGACAAAAATTTCAAGACAACTAAGAAGGTACAACCTGAAATTCAGGGTAAATCCTCTATATTTCTCTTTGCTTTGCTCAGTTTAGGAAAATTACATACAGATGTGGAACTATTTGCTGCTGGAGCATCTTTGGCAAACCGCCTTCCAGTTCTCTGCCGGTATATACACATCTATATACATATTGCCCTAACACTGAAACTCCTCTTAAACAAACAATTTTTTCTGTGGCATGGACAGGATATGCACTGCAGACCTGCAAACAGTCAATTTAATTGTAAATGTTGAGACTACTGTATCTATAGTGCTTGCAAAGTCACACAAATAATTTATGCTGTCTCCTCTCCTCCAGCAAATTCTCCTCAATTCTAACATCCTATTAGGATTTAACTTCAGAGAAGGCTCTGGGATTATGTCCAAGCCAAAGTTCTAACTAAGAACTGGCTTCCAAAGATTACAAAGCCTAATTCTGGGATCAAGTTAAAGTTAAGCTTTTCATACAAACTTCTAGGTTGTTTGTGTGGGAAGGAACTGAAAGATGACATCAATAAAATCTAAAAGGACAGCAATAAACCAACTTATCTCCCATATTTACCATTCTTCCTGGGATTTTTTAATTGATCTAGGTTTGGGTTTTTGTTTGGGATTTTTGTTTGAGTTTTTGTTGGTTGTTGATTTTTTTTTCATTTTTGGTGACTGAAGACTTTTGAATTGACTGAACTTATAGAAACATCAAGCACGTTGTAGCAAAACTTATTCTACCAGTTACTCTTCTTAACATTTCAGTGTTTAGATAACAATCTCTTGACAGAACAGTTCAAATCACGTCACATCTTACTGCAAAAACAAACCCGAGTTTTGGCATGTTTTAATAAGAGTCCATAACTGCAATGAATATATAAAATTTCTAACTAATGATATAAGTTAACATGCTGTAGCATCAAGACGCAGAGAAGAAAGAAACATTATAAATTGAAGAATCAGTGTTTGCGCTGCTTAGCACTGCAGTGGTTCTTTTTCAAACTTCCTATCAAAGACAGCAGAGCACAACCTTCCAGGCACCTAACGCAGCATAAAGTAACAAAACACAGTTTGTACAAGGCAAGACATGCAAGTCCAGACAAGTAACTTACAGAAAACCACATCTCAGCCAACTCCAACAGAAATCAGAGAACCACATTTAGCTTGGAATGTCATTACCCTGAACACATGACTCACATTAGATACAAAGGTTTTCAAATACACATTATTTCAGAATTGTTCCTGGCTGTACAGAGAAGGTAAAGGACAGAGAAGATGACAGAGTTAAACAAGTTTTAGGACAGGGAGGGAGCTCTTGTTTGCTCTTTGAGGTTTATTGGTGGGTGTCTACTATGCAAGAGTGTTACTATAATACCATTTAAAAGACATTAACTGTCCTTTAGGAGAGGCTGGGACTTGCTTCTTTCACAACAGTTTAACGAATAGGTTAGAGTCATATTTACTCTTATTTTTCCTCCTCTTTACATCTAAGAAAACTTGAATTATCTTCTGCAAGGCACCACAGGTTTAACAGCAAGAACATAGAGATCCAGAATAAATCCCTGGTCATATATAGCAAGAGCACTAGGAAAACAAAACCATTCAGCCTTCCAGGGGAGCAGGCTCATTTTAACTTGCAAGATTTCCACCACAGATACCCTAGATGAAAAAGCCGTATTGTGCATGCAGTCCATGTCACCAGCCATCCAGGCAACTCCCTAAAGAGCCTGAGGGACATCTGATGCACGGGATCGAAAGGAAGGGAAGAAACAGAGCCTTGTAAAGTTGCAGAAAACATACATTATCCAGACCTTTTCTGGAAAGGAAAATAGCAAGCAAGAATAAAAAGAACAATTGCGGGGTCTGGTAAGAACTCAGAGTCTAGTATTTAGAAAGACACCTTTCTGTTCTGGATCTGGATCATGCCATCTAGGATAAGGAATATCAATAGATACATACTGAAAGTGTGGCCAATAAAGTTAAGTGTTTTAGCCTACTGAGAATGTAACACGTTGATAATCCTGGACTGTGTGAGCTGCTAAGAACTTGTAAAGCAGATGGAGCAGATGCCACCTCACTATCCAATTATGGAGTTGTAACAACTGTTTTACTATCTTATGTTAAACTACGTAATTCAGGATAAAATAAGTGGTTGATGACAGAGGACTTATACTTCACAGAAATCCCACAAACATGTAGTTCTTTCTCCTTGAAAAGCCAACTTCCATAGTCTCAGCAAAATTAACAACTGAAAGTTTTCTGTCTAAAATAGTATCAGTCTGTATCCTTCAGCTTCACTAAGACGATTTCTGAACATTCTTCTAACTTATCTTTACTGGACACATGAACTGAAGATATACAATTCAAGAGAAAAAGAAAGTGTGCACACTTCACTGAATTTACAGAGGTAAGCTTGTAAAGCAGCTAGTCCTCCTTTGCATCCTAAATCCAAACACCCATTTAATCCACTTCTAAACCTCTCAAATTCAAATCTCTGAGGCTTCATTTGCTGAGATAAATTTATTGCCAACAGCTGCCTGATTACCTGCAGAAATGTTCCTTTATTAAAAAATGCAGCTTCAAACTAAGAATACTTTTAAAATCTTTACATATAGATTATCCCTAACAGTAACTCCCCATCTAAACACATGCAGTTCTAATACAGAAGTTATATAAATGCGGTCCATATGAGTCTTCAGGGTAGCTAATGAAAACATGATTTTGAGAGATAAAGACAAAGCCACAGAAGACTTAGGAAGCAGAGGCCAATCTCTAGAAACACAGAACATTACTGCCTCTTCTTCCTTCTATGAAGTAGAGAACAATAAATGGACAACAAAAAGAGGACTAAATCATCTGGGTTTTCCGTGGGAAAAATCAAGGGTAAAGAGGGATAAAGACAACTTGAAGCTCTGGGATTCACATGGTTCCCAACAGCAAAAACATTTAAGAAATGCTTGAGAATATTCCCAAACCTCCCCAAAATCCCCACCCCTGGATTCAGCATTCCAAAACATCAGCAAGATCAGCTGATCCCCTCTTTTTTTCTCCTTGTCTGCTATTTAACCCACAGCCAGCTACATTACTACTGCCCAAATGGTTTTGTGCTCCTGTATTCCACCATAAGCACTCTTTACTGTATTCCACCCTAAGCACTCTTTACACCTTGCTCCCTTGTGCATCTCTTGTACAACATCCTCATAAGCATAAACACATATAAAAAAAGAAGGATGCACATTCACTCAAGTAACACAAACCAATTCACCTGGAATTATGCATACACTCAAAACCAGGGGAGGGAAGCTGCCTAGGCAAATAAAAGAGCCAGTCATGCAAGGCTACTCTCTCACAGCCTTGCATTGTACAATTGTGGCATTTGAAGGAAGGCCTGAGATATGAAAACTGAAGTGTACCTACACTTCATAACTCTCAGAAGATAAAATCAGTTTTGTGTGTGAGAAGGCAAACAAAGCTAGGAGCAAGGTAAAATAGATGACACCTTCACACTCTTGAGTAGCAATGCAGGCTTGCAAAATATAAAAGGTGAATACTATTTTCTCTCTGAAATAGGATGCTACCAGTTCATACCAAGTAACCACCTGAAGTTTCAAAAGAACAACACAATAGAGATCTACTCTCCTGGTACAGACAGACTACTGGGGTTTAACACCTAGCAACTTCACAACTCTAACCAACTCTCTGTAAGCTCAACAAAACCTACATAACAAAACCAAGAATGAACAACAACAGCGGAGATGCAGAAATTCTCCTATCTCATGGCAAGATTAACACATATTTTACATGCATTCAAATAGCAGTCTTTTCTTTCCCTTTCCCTTCTTCCCATCTGGCTAAGCACCTCATCATAAAAAATCATCTTTGGTGAACAAGAGATAAACAACCTCGACCCTGAAACTGTACAGCAGAACAATATATAAACCACCAAGTTCACACTGCCTTTGGAAGGCTTGTGATGCTATATCTGAGATGTCCCAACCTTAAATTATAGCACAGTTTGGATAGTCTGCAGCTCACTACAAGATACTTCTGTTACAGCACAGCTGTAATTAAAGCTTTCTCTTTCTTTCCACTATAAATTATAATTTTCCTGACTTTATAATTTGGATCATAAAAATCTCTTCCAAGCTCGGCATACCAGAGCCTGTGCATGAGAACAAGACAGTCGGCTCCTTAAGGTTTTATGACTAACAAAAATGTTTGCCAGCTCAACCTAAAATAAGCTAAATAAGAAATAAGCCACATGTCACTTAAGTTCCTTTGTAGTTTCAGGAGGGAAGTTTTAGTTGGCCAAGTTTAACCCGCATAGAGTCCAATGCCGCTTTGCAATTCAAAAACTGAAAAACAACATACAGCTGAAAGCAAAGGCTTACTAGAATTTACACAGACTTAACTGTAACCCAGAGCTGGATTCTAACCAAACTGCAAATATCCCCAAACCTGTCAAAAAGAAGGCAGATTGTGTCCTCTGTACTAAACCCAAGCCCCGAAGCTGTTCCCATAACTTCTTACCCGTTACTGCCCCCACCCCCCCCCACACCTGACTATACAAGCTTTCAAAATACCTTATTCTCTTCCTTCATTTTACCTTTCAAGGCCTCTCCTTTGAGGTCGTGCTGTGTTCCATGTAGGAAAAGAGTAGCTGTTGCTGTCATTTTCTGTGGACTTCTTTTCACTCCATTTCTAGTTGTTGCCCACTTGTCTGCTACCTGACTACCAGCTGTAAGCAGTAAGACACCCTTGTACCAAGTGCTGCCTAAGAAACTGCCACCATTACCTTTATCAAGAGAGGTGATATTTTACCACAGCTTTCCACATAGTTGTTCATACAGAATCACAGAATCATTAAGGTTGGAAAAGAGCTCTCTCTAAGACTAAGAAAGTCCAACCGTCAGCCCAACACCACCATGCCTACTAAACCATGTCCTGAAGTGCCACTTCTACATGTTTTTTTTGAACAACTCCAAAGATTGTGACTGAACCACTTCCCTGGGCAGCCTTCTTGTACTGAGAGGCTCAAAACTGAACACAGTATTTGAGGTGCAGCCTCACCAGTGCTTAGCAAAGGGGAATGATGTCTTCCCTACTCCTGCTGGCCACACCATTTCTGATCCAAACCAGGACGCTGTTTGCCTTCTTGGCCACCTGGGCACACTGCTGGCTCACGTTCAGCCAGCTATGGGCCAGTACCCCCATGTTCTTTTCTGCTGGGCAGTTTTCCAGCCATTAAGCCCCAAGCCTGTAGTGTTGCATGGGTTAATTGTGACCCAAGTGCAGAACCTGTCACTTGATCTTATTGAGCCCCATACAATTGGGGCCCATTTATCCAGCCTGTCCAGATCTCTCTGCAGAGTCCTCCTTCTCTCAAGCAGATCAGCAATCCCATCCAATTCGGTGTCATCTGCAAACTTACTGAGGGTACACTCGATTCCCTCATCCAGATCATTTATAAAGATATTAAATACAACCAGCTGCAACACCGAGCCCTGGGGAACACCAGTTGTGACCAGGTGTCAATTGTATTTTACTCCATTCACCACAACTCTTTGGGCTTGGCCATCCAGCCAGTTTTTTACCCAGCAAAAAGGGTTTTACTAAACTCAACGTAAACAATACCCACAGCCTTTCTCTCATCCACTAGGCCGGTCACCTGGTCAGAGATCAGGTTGGTCAAGCAGGACCTGCCTTTTATGAACCCATGCTGTCTGAGCCTGATCCCCTGGTTGTCCTGCACATGCCTGGTGAAAGCACTCAGGATTAACTGCTCCATCATCTTCCTTGGTACTGAGGTCAGGCTGACAGGCCTGTAGTTCCCCAGATCCTCCTTCCAGCCCTTCTTGGAGATGGGTGTCACATTAGCAAGTCTCCAGGCATCTGGAACCTTCTCTGTTAATTAGTACTGCTGATAAATGATAGAGAGTGATTTGGCAAAATCCTCCGCCAACTCCCTCACTGCTCTCAGGCGGATCCCATCCAGTTCCATAGATTTGTGAGTGTCCAAGTGGTGTAGTAGGTTGCTCTTGGATTATAAAGGTTTATTCTGCTCTCCATCCCTGTCTTCCACCTCAGGGGCCTGAATACCCTGGGAATAACTAGTCTGACTATTAAAGACTGAGGCAGAAGGTATTAAGTAGCTCACACTTTTCCTCATCCTTGGTCTCAGTGTCTCCCCCTGCATCCAATATAGATTGAGATACTCTTTGGTTCTCTTTTTGTTGTTAATATATTTGTAAAAAACATTTTTTGTTGTCTCTTACAACAGTGGCCAGACTGAGTTCTAGATGGGCTTTTGCCTTTCTAATTTTCTCTCTGCATGACCTAATGAGATACCTGTATTCTTCTTGAGTTGCCTGCCCCTTCCCCCAAAAGTACTAAACTCTGCCTTTTTTCCCCCCGAGTTCCAGCAAAAGTTCCCTGTTCACCCAGGCCAGTCGTCTTCCTCACTGGTTTGTCTTACGGTACACTGGCAGAGCCTGCTCCTGTGCCTTTAAGACTTACTTCTTGAAGACTGTATAGACCTCCCAGGCCCATTTGACCTTCAGGAGCCTCACAAGGAACTCTCTCAACCATATCTTTCAGGTGGGTTGGGTTTACACGACAAGAGGAATTCCACACACTTCATGATGCCTGACATTTGGTAATAGCTATCTACCCATTAAGTGCCTGAAAATTACATACAAGAGTAATGCAGCAAAAACTTGCAGACTATATTTTTCATTTCTTTGACAGATGAAGCTAGCAATATGCTTTTCACGGAAGATCTTGTCTGGGGTCTTGTCTGTTGTAAACAAGATGTGAGATAAGGAATAGTAAATCATATGGAACAAAAAGGAAAGGGGAAAGCAGTCTCAATAGGCTAGCAGATGCTATGTATTAAGGCTTTTTGTGAATCTGCTCATTAAAAGGGAATAGAATACTTTCAGCTGGACTTCTCAAGCCATGTAAAACACAATAGCAACTCCTATGTGAAAAAGTATTCCCCATCCGTCTTATGGAATTACTCCTTTAAACTGGCTCTCATTAAAAATCATAGAATGTTTTGGGTTGGAAAGGACCTTATAGATCATCTCATTCCAACCTCCCTGTAGGGAAGGGAAACCTTCCACTGGATGAGGTTGCTCAAAGCCTTATTCAGACTGGCCTTGAACACCTCCAAGGATGGGGCACTCACAACTTCTCTGTTGTGGCACCTGTTCCAGTGCCTCACCATCCTCACAGTACAATATTTCTTCCTAATATGTAATCTAAGTCTCCCCTCTTTCAGCTTAAATCCATTCCCCCTAGTCCTATCACTACAATCCTTGATAAAAAGCCCCTCCCCAACTTTCCCCTTTTCCCCAGCCCCCTTTAAGTACTGGAAGACTCCTATAAGGTCTCCCCAGAGCCTTAGAAATGGCCTAAAACTTTTCTTGAAGTAGTTAACTGGTGAAAAAAAAACTTGAGAGCCTAAAATAAAACAGCAGAGCACACACTCCTAACTTCAATTCAAGAGTGAAACATACCTCATTCCTCTGCCGAAAGCAGAAACTCAGAAGAACAAGACAAGAACATTTCAACTTAACTATCTGTTGAAAAAGCATCTTCATTTTTTTCTAGCAAGTAATGACTGTGAATTTAGAAGGATGGGCAGTGAGTCATTATCTATGGCCTCAGTATTCCCTATACAGATATATCACTCAGCTTCTGTGACTATTAAGGCCCAGTTCCCAGTTTACTTTGACTGCACTTTCACCCATTCTTTTGTGAATCAAATAGTTTCACACATTTAAACTATCTCGGTTTGCAAGGCACAGGCACATTATGTTTTCTGTCTTCCAACCTGTTTGAATGAGAATGATAAACTATTGTTCATCAATGGTTTTGGCTAAGGTTTTGGTTTTGCTGTTGTGCAATACAAACCTGCACAAAGCTGCATGCCTGAACAGCAAGGCTATTGAGCTTTCCCAGTGCAGGGAGTGGCCTCCTTTTAAACTTTGGCAGCTGCATATCTCCGAAGATCTGGGTTGACTCAGTTACTTGAGATGGTCCCCTTCGATATCAGTCTTAAACCAAAACCCAATCCACTTTCCCTGTACCTCATCAGACAACTTGGTAAACAATGACAGATAGTGAACTTCTATTAAGATGAACAATGGCATCTCTACAGCAGTACTTCCACCTGTGTTCATTCGTTCACATTATAATGTAACCCTCAACAAAAGATGCTAATTTGATAGCACAAAAAATCTTTCAACTGTCTTGTCTGTACAACACAGTAACTTCTTAAACTGCCTATGCTATTTCAATAATACTTGTTCTTTCTGGAGTACAAGGCTGACATGCATAGGAGAGAGAGAAATTCGGCTCCCCCTACTATCTGCAATAGAAACATCTTCTCAGATGGCCATGAGGGGCATGAACAGGCATTTTTAGAAATTCAAGCTTGATAAAAGGCTTTATCATCTCTCCTTAATGAGGCTTAATTCCTTTACACCTCAATGCAGGAAAATAAGGTAAAAGTTGGGTTTTTTCACAGTTATTTCTGTCACATAATAGACTGGTAGCCATGAGTTTTCAACTGTGTGGATTTTGAATGCACCTGAATAAATGACTGAGCTAGCTCTGTACATAGAGCTCTCCTACTATCTCCTTTAGAGGATCAGAGTTATGCATCCTGCCCTGTCGCAAGCAGGATACAACTCTTCTCTCAGTTTCTATCCAACTGCCTGAAATTTATAACCCCTGAAAATCATGTCATATTTTCAAAGTCAACAAAATATGCAGCTCCCCTTACAGAGCTCTGTAAGTTTCCACAGAACAAAATCAAAGACTTTATTCTCCCCTATGCACTCTCTAATTAACTGACAGAACTTGTTGTCAAGTATTCTCACTGAGGTAAAGATCTTAAGATGAGTCAAAAAAAAAATTCATATTTAAGAGCTTAACTGCCTCATCCAGAGTTATACAGCACAAAACCAGAGAGATCTGGAGATTAAATTTTCCCTTTCCTCTGAGGTATAAATTCATCTCTAGTAGCTGGAGATGAGGATTTTCTTTCAAGGAAAATTACTTGACAATTGGCTGTTACCAACTTTTTCTTCTTTTTCTAATTTTAATTTACGAACTTGATACTGGCTGACTCAGAGATCAACTGTTTTCACTGGGTAAGCAATCTGGACTAGCACATCTATCTTGACTGGCAACAGATGTTCTAATGCTTTCACTTTACCTAAAAAAGAAAAGCAAGCGAAGATCTCTGCAGTTTCAAGAGCTGCTACAACAGAACTCAAATTTATCACAAAGATAATCTTTATGTTTAATGACTGGGTTACTCGGAAAATCAAAAAGCTTCACCAACCTTCTACATTCATAGCTTCCCTCAGAAGCTGCAACTTCTTCTGTCTCTCTCTTATCCTGTCAAAGGCACTTGATATTGCTGCAGAAGTTGATGTCTCAGGCACATGGCGCATTTGGTCCAGTTTCTGTGGTCCAAAAACATCCAATGCTATACTACCATCAGAGTATCTTGCTTCCTTGTTTCTGGTAGCAGAAGTCTGTACTGTAAATGCTTCACACTGATGGTTGTGCCCATGGCAGCCTCCAGCATGGTCTCTCTCAGTTGTCTTGTCAGTTGTGCAAAGCAAATCTGTGGAGGAAGCCCATACTTTCCGCTTTGGAGTGACATCTGTTTGAAGGTGACCTTTTTTTTCAAACTCACTGGTTTTGCATCTATGAGGACAGAAAACATCTTCCTGTCCTGAGTTGTAATCTGTGGAAATGCCCTGGAAAAACTCCTCCTTGCCTTGTGTTCCTCTAACAGACAAAAATCCCATAGACTTGCTAAGTCCTTTTTTAAGCATGGTCTGTTGAGAAAAGTGAGCTTTGTGTCCATCAGGTGTATCGACCATCAATGTTTTTCCTGGAATAAGGAGACATTTCACATACATAATTTTGTACTTAACACACAAGAGTGCAACACAAGTTACTGTTATAAGTGTAATCTCAGCACACATTTTGGCCTTGATTTTGCCATGCAAAAGTTTAAGTTGGCTACTTAAAACGTTGCCTCAGTCAGCAAAGACAGAACTCCCAACTACTTCATATCAGACAACCATTTCTTTTAAATCTGAAGTGATCCAGAAAAAAATATGGCCTACTATAACTCAGCATTAATGTTAAAAAAAATTAGTCTGGAGTATCACCAAAAGTACTGTTTCACAACCAATCTGACATCAGCCACTCCTCTCACACCCAAAGACACCACCTACGATTTTTAATGACAAGTCCGGGTTTGTTCTACAGATTTACAGATGCCCTGCAGTAGTGCCAGTAAGAGAAGAATGACTGTGCAGTCAGGAATTCTAAAAATCTTGGATCTTCCTTTAATGACTATTTTTGGTGATGACAGTCTCTCCAGATAAAAAACACTCTAAAACAAAAACCAGCAAAGCTTCCAAGATCAAAATGATTCCACTAGTCATCCTCTCAGACTATACATCTCTCATAAAGATGGTGAATTACAGATAATATTCACAGACACAAAAAAGCCTTTTTAAAAACAGCTGTTCACCACGAAGTTCCGACTATCTATCCAAAGCAGCGGGTGATATCCATTCTGCACACACAAACTTCCCATTCATGTACATGCACATCAAGGACGTACATTCCTAAACAGGATTTTAATTCAGTCATTTGTGACAGATATAAAAATCAAAATACTGCAATATTCAAGACTGTCACTCAAAAAGCATAGCAAAAGAAGCTCCAAGAATCCTCCCCAATAAGGAGAGTTCTGAGATAATTTTAGGCAGCAAAAAAATTAAAGCAACCTCCTCTAGACAGCTTTTGCTCATTTTTTTAAAAGCAAAAAATTCCAAACCTTCACCCTTTCAATACTGAAAGTTTTTACATGTGCAAGACCTTTATGAACAAAACAATGGTGATCAAAGCAGAAAAAGCAAGAGAAACAGACAGCTGCAACTCCAATAAGATTTCTTGGTACATCAGCAGCCATGACTCAGAAGAGCATTCCTGGTTCAAAAGATCATTTAAATTTCTGCATGTTGAAGCATTATCTTGTTTCAGGATCACACCCAGTGAAAAGCGCAACAAGGTACTTTAGGACCAGTGGGCATCCTTATCATAGCACACCCAGAGACATAAATGTATCTGTTGTACATTAGCGAGAACTGGAGTGAAAGAGCACAGCTGTCAGAGAAAAACAGTGTTAGTGTGGAAGGAGTATACTCTTTATCAAAACTGCAGTTTCCATGGAGTGGTGGCATTCAGACCAAGTGTAACAGAAGCTGCTTCTAGTTCATGCAGAGACTCAGAAGACCCAAGCTCCTTATTTCGACACGCAAGAGATGCTCTCTGTTACCCAAGTCATCCACCCACCTGGGGCTTCCTTCTGAGGAAAAGTGGATGATGTGAACACCTTCTCATCATCAGCGACTGGGAAAGTACTCATCACTATAGTTTTGTCACTCACTCAGCTAATTACGTGAGAAGACAAGAGATGAGCTGTCCCATGAGTGCAGGAGACATTCCACTTCCACACTGCTCTTCCAGTCTGCTGAGTCGAGACGTCCACAGGTCTGTTTAACTCATATCCATATTGACTTATTCAGCCAACATGAGTTTTTAACATAGTACTGAAAGGAATATTTTGCTGTCCTTAGTATTTATTCTTGAGACTGTAAAATTCTCTTGGACATCTTTCATCTTCCCTTTATTATTCTCCCCAGTCCCACTTCTGCTTTTCACCAGTCTCAGCACTTCTTCCTATCTTTCCAAAACCCATCCCTCTCTACATAATGCCATTTCAACAAGCTGTCTCCAAAATGCCTCACAGCATCAACACAAGCTCTTTAAGAATCACCCTAAATCAAAAGTAAAGAAGAGACTAGAGGGTAAGGGGCACATGGCCTGCTCAAGTTGGGCATCCTGCGAAGGCAAACCAAAAACAAAGCAGCAAGACAGAACTTTCAGATCCATACTTCATACCAGCAAAGAATGCATGCTGCTCTTGGCACCAGAAAGCAGAGGTCAACTATCAAGGACAAAACTTCTGAGTACAGAAGCAATCAGAAGCAATTCAACTGCAGATACCAATAAAAAAAAACCTGGATCGGGCAGCCAGCAATCAATCCAGACCACTTCTTCCATTTTTAATAACTTAAATCTGTCCTCATCTCTCCTTTTTAAAGTACTATTATAGACTTTGCAAGACACAGAATGAACTGTTACGGTCTTTTCACCTTTTTTTTTTTTCCCTGGACTTCCTCAACACACTGACTCACTGTTACTTAGATGAAAGGTCTTAAATGACTGCAATGCTTCTCTCTTAGCACAGGGCACTATGTCTGGCTTTCAGATAAAAGCACATCTTCAGAATAGAGCAGACTGGAACAATATATATACCCTTCTTTAAGATGTGTATTTTTAGTTGAATGGCATACACAAGTACAAATTCATAAAGCCAGTATGTAGTTTACCCATCAACTTTTGCCCCTCCAACTTTTATGAATAAATGTGTGGGAAAATGAAGCTAAGAACTACTAGTAAACATTACATATTAAGAATAAAGATTCAACTAAGGATCACGAAGGAACTTGAATGCATAATGGAATTTTTATATCTTTAACTTACAATGGATGGAGACACTCACGTTATGACTTTCCTTCAAAAATGGCTTGTATTTGTAGTGGAAACTGCGGAGACCAAACAAAAGCATTTTGGCTCCACTAAAGGTATCTCACATGACACCACACAGTTACTCCATGCTTCAGTTACTCAGGAGTATAAAAGGACAGAGAAGTGATTCCCTACTTGTCAGTGAAGGTGATAGGACAAGCCATTAGCAATTAAGATACCACAGCATGTAAATAACTTCAAAAAGGCATGCTTTCTACTTCCCATATTACTCCTCTGCTGAACTAAAGTCTTCTTCATGCTCATCTGAATAGTATTCAGGTTCGTGATTTCACGTATTGCCCTTGGGTGTTTATCCTCTACTTGATGCTACATTAGTGCAATTACTTATAATTACTGTAAATAATTCAAGCACCATTATAGCAATTGCATGATTCCAAAGTATAATATACAGTGAGGGAATATATACAATAAAACCAGCAATTAATCTCCAAGAGTGCACAACAAAATTCCTTTGTGGTGCTAAGATGAAAATTTAGTTTTACACACACAGTCAACTGGCTGATCTAGAGGAAGGTGTCCCTGCCCATGGCAGGGAGGTCGGAACTACATGACCTTTAAGGTCCCTTCCAACCCAAACCATTCTATGACTCTATGTTGCATTTGCTAGATGACCATGGATCTGTTTCCTTCTTCCTTTGGTGTATTCAGCTATGAATGCACCCACACCCTCTTCGGCACCAGTGTCATTCACAAAACAGTTTAACTCAAATTGTCAGTAACCTGGTTGATTTTCCTCAGAGTAAGAGAGTTGTTATCTGGTCCTAACTAAATTCAGTATGATTTCAATTACTTGTGTACCAGCTTGATCACACAGGCAATTAAAATATTATATGAGTGCAAACTGGGTCAGTGCCATAACATACTGCATCTGGTTTTAATGAATAAATTCAGCTCAAGTTTCTTTAAAGTCTTTCTGATTACTCCCTTCTTTTGTTTGCTCAAAACAGAATACCTTTTTAATCCTCATTGTAGCAAAGCTTAGGATATATACATGCACACAGAGGCAGGGTGAGGAAGAGGCAGGGCCCGGAAATGGAAGGGAGATATTGGCCACATGCACATGAAAGCACACACCATCATTGCCAGACTAAAACATCTGAAAAGAGGAAATTATTACACAGGAGTTTAAAAAACATTTCCCACACCATCTTTGTGCAGAGAATAGAAAAAACAGAAAAACCCTTATGCCAAAACAATGTGGTTAGTTTCTCAAATATGAGTGGGTAGCTGATGGAGGAGTTGGGTTTGCAATCCCTTTGGGGCAGGCTAAGAGCCAGACAGAATTCAACAGAGCTAGATGTGGCCTGTGGGTTGACTGCTAGGAATGGCACCTCCTTTCTTCTACTTTCTTAATTTGCTGAGAAAATCTAAGTTTCAGGCAGAAGTACTCCTAAGACAATGCATTCTTTGTGGAGGAAGAAATAAGCTGGACAACAGTGCTTTCAACAGTCCCTGTAAGTAATGGCCAAGCTATAAATCCTGTAAAACAATTTGCTTTCTGCTTTGGACTGACATGGCTCCTCTGTTAAAAAACCCAAATTGCTTCAGAAACTAAGCATCTTGTTCAGAACAGCAGTAGTAAACCTTGGCAAGTAGCACTTAATGAACAACTTTTTACCTCTTCCCTTCCTCGCTCAAGAGATAAGTGCACCATTGCTCTTTCCCACTCAGGTTTGTGGACCAATTTTTTTTTTTCACATCTCTGGTTCTATTTCCTCACTGATCTTTGAAGTTTTTTGTCTTCAGAATTCTGTGTTTACCCGCAGCACACTGTGACAGCACTTCCAATACTGCCAGGCTGGAAGCTCAATAAAGCAGTAGCAACTACACTTAAATTTAAGATATCCACCAACACTACTACTGCTAAATTAGAAGAAAACAGACATGGTTTCTGGATTGCAAAAGAAAAATTATTTAAAAAAAACAAAAACAAAAACCAAGATAACCAACCAAACAAGAAAACTTCATCTGGCTTCCATTTGGTTCTGAACTCTGGAAGTTATTCTCCACCTATTCAGTTCTTTTTTTCTAATACTGAGGAGACAGAGGAAAGAAAAAAAAAAAAACATATTACATTTCCAGACGAGAACTTTTCAAGTCAACAGAATTAAGTTCGTGCTCTATTTTTCAAGAAGTTAAATCTGTGTGCTTGGATTCAGCACAAAAATGAGTAAGCTGTTTCAGTTCACATGTAGATGCTATCACTATAAACCATTTATTTTAGACTAAAAGTTGCATTTTCACCCAGAACAGGAACTAAAACAATCCACAAACAACTTCTCTGGATCAAATGCAAAAGGGTACATTTTCTTCTGCCTGCAAGTTTTTGCTGGGCAGCTACATTACTAATTGATATTCCAGACAATGGTAACTAAATGCTTGAATTTCTTTTTAAAATTAAAAGCCACTTCACTCAGTCTTAGAATCTTTTATTGAGTTTACAACAGCTAACATTTTGCTGTGCCTGACAAAGGCATGCAGTCTAATTACACAGGCAGTTTATTAACATTTAAAATTTTGTTCAGTGTTTCCAATTTTTTCCTGTTATGCAGAGTTAAGATAAACCTTAACAGTCTTTTAAATTTATTTCAGGCCTTTATTCATGTGGCATATATTCTTTTCACAGAGATAAAGGTTGGAATTTTACAGGATACAACTGTAGTACTGTAACACATAAGGTTAACTCGTGGCAGTCTACTCCACTGAACAAGCAGAGTTAAAATCAGACTCTCATAGTAGCGAAGCAAAGCCAAGCCACTTGTAAGCCAAGTCTCTTCAGAAGATGAAATATCTCTGGAAGACTCTGTCCTTGATGTTCACAGATTATCATCATAAGTTGGAATTTTGTAAATAAATGCACGAGGTGCAGGATTTAAATTGCTAGGGGCTTAAGAAGCAAGATGCCTCGCACGAACAAATTATAGAGATTTTAACTGGGCTCTAAATAGACTACAGATCCTTCTGAAAGAGGAGTGCTATAGTTTGTTGCAAAGAGTAATACAGTGAACTAATTCTTGCTTTATGTTTAGAAGAGTTTAGCAGTTATTCTTGTCACATCAAAATAATTTTATCAAGCAGCTTCCTCAAATAATTCTTTAAGTAAAGACTCCAAAATATAGAAGAATCTAAAATAAAAGGTTTTTCCTAATATATACTTAAGACTTTGAGGACAAACACTACTTCAGGGGTCGGAGGGTAATATGCTAAAACACTTGGTGTAGGTAGGGGGAAAAAAATGAACAAAAAAACCTCCTCAAACCACATTTAGAAAAAAAAAAAAGTAGTTTAGGATTTTCTAAGAAAATAAAAAGCAAACAAATATTCTATTATCAAAACAGGCAGTTTATGATGATCATGGAACAAAAAGCAGAACAGATGATGGAAAGAGGGTATGGAAATGACAAAGCTTAAGGTAGGAATACGGCATAGGTTAGTACTGGAACATAGGTTAGTACTGCTGCGATCCAGGGAAAGAATTAATTTTAAGAAAGAGCTTAAGAAGTTCAGAAAAAAAGGCATGAGATGGTTTACAAATCTAGTCAACTAGATTGATTTAGTTCACCAACTCTGTATTCCTACAGATCTTCCTACTGCTATAGAAATACTCTGGAAAAGAAGAAATAAAAGCCAATAAGAAAACAGCCCCTGAGAAAGCAGTCAGAACTGTGCATTTGTGCCAGAAAATGAAGAGACAGCGTGTACCAGAAACTGTTCCTTAACACATAGTGCTGTACTGGAAGGACTGGCAACCACTGACAAAGTTTTTACATCAAAAAGTAGCCTAATCTAGGACTCATCTCAAAAGAATCAGTAAAGGAAGACCATCAATGCCTTGCTAGACTCATGTCTGTTCAGGAAAAAGGGGGAGACGGTAAAAAGCATTGTGTGCAGAGAAGATACCAGGACTGCCTGGGAAGCAGAGAAAGAGGCCATGTGTGACTAGAGCTATGAAGAGAAGGCAGAGTCCACAGGAAAACGGGAATTACAAAAAGCTGTCTCCTGTTCCTGTACCTTCAGCTGAAGACTGTTCTTCTCCAGAACAAAAACTTTCATCAGAGAACCTTTAAAACCCCTTCCTACTATCAGGACTGAACTGGAAGAAGACATGCATTTTCTTGAAATAATTATTCTTGTGTCACCATCATCAACACTATGCACCGAACCATTAGACTTCTGTGGATTACAGCAAGTCCCTCACTACTCAATGTCTTTGGCTGCAAAATCTAACCAAACTTGGTCTTCCACTGGTCTGTATTTATTGCCATAACCCTTACTGCAATGAAACACTTACCTGCAGGAAGTCCTTTTCCCCTCAGCCTCTCCCTAATAGCCATGCTCCTGTCTGGCTGCAATTTTCTATCTCCATTGCAAGAAAGTTGATCCACCTGCAAAATAGGCATCGACACAAAG
Organism: Cuculus canorus; assembly: GCF_017976375.1. Lineage (NCBI taxonomy): Eukaryota > Metazoa > Chordata > Aves > Cuculiformes > Cuculidae > Cuculus > Cuculus canorus. The sequence continues at coordinate 60,814,836 of NC_071404.1, forward strand.
TCAAATATTGAAAAAGCTCACTTTAGTACAAACCAAGTGTCCGTTATGTAAGCGCACAATGTAAGTCAGTGCCAAACAGTAAAGTTTGAGTTCAGAGAGGAAGTTGAAACTTCTTTCATAAAAAACAGGTCCACCAGTGAGACCATCCCCTAGAATTATCCATATTTGAATAGCCTTTGCATTATTTTAGTACACACCTGGTCAACTTTTTTCCACTGAGTGCAAATTAAGTCCACGAATGTGTAACTCACTAACATTCCACCCCAACAGGAAATTGAAGAGACAGCAACACTCGAAAACCATGTTCCATGGCTGCTACATGACTGGAAATTGCTATTGGCCACATGAGTTTTCTGTGTAACAGGAAGAACTGTCTTGTACCTGATACCTTTAGGCTGATACCTCACTTAGCTTACCACACATGTAAAAATCTCAGATTTGTGAGGTCTCCTCTTCAGACCTTCAGACATAATCCTTTTGTGTGTCAGGCCTAATGACTCCCATTAACTTTTGACTTCATTTTTTAATCACTACTCCCCACCAAAAAAATTATTTCACATATACAATCATTCAAAGAAGAGCTTATTTGCTATAACAAAGAACCTTTAGTGAGATCTTTTTATATGGTGAGAATCGGCATAACTTGGACACTGGCTTAGCTCAGAGGTGGGAAGGAGAAATCAAGCAGTCTTCTATCCATAATAGTTACAACGCAACTCAATTAACATTAAACATATTGATTCAGTCTTGTGCCATACTTCTCTTTAAAAATAATATTAACATGGGAAGTGAAAATATTCAAACAGGACTTCCCAGCTGTGTTTCAGAGACAACCATATGACCAGTTACGGAGCTAAGATCTTTGATAAGGCCAATCAAGATTGGAGGCAGGCCAATCTTGGAATTACAAGCTGTACCATGGTTCTGAAAAAAAAAATTTTTTATGCCTTTCTTATTGATTTAAAAATTACAGCACACAGAGCACTAGACATTAAAAAACACTAGTGATGGCTAGCTAAGGTACACAAAACCACTATGTATGTAGCTATGTAATTGTTGTTGTTCTATCAGTGCTTGACTAAATAGCTAAACAGAACACAAGGAAATAAAGTACTGGCCAGAGAACAATCTAACAATATTGACAATTTATGGCCTTGCTTTCTACTCGGGGTCTTGAAATTATTTTCCTATTCTAAAGTTATGTTGTAAAGTTTTAGGTGGAGGGAGAGGTTGCCTGTCTGGAATAGTAACTTTGCAAGATGAGTTAATGTAGTTTCTTTCACTTCTGAGAACAGTTTAACACATTTATTATCATTAGACAATAACGTCTTTCGCAATCATCATACCTAAGAGCCAAGCAGAAGTGCAAGAGAATTGGCACATCGCTTAAAATAGCCCTTTTCCTGCTAGCAAACAACTCTACAGAAGCCAAGGATAACTTTAAAAAAGAAAATTCATAGCTATCATTTTTTAAGCATTTCAAGTAGCAACAAATGCCAGGCTTGCCCTAGAGTTCATCTTTTTTCTCGTGCTGCTTTCCCCTAGTTTTATTTCAATGAAGACAAATTGTTTTCCACAAAAGTAGCAATTGTGAATGCATATTCCAGAAGGAATTCATAGAATCATAGAATCACTGGGTTGGAAAAGACCTCTTAGATCATCAAGTCCAATCATTCCTATCTGCCACTAAACCATGTTCCTGAGCATCTCGTCTACCTGTCTTTTAAATACCTACAGGAATGGTGACTCAACCACCTCTCCTGGGCAGCCTGTTCCAGTGCCCAATAAACCTTTCTGTGAAAAGTTTTTTCCTGATGTCCAGTCTGAACACCAGTTCCTGGTGCAACTTGAGGCCACTCCCCCTTGTCCTATTACCTGTCACTTGGGAGAAAATGCCAGCACCCTCCTCTCTGCAACCTCCTTTCAGGTAGTTGTAGAGAGCAATAAGGTCTCCCCTTCAGCCTCCTCTTCTCAAGGCTAAACAACTCCAGTTCCCTCAGCTGCTCCTTGTTCTCCAGCCAGTTTGCCAGCTTTGTTACCCATTTACCGGCTTTGTTGCTCTTCTAGTCAAATCACAAACTGTTACAAGAGAAGCAGTCCTATCCTCCTTATCAAAATTGCAACATAGTAAAGCAAGAGGAATAATGACTGCAAAGTGACTCCGAATTAGCACCTTTGCTTTCTTCCTGCTCAAATTATTCAAATCCTGCTCAAATTATTCCTCAAATGCTGACACAGACTTACCCCCGAAAGGCTTCCCAGAACCAGTCTGACCAACTGTTTCACATATGAAAAAGAAGGGGCACAGTCACTGTTCCTTATGTGAGCACTGCAAGCATCCAGAATAGTCCGTACAGATACGCGGGCGTAAACAACATCTTCACACATGCCGAGGAGTATGCTGTTGAGATGATCTCCAAGTTTGATAGGCTAGTCATAAACAAAATCAGGAGGGATAGGAGAGTCAGTTTTAATAGTGACTTGTGTCATCACAGAGAAAGAAAAGATATTGAACACTGTAAAATAATTATCCACAAGACTTACGGCCTACATTACCTGAGCGCCAATTTGAAAGTCACCATCCAGTTAGTGAAAAAATAGTGGTTGTGGATCAGAGGGCAGGCATTCAGCATCTAGATTTGATTCCTACTCTATAACAATCTGCCAAACAAGCTGTCTGATCTGTAAGGCCAGGATAGCAATGCTTCCTTTCTTGAGGGCTTAATGACCAGTGAAAAGGCTCAGAGGAAATTTCTTTGTTGTTTTTGGATATTCTGCTAGTCATAAGCGTAAATCTCAATCCTCATTGCATCTTTTAACCCTTTGTCTGCTACACTCGTTTTCTATGGTTTCTCATCAATACTTTGCAGCAGCTGTGTTAGTATTTCCAAAGTCCAGTGACATCAACAAAAAATATCAACAAAAAAGTAAGGAATAAAATAGCAAAGCCACTGGTTGAGGAAGGAGAGTTTCATAGTTGCAGGACAACACACATACAGTTAAACCCAATCTAAATTCCTCTACTTATTCAGTTAATCCAGCACAAGGAATATCACTCCCCAGGGTATGGAAGTCAGTGATAACACTTGTTCTCAGATACCACAGGCAATTTGGACCTGAGATTTCTGATATGTAACTCTCATAAAGTTGACAGTTGCCCAAAAGTACAAGCATTGACATGCACTTCAGACTACTACAATCTTACAATCTTCCCTGTATCAGTGCACTTAAATTGTACCATTTAAACAGAACAAAACAGAAGAGTATTCTGAACCACCCTGATTTAATTAACACAGGCTTTCCCCATGTATCTGTTTAGCAATTCTAAATATTCATAAAAATCACTCCTTTATTCAACCATACTCCCAGCAGAGAAGCAGCTCACTAACCAACATAGGCAGATATGTATAGCAAAAATAAGTATTTAAAAACGGGAAGATACACACATACAAATTAAGAGTTAAAAGAAATGTCATACACAGACTGTCCTTTTGTCTCCACTAATACACAGGGCAGCAGCACCACCTGAGAACAACCTAAAGGTAAATTCTAGACTTCTGCTCCTCCTTTCTTTCCAGGCATACCTCACCACACTGTCTTTGGAAAAATACTGTTATATCAAAAGGTAGAGTACTCTTTCCCATTGCATTACTGTGAAACCATTGCTGCAAACTAATACCAAAGGAAGAAATAAACAAAAAAGGGACTAAAATTCATGCCTACTTCCTGCTCAACACCTACCTCTATCTGCCTTAACTTATTCACCTCCTCCTACTGAATACTGTACTTTTCATCTCCGGCAAGACAGGAGAACAAAGAAAGGGGATAGCTGACTAAGAAAATACTGGGCCTTTTCGAACAAGTAAGTATCCCAAAACCAGTAACAGCTTGAAATTTTCTGACTTCTGAATTCAGGCATCTACTTCCAAATCACTACTACCAAGAACCCAACTACTACTCTGTTACAGAAAATATTAAGAACTGAACACTTAAATTGCCAAAAAGCTTTTCAGGGTTTCCTCCTTTACCCTTCCACCTAACACTAAGTAGTAGGACCGAACCCAAATATGAAACAGAACTAACTTATCACCTTGAGCTTGACCAACACTAAATACTTTTTTTTGATGCATTTCATCTTATTTTCACTCTTTTAGATATTGATTTCTAACAGTTTAATTGGGCGGGGGGGAGGAAGGAGCACCCAGGAAGATGACTAATCACATAATCTTCAGTCAGTTTTGGAAACATAACTTAGGAATTCTGTTGAGTATGTGAAATAGCCCCACTGAGCAGTAACACTTGGCTCTAAGCATTCTACAACAGTGTCTACGTTGACTGACAAGTCAATAGCAAGAGTCTAGCCCCTGTTCCAAAACAATTCATATCTGTTCTTAGCCATTGTGTAATTTAAGTATCTGTATGTGCAAATTCCAGACTCATGGAAGTTACAGCAGCATAGGGTACAAGTAGCTTTATCATAAGTAAAGCAATAATGTTATTCAAATATTTGTTTTTATATAAGCCTAAACCAAAACAAATAATTTTAACGTTTGTCAGCAGCTTAAACTGCTGTCTTTCAGTCTATAACACTACAGGATAGACTAGCCCAGATATATCTTCATGGAAGCTACAGAAATGAAGTGTCAGCACCTTCTTTCTGCAAGACATCACCACCCTCACACACTCCACAGGAAAAAGTGTCAAGTACAGGAAACAAATCTTACTTTTTAGTGTCTCATTATGACACCCTGCCATGTTAACTCAAATGCAGATTCAGTTAAACTATCAAGTATGAAGTCGCATTATTCAACAAAATCAAATCTGAACTTACCTGACTTTGAGGAACTTCATGGTCTGCTCCCCAAAAGAGTGCCATACCAAGAGAATAAATATGGACCTGTTATAAGACACAAGATATTTGTCAGCTCACTTAACAGGATTGGAAACACAAAGTAAAACTTTAAACTGGAGCAACTAAATTAACATCATTTTATCCACATATATTCCTGGTATTTAAGCTCAGTTGTCTTTCAAATTTTTCTTCCCCTTTGCCACGAGGGCCAGAGAAGCAAACACTACTGCTACAAAATGTACTGCATCTGACCAGTGCCTCTGTCTTTGCTGTTCAATTTTCACCTTTTATCTCACATTGAAGCCAGAAACACATGTAATCCATGCAATCAGCCTGGTATGACTTACAGTCTGCATGGTTATGTCCAAGGACTCTTGGATACAAGAATCCACACACCCCCCCCCCAAAAAAATGCAAGAACAGCACTTAGAAAATCAATTATCAAAATTCTTAATTGTAATCAGAAAAGTGGTCATGGCCATAACGTGGTCCTGTACAAGAAGTGTTTGGACAAAGCTCTTAGATATACGATCGCCCCCTGTGGAATCTGCAGTTTGACTCAGTAGTCCTCATGGATCCCTTCCAACTCAGCATATTTTTTCACATTTTATCATTCTATGATTCTACGCTTCAACATAATGGAAGATATTTCCAAAACTGAGAAAATAAAATACAAAAAATTTTAACAAATTAATAATTATACAACCATGCAATCAGACCTCTAAACTAAACATGCTACCCTACTAATCTATCTGAAACACCTTTCAAAATAAAATTTAAATGAGACAGTTTGTCATATAGTACTCCATCAAAGCTATTTAAAGCTTTATACTCACTTAAGGAGGTTTTCCAAGTGGAGCATTTCAAAGTTACTTGCAAATAACTACTACATAGAAAACAAAAATGTATCCCCTACATATCTGTTAAATTCATTTTTGGATTTTAATGTAATGCCTGCACAGGTATTGGGCAACTCTCTCCTACTTCATACACCTTAACTTCAAAAATCAGATAAACAGTCATATTGCTGCTCAATTAGGGTTTGACAGCCCCCTTATGAATTTCTAACTGCTTATTATAGTCTGCCAGCCTTAGGTTGTGTCAGATATTGGGGGGGTGAGGGAGGGGGGGAAAGTTCCACAACAGCCTGTTTACAAGATCATCACTGCTTGAGGTTTGTGCAGCATTATGTCAAGTTCCTTACATTAGAGATGATTGAAAATTGTGTTGTAAAAACCCAAGAATTTTGCTAATTTCAAATGATCAGTATCTTGTGGTTTTGTACAACACTACCTAACAAGCACATTTAAAACACCCTTGTCTCTCTCTCTCTCTCTCTCTAGATGAGGTAACCTTAGATTTAGAGACACATAACATGCATCTCTTAAAAGTACTTATTCAAAAATTCTAGATAATTTTTGTATTATGACATTTCTAATATTTTCCACAATATTTAAAACATCAAAATAACTTCCGAAATTAATCTCTCATTATAAACTTGAATAATTTGCTTACTCTATTTTCAGTAAGCTTGCAGTTACCTCAGGCTTATTTTGTATTCTAATTGACTGGGTGTCTTGAAATCAAAATGGTATTCATTGACTGACTATCCTTTCTTCTAATATTTACCCTTGAATACGTTATTACTTTGCGTCAGCAACTAAAGTCATAACTCAAGAGATTAATGCAACTGTGTCACTGTCTGTTACAAGGCCTCAGGAAACAAACATTTTTCTGCCTTCCACAGCTTTCGGACATGGTCCGATTTCAACAACTAAAAAATGAAAACACTGGAGCCTTCCAAAGAATGAATTTGTTGAACTACAGCAAGCTGTGACAGAACAACTAAAAATTAGTTTAAATACGTTAAAAGTTACTGCAATAAGCATGTGCAGAGGAAGACCTAAGAAAAATGAAGTCAACATACGAAGACAAATACCATCCACTGCACAGTTTAATAGAAATGTAAAGGGAAACAGTCAAAAAAAGAAGGATGCATGTATAAGCTGTTTATCAGCCCTACTAACTTCAGCTATTAAAGTCATAATAGGACAAAAGGTTTTGCACAAGGCTATGTTTCAGGTATTTTTACATATACTGGTATATGCCATTGCCATTGTGAAAAGACTTCAATTCTTCATACACAGTAGTACATTTCTAAGAATTCAGCTGGAGGGTCTCACATGAGCAAATGCAGGAAGAGTAACTTTCAGATTACAGCTGTCCTCCACTGCACTCAGAAATGACTACCACACTGGGAGAATACCATGTGATTTATTCATAAGGCTTTAAATCGAGAACAACTATGGTACCAACAAGTTTTCTTCAAATGTTTTTTTACCTTCCCAGGCTATTAGAACAGTTAATTCTGCCGCTGTGTGCAAAACACACACAGAAATCAAGCAGAGTTCAAACACAAAATAGGTTAATTCATCTCAAGCCCAAAGTCTGAAGCTTCAATCTAATGTTAAGTTGAACACCAAAGGCTGAAGTATTTTATTTAGTTTATACATGGCTGTATGAGTGATTTAGTTATGTAAAGCCAAAGCTTGTCTATTTCCACATCCCATTGTTTCTGTATGAAAACAGAAACACAGCTGCTGTCACCTACAGTCTCAATTTTGTCATCATCTTTCAGCAAGCAAGGTTATACCGATATTGTGAAATAAATGCAGAGAGGATTAATCAGCTCCGCATACGTGCAGAGTGCCAGTATTTGGGCATTGCCTATTGATATGCTCTGTGCTGAAGTTTACAGGACACATTTGTCCCTCCAAGTTAGTTCCTTCCTAAAGATCAAGAAACATCATAGCATGGCTTTCAACAGTAACAGTTCTCTATTTCATGAAGAAAAAAATTAACATACTGAGTGAATACCGGCACAGAACAAAGAATGCAATCAGCTCTGACAAAATTCATAAAAATGTAATTTCAAAATTTTTTTTCTGGCTTTTTGGAAGGACTGTTTTATACATAAAAACTTCAGAGTTGGCACTGTAGGTTACTATATGCAACAGTGTTGTCTGTCTCAAATGAAGATAAGTAATACCAACAGTATGACTGTAGAGCTTCGTGGCTGCATCCTGCTCAACTCATCCCAAATTTGCATTGATGTCAGTGTTATTTTTATTTCTCTATTAAAACTTTCAGCCTAGGCTGTTAATTGCTTGGGGTTTGTCATAGATAAAAGTTATACACACATTTTATTATACCATTAACCTTCACTACACTGCAGGGCAAGAAGGAAGCCTAAAGGCCTTGCAAGTAATTGAGGAGTGATCTTCAGTAGGTATTTAGTGATACAGTCCTAAAGAAAAATAATCATATAACAAGATTTAGAAGAAAAAAACTCCAAACTCCAGATAGTCAACACAGAAAAATATGTTTTAACAGCCCTTGTGCACATGACAGCAATCAATGCCGATACCAGTTTTCTCTGGAGTAAGTGCACATTGCTGTTCTTCCTGGAGGAGGACTGCCAAATGACATAATCATTCCCAGATTACAACACTAGCTGCAGCTTCCTTCCTTCTCTAAGAATTATTGATCCAGAGAAGCCAAGGAGTTGGAAACAGAGCTCAGCTTCCTTTTTACTCACTCTTGTAAATATCTTTCACTAGGCCAAGGGGATGATTTCCTGGGTAAAGGCAACAAATTTGCAACAAATTATTGTTAAGAAAACATTTGAGAAGGTAGTCATTTTGATTGAGTGTACCAATGATCTGGAAGAGACGACATATACAAACTTTATTTGCCTGAGCATCTACCCGGGGGAAGAGTTAAAAAAGGAAGGTGGAAAGGAACAATTTTGCTCCCAAATGAGGAATACTTATGTTAATTAAAACAGACCTTTTCTTCTGGGAAGAGTGTAGGAATGTCCCATTTGTTAAGCCCTGGACTGCTTACTTCCTTTGCATACCTCTTAGATGCATTTTGCCTCAAAAATATTAAAAAATTAAAATTGTTGATGTCACTGAATTCTTTTAGACGGTGACAAAGTCTTGTTTACTATTAGTTTAATGGTCAGTTATTCTCTACAGCCATTGCCCAAGTGTGGCTGTCAGTAGCACACATGACAGAGACCTGCACACAGACACTTCTTAAGTACATACAACCATAACCACTATTCCACTTTCATAGACAAAAGCAAAGTAGGAAGACCCCTTCTCCTATTACAAAAGAAATCAACAATTACATATACAAATCAAGAAATACAGTGAGACAACAGGGACAGCTTTAAAGCCATTTTGTGAAGAGATCAACAGCAAAAGGTAACAGCTGTCTGCCAAGGAATAGGTACTGTACCTTTTCAACATCTGACAGAGATGATAGAGAATGGTTCTGCAGAACCTCTGGTGCTGTGAACGCTCGCAGATCATGTTGGGTGACATTTTCATCAGTAAATGATACACTACCAGATGGAAGCAACAGGAGAGACCACGGAGAAATGATGAATTCCAGAGCAGCAGGATCAGCTGTATTTGAAAGGAAAAAAACCCCAATCTTGAAACTAAAACAATGTTGCTTAATGCCCTGACTTGATGTTATTTTATTTGTTCAAAGACACATTCAGTTCATCATACATATTATTAATGGCTTCCTTTTCCACCTGTGGGGCTTCATGACCACAACAACCTCTATTTTAACCACACTAAGGAGCAACACCTATCTTTTTTTGATTATTCTTTGCTATTACTCATAACAGCAAGCTCAGGAAGAGCCTGCTAAAATACTCACAAGCTCTCCTGTCCTCAGGTTATTTCATTTATGTTACAGTAGACATATAAAATGATCACATTTTGTAGTGATAAAGGCTAATTCCTACACAAAGAATGGAGTTAACTAGTATACTAATACAGCACTGCTGCAGCAGCAATGATCTGAAGAAAGAAGACAAAGTTAGTAGAGAGAGGAAATAACTCCTTATTAGCGTAGTTGACAGAACAGGACAAACCAGAAAAGTTTTGGGGCACAAAAGTCCTTTTTACCCTAAAGAAAAAAAAAATATTTCAAAGTGAAAAAGAAGAACTCTAGGCAGCAGTGGAAGCGGGCAAAGAATAAAGCTGAAATCTTAGGAAGGTCACCAATTCAAACTCTGTGAATAATACCTAAAAAGAACAAAACAAGCACTGAAGAAACCACCTTCTAACAGCATTGTTGTGGTTTGAGCTAAATTAGAGTCAGTTTTGTGACTAACTCAGTTGCTCTAACTTCATTCTCCAAATGTTAACTGCATATTCTTGAGAAAGTGTTCCTCCTAGAAGTGATAACACAGGACATTGGTATTTAAAAAGACTTATCCGTAAAGTAACCAAAGCCATCCTCGAGCTAGTGAAAAAGTGCCACATTTTCAAGGAGGGGCTGATAGGATAGGTGGCAAACTGACAACAGAGTATTCCATCCCACATATGTCATACTTGGTACAAAACTGAGAGACTATGAGGGTCCTCCCTCTTCTGCAATGGCCAACATCCAGTGAGGACCTTGTCTGTAATTGCTTCTGATCCCAAATCTGTGAATTTCTGAATCCAGTTCCCGAGCCCACCTCCCTCTTAGCCTTGGACCCTTTCCCTTGTGTCTGTTCTGCAGCATTTGTGGTGATATACAGTCATCAAGGAGTAGGAGTGTAATCTTATATATTTGTATATATTTTATTACTTATTATTATTGTTGTTGTTGTTGTTATTGTTATTATTATTACTATTATTTCATTAAAGCTGTGGTTTTAGTTTCCAAGCCACATGTCTTTTTCCTTTCATTTTCCTACCTTCTTTGCCTGGAAGTGGGCGGGGAAGGGATTTGGCAGCCCAGCTGTACAGTTTTAGCTACTGAAATTAGCTGGGTCAAGTGTGACAGCCATGTGCAATTTGACAGCAACATTTTTGATGTCTGATAACACTGCTGTCAAACTTCTGGGCACAGACATACTAAATAAAAGGAGTGAGGTGGTAAGGAACAGGCTACATGCACAGGGGCAAGTGTTAAACACCAAAATCTACCTTGAAGGTAATACATAACTAAGTCAGGAAGATTTGAGGATTTACATATTTAAAGGATAAGTCTTTCTTTTCCCTCTACACTGTAAGCACCAACAGCAAAGGATAATTTCCTCTTTCAGTCCCATCACTAACAACATTTTCCATTCTCCTATCAGCTCAGGATGTTCCTACAGTGTTGGGTCCTAGCCTGTTCAATTATCTTGTAATCTAGAATATTTCTAATCTCCTAGGAAATGTATTAAATTACTGCTTGTAGGTATCAGATGTAAAAGGATCTATCAAGTAAGTCCTTCAATTTCTCGAACTCCCTTTCCTCCAAAAGAAGCTAAGAAATTGCTTTTAGGCTTTCTACATTCTGTGGTACTAAAGCAAAATGATATTAACAACTTGGCAATATAACTTTCCAGAAAAACATTCCCAGCTTTCAGATCCTGAAGCTCACAAAGTTTCCCCTCCTACCAATGTGTGCAAGAGAGAATATTCAGTATAGAACTCAGCAATTCATTTTTCAGTCTAACATACACATCCTTCTGAATATACCTTAAAGTGCTATGCAGAATTTTACTTCAAAAAGGAAAACATATAATTGAGGGCAACAAACATTCTAGAAATGGAAAGATCCTACAGAGTCTACTTCAACTAGTTATCTCAAGTTGTATAATCACCTGAGATACCAAAGGAGTTTGTTATAGATAATGGATTTTAAAATGCCAGTGTGTTTTGCTGAAAGGCAGTACAGCAGGCTTAGTATTCACAGTGCAGAACTGGATTCCCCCTGTTCTGCTTTCTATGATACACAAGACAGGCTCAGTCTTCTTGCCTTGGGGAGTGTATTTCATTGCTCTGGCTTTCTTTCCTGGATCCAAAAGAAATAAGTAACTGATGGCTGATCACGTAGGCTAAACCAGTTTAAGCTGTTTCATAAAACTGCTGAGCTTCCCATGAAAACCAGAGGTCTTTGTCACAGCAAAAAAAAAAAAAAAAATTTTTTTGTGACTTTTCAGCCTGATAGTTATCACCAAGGTAATGGGCCAATGGTGTGGTAAAAAAAAAAAAAAAAAAAAAAGATGATTTGGGATATGAATTCTGGTCAATTTCTATCCAGTGGCTGCAATAGGCTGCCAGCCCTCTGATTTAACTCCACAACTATGCAACTTGGTAACAAAACACTTGTGAGAGCACAATTTATCAATCAGTGCCAAGACAGAGAAATAATTTTGACTTACTTAAAGTGAGAGAATGGTTTTAAAATGGTTTTAAATGCAATGAAAAAAATTACATAATCCGCAACTACACAGCACCTGCCAAACAAATTAAAGACTATTAAAACAGTCCTTTACATGTTTAACAGTATACAAGCAGACAAAGACAAAAATCCCACCACGTTATAAGAGCTAGTAAGTTCAGGTAGAAATTTAAAATTAATCCATTTTACAATACTGATGGCAGGTAATTTTGAATCCCCAGACTACATAAACAATTCTAACTCCTTCAGTTTTTCTTTTTCCCACTTCTCTCTTAGGCCACAGTCATTAGTAAAAATGGTGAGAAGTGATGTACATTTAAACTCTTTCAGGACACAAAAGACATACCTTAAAGCACAAACAACCCCAAAACATACAGAAGGTTTTTGACACTCATTTTTCTCTTTACTTCACCCTGTAGCTCTCACTGAGACAAATAAAAGGACCTGAAGATTTTTATGCTTCAGCCAGGCTGGAGGCAGCCAGACCACTGACGTGTCCCGCTTACGGGTTAAGTCTGACAGTCCTCTGAGCTAGCCCAGCATGTCCCTGCTTGTCTCCTGTGCAGGGCAGCAGCGTTGCAGTGCTGCTGCTCCCTCTCCCTTGGGCACAAAGGGATGGGACTGAGTAGAGAGCTCTGATGTGATATTGAACCCCTTGGAAACCAGCAGCACAGGGAGAAATACTGAGTAGCTAACTGGAATGTACTTTTTCCTGAGGATACTGTAGCAAGAAATAGAGTGAACAATTAAGCTTCCAAGTTCATCCTGTTATTCCTGACATGCACCCCAGTCAGCATAACACCATACTATGCTTTATCGTTACCTTGACCACATTTAGCAGAGAGTTCTAGAAAGAGCATAAGTGGTCATCAAGCCTCACTTGAGGATGGGGGATTTAAAAAAAAAAAAAAAAATATCACCAAATCCCACAAAAGCCTCATCTCTTCCCTTCTCAGCAACCAAAAGATGAAATGGTTCCACCAGAAAGTGAAAAACAAAAATTGTTCCTCAGCAGCTTTTGGTAAAAGGGAGAAAAAAATAAAACAATCATTTAATATCTGCCAGAAAGAAGTGGCAGTAAAATTATGATTTTCACCGCCTGATGCCTGCCCTGCATTTTCCCTCATCAACCAAAACAATTCATTTTCCTCTCCACCCCAACTAGGTCTATGACTATTTGGGACCCACCACTACTTCTCATCAACACATTTCACACTTCAGCTTCCTTCTTTTCACTAGACTTAGCCAAGCTAAGCAGATGCAAGAGTATGACTGTTAACAAGATTCACAGGTCCCCAGAACACACCCACTTTCAGATCATATCACTTTTCTTTACATAAATTATTTCCCATTACAAATTTGCAAGACAGTAAATTTGTAAAGTCTGTTTCTTTACTCAGCCTGCCTTTGTATTATCAGATTACTTTTTTCCCTTTCTCTTTTCCCTCCCTTTAAACACATGCCCTCAAACATAAGGTCCAACTATTTTCAGAATCCACAATAGAGGCTTTAGCATAGGAGTGGTCTAAGTGACTCATGAAGTCTTTCCCACTTTCAAGTTTTGATAAGTCTTCTCCAGTTAAACCTACCAAATTAGAGGGAGGCCTGGTTATAATTCTTAGCAGCAGAGAGCACAGCATGCTCCTTATACTTATAATCTCACATTCCAGATACTTTACTTCAAAGACTGTTCCTTTGACCTGATGGAGTACCGAGCACAAGATACAGCACGTCTGAAACAGCTGATACACCCTCTCAACAACAAAACAGTTATTGCACATAATTAAACAGATGTAAGACAAGGGCAGGTCTGGTATCGGCCTTTTCAAATCTCCAGATTAATCTCAACGTCACCAGTACAACTGATGTCACTCAGTTGCAGATCTACTAGATTGTCTTTCTCCTCCATTTAACAGCTTATATATGCTGACAAGACAGCTACCAGAGTTGATCTTCTAAATCAGTGATTAGCAAATGGGTATTTCAATCTAATCTTTCATTGCTTATAATGATTGAAATCAATTTGTAAAAAGAGTTCTACATCTGTTAGAATTGCAAACACAAATAGGCATAAAAATATGCATAGTTTTGTGTCAGTCTCTGAACTAGATCTGGTATGATATGTGATTAATAACCTAAGAGACGGATTTTCATTCTGTGCTTCTTTTATTCAGTACTTTGAGGCATAAGAAGGTAGACCCACTAAAGGACATGCAGAACTTTTACAGATCAAGAATTTACCAAATCTGTTTTTTTGAAAGAAAACAATACAGAAAATGCTTATGGACTCCAGAGCTAAAAGAGGAAGAAATGAACATTTCTGAGAGTCAGAGCTCAGTATACTGTAAACCTCCAGAATCTAAAAGCTCATTCTCCTCTGTCCAGGACCAACTGGCGAGTTCTGAAAAATTTCGGAAACGGTAAACCATCTGCCGTAGAATAGCTCTTTCATGCTGTATGCCAGGTTTGAAATTTAACCAAGGAAAAGAGGCTTTCTCTAGAATTCCCCATGCTTGCTATAAGTCCTCCACAAATAAAGAACAGAACTGAATCAGACAAGCCTACAGAAACCTCTGCATTGTCTGTTCCTGCATCTCTGCAATGTATCTTTACAAGCCAGCACAGAAACTGATACGCAAGATGATCAAAAATGGTTTCTAGATCATAACCTTAGTGAAGCCAAATCTTCATTAAAGACTGTCTGTTTATCCTAATCTTGCTGGGAGGAATCAGATTGCCTTTGTCAACCTTACCTACATAGTAAAGCTCTTTCATTCAAAGCGCATTTTACCACAGGGCTATATCCCAGGTTAATTAATAGCATGCAACTGAAAATAGTTTGCTGAACTAGCAGAAAAACAACTCAATATAACAGCTTCACCTCCAAGAAGAAAAAAAGTCTTCTGTCACTGATTTTATCTGAATTTATGTTTTGGTTTTCACTGATAGGAAGTAAGACCAGAAGCTCCTGCCACATTAGCCAGTCTTGGCTGGCAAGCATTTGCCTACCTTAAAAGCACATACCAGAATTCCTGGGGCAGATTTCTATTTTGTGCTCTCATCTTTCAGTACTTGTCCCCTGAAGGAGGGCTGACTGTGTTGTAATTTTCAGTGCTTGCATACAGCCTTCAAAGTAATTATGATAACTCTTTTCTGCACTAATCTCAGGCCAAGAAAGGGTAAACTCTTATTTTCAGTGGAGACTTCCTTCATGGAAAGAACTCAGATCCAGGATAATGTTGTAAGTGGTTTCATTACTATATTCTCATCATGCAGTGATCTTTCAGGTGGATTCAAAGACAGAGTTCAATCTGTCAATTCCTGTAAAGTGCCTAAGAATAAACCCCTGATCATCCAAGATCTCTCTTTAGTCAAGGTCTCACTGGGTCTCAACAACCTGCCCTCTTAAAAAAAAAAAAATAAAAAATCATTCCTCTGATTCTCTCTCAGAGACAACAAAGAGAGAAAGAGAGAGGAAAGCAGATGCCAGTTTTCCCTTCATTACAATACAAGCAGCAGCGGGACAGTACAGTCAGTCAAACTGCAACAATAAACTCAGTATTCCTAATGCTTCTTAGGAAGCTTCTCACCATGCATGGGCTGTGAGCTAAATGGTAAAGGGGAAAAGGGAAATTTGTATGGGATATCAAAACTACCCATATTTTGCCTACCAAAAATATTTCAGAGAAATTGCTAAGTCAAGCTGGAACAGAAATCAAATGCTGTATGACAGTTTCTACCCACATCTGCCCTCTTTGGAGTTTTTCCATAGTCCTTGCATAGTAATGTGGCAAAACAATGGCTATTTTCAAAGTGTGAGCTTTTGATTCTTCCTGAATGAAACTGAATAAGCTTACATATGCATGCTTAGATATAAGCGTGGAGATGCCCCCCCCGAATTTGCTGAAATACTAAGATGTATGATGAGATCTAATACCCTGAGGCCAGATTAAAGACGTGACCAAACTTTAATACTGGAGTTAAGCTTTTATTGCTACAAAAAGCAAAAAAAAAGGGGGGGAAGGGAGGGAAGAGGGCTTAAGGACTTGCAGATTGTAAAGAAAAGAAATAAAAACATAAGGAAGAGTTTCATACTTAGAGTGGTAAAACATATAATTATTAGCAGTATTGCAGGTACTCAATTTGCAGACTACTAAATTGGGGAAATGGTGGAGGAGAGATACTTCTACTCCTTCAAAGTACAACCCACGTTCCTTCCATTATGTTTATATGCCATGCTAATTGCATTCTGGGGAATGATACCTAGCCCTCTGGTCAAGTTTTCAGTGGCTCCCCTTTGCCTCACTTGACACTAAACCTCTTCAGAGCAGACCAATCATGACTGCACTGTACTGTACCCGTTTCTATGTCCTCTTCAGGAACAAAGTGCTCCAATGGTCTCAGAAAATAGAAAAAAATGATAAGTCTTCATTTCAATGAATTTAAAATAATGCAAAGACTCTGTGGTAGCTTCCTACTAAAGTGAAGTTGTCACCACATGAAACAATGTGCCACAGATCCTGACAGAAACTGAAGTAATAGTGGAAACATCCTTTGGGCTGGGGTGCAGCTAGGCACTTTACCCAAAGATAATCTAGAAGCAAGTTATTATTTGGGTTTAGAGCCTAAGGAGAACAGGGAGGATTACTTATATGACACGTAAACATAACCAAGATGTTTCCAGTTCTTTAAAAACACCTACCTTTTCTGAATAGTTCTTGAAGGCTCTCTGCACTTTGATTCAAAATAGCCCATATTTCCTCTTCTTGTAATGGCCCTCCCCGAACCTCCAAAGCCTCTGCCAGTGACACATGCATGATACCTGGGAAACAAGACAGAGTGATTTAAGAATACATAAGAGTTATTTTCTCCTTTCATATAGCACTCCAGCAGTTTAATAACCCATGTTCAACCTTCAGCTACAAAAATTCTCTTAACATTAATAGAACCCATCAAATATAAACATTACAAAACATTCACCGCGGCAATAAAGAACTCTTGAGCACCTACTACTAAGAAGAAGAAAAACTTGAGTTAAGACAATAATGATATATATTAATATTGTAGGCTACTAAATTAATAAAGTCAACAAGCTGGCATTAGTCCACATGCTATGAGCAACAGTTTGCTCTGTTGAAAAAAAAAGAAAAAGACAAAATGATTAGTAGTTACAGGTTTAGTAATGTAAATCAGCTACTAACATTATTTTGACAGATTTAAGTCAGTAAAGCTGTTAGGAAAGGAAGCCCTTCTTCCAATATATTTTCACAAGGCTGTTTATATTATTTCATGACCAAATAATAAGAAGCGCTGCCTTCAAACATGCAAGCAAGCCAGCTGTGGAAGTGATAGTTATCTCCTTTGTTCAGCTGCTTTATCATTTAAGAAAACAGAAAAAATATCAGTCATGCTCTACATATTACATCCCCAGAAAACAAACAAAGACTTCCTTCTCCAGCTAAAAGAGGTCAGGTTTTAGTATTTTTTCAAAGAGCTAAATCATTTTCACCATATTACAACATGATATTCAGTTGTCCAAAACCAATTTGGAAACCGAAGAATGCATCCCTAAATATTCTGGCAAAAGACAAGGCTTCGTCATTTTGGTAAGCCAAAGAACAAATAAATAATGTATGTGCTTAATTACTTCACCATTCTATGGACAGTAAATGTTCTCAGATTGAGCACTCATGCCAATTAATGTTTCTTACTGAGATGCCGTTGCAGTAGCTTCTCTCTCTGCTTTTCTCCAATATCCAAAGAATAAAAACTTGAGGCAGTGAGCTGCAGTAAGAGCCTAAGGTATATTGTCAGTCATCAGTGATGAGTTCGTAGGTCTCAAAGGCTCCAAACTTGATGGTGGAAAGACAGTTACACAAGCAATGCATACTGTCCCAAGATCAGTAACTGGTATCAACAGCTTCAGATGACGCAATGGTACTGCTAGATGTTCCTTTTCCTCCCTTTTTAATCAACTAGCCGGAGTCTCCTCATTAGCATACTACCCTGACTCAGATGTACACTGACGGATATTAGTCTGACAATTTGCAAGGAGGACAGGCTAACTAGCTATATTTGGTTTCTCAACTGCCTAGGCAGTTTCGAGCTTTCCAGGTTTTATACTTTCAGGCTCATACCCATATAATGGTAATACAAAAGGCTGGATATCCTGCAGTTTCTAGCTGAAAACATGAGGTTTGGAGATACTTGCTGAACTATCATCCAGAGCCTTTTCAACTAGAATTCTATACTATGCTATTGAAAATTTACATAATGTTGACTGCATTTCATCACAGACAGCTTACTTTTCTTTACCTCAAAGCTTGCCAGTTTTTAGCATTCAATTATTCTGCACATTTACTAAGCCAGATATATTTTCAACAATAGTGTCCAAAAGTCATAATCAAAAGACAGTGGAAGGGAAAACAGATCCAGAAAAGATGAATTCTGAACTCCCTAAGAGAAAAATGAATACACCGCTCAAAATGGAAAGCTAGGGACCAATACAGACTTGCAATAAATGAACGGAAAGCCAGAGATAAATGTGGTTCTACTCAGTATGAGATTCGCATACACCTGGCACAGTGCATCTAGTTTATTATCTGTATCAGGAATTTTGTGATTTCGTGGCACTGTCTCAAATTTCAGTATGTGCATCTAGAATCAAACTGGATAACGAAGATTAAAAGATATTGTTTTAATCTAGGGACTAAAAATGTATGATACGCAAATGAAAAAATTGTTCCAAATATTCCAAAGGAAGTACGTTGAGCGAACACCACCAACAAAAATGCCTCTCTCCAAATCCTTCTCTGATACCTCCTTTTCCCTATCCTGCAAAATCCTGATTTCTTTTAGCTGTGATTAAATAACAGTGCAGATTGTTCTGTAGCAGATATAAGCTGATTCCCTATTTAACATCACTACAGGGACCATAAGCATGTCTGCTCAAACTCCTAAACATGTTACATTCACAGCAAAAGAATCCTACAAGAAAAGATTTCTTGATCACAGTAAGAAGTGTATGAACCCAGCCACACAGGTCCCTCAGCTGTAGCAGTGTAGGCAACAAGAACTGCTTGCATATTACATCCAGTAGCAGCTTGACAAATAAAACCAAACATCACAACATACTAGACCCCAAAAATTTCAAAGTAGAATAAAACAAAACATCAGTTACTACAAATACAGCCACACACAAAATGGCAGGAATTGGGATTTGAGTGGTACTGTCATTGAAGTGTATCTGTTTCAGCAATATTTTGGTTAACTTTGTTTTGGTAACTTTTCCTGTAACTCTTCTTCCTCAAAACTATGTTACATATGCCTTTCTGTAACAGCAAAGAGCAGCCCAACATTCTAAAGACTAAAGAAGCTTCCACAAAATGGTTCTGTCACTGAGGAACTGGCTGAAGCAAACTGAGGTGGAATGTTTGTGGTCAAATGTGTGGCCAGTGTTCTGCAACCCTATAGCCAACCTCTTAGCAGCTAGGCACCATTAACTTTACACAATGAAGCTGACAGTAAAAGGGCCTGGCTCAAAACGTACTTCTTCCCCACTAGTTTGTCTGCAACAGATGTTTTTCACAAGAAGAAAGAAGGAATAATAAAGTTTGCACAATTCTTCTGAATTTGCTGTCTCCTAAGATCCTGGGAGCCTTCAATACCATCCCTCTGTGAACTGAGAAGCTTAAATGAAAAATGTGTTCAATACATGCAAAAGCTTTTGGGTTTGTGCAATGAACATTTTGATAAACAGCAAATAATGACAGCATCAAGTCACTTATATAAGAGAAAATTATATAGAGCTTTTATAGTATACAGTAGCAAGTTTGCTTATCTTCATACCTTAACCCTCTAATTGCAGTTAGATCTGTGGCTGCATGGTTGTATAACATTCATTTTCTAATTACAATTAATCACCACTTAAACTGTATTTAAACTCTTGTGGATAAGAACTCAGAGAAAGGAAGCTGGGTGATAGCAACAGGGGACAATGGGCTAAGAACAGTAATCTCTTAAAATGCAGGAAAGAGAAGACAGGGTAAATATCACAGAATAATACAATAGTTGGGTTGGGACCTCAAAGACCATCTAGTTCCAACCCTCCTAGGTGAGGTTACTCATAGCCAAGCTGAATAATCTCCATCAGGGGTAAATTTTTAGCTGATTTCAATTGAGCAAAGAAGGGCTAATCCAAAGAGAGAGGGTGAGGGGATTTTAAGAAAGTTTAACAGTATTGGCCTGAAATGACAGAACACAAAACTCTAAGAAAAATGAAGACTTCTTTTTTATTAATGGTACAAACTAGTCTGCTTCAAACTTCCAAAGATGGTCCTGGCAGTTGTTGTGTCTTTTAGGGTATCAAGTTGACCAGCAAAGAAATCTAGATGCACCAGCAGAGTTCTCAAAGGACTATTAGTTAGGTTCCTGTCAGTCCACTTTACTGCAATGAGTCTTTTCCCTGTGACTTCTTCACTTAACGTAAGCAAGATTTTTGTGCTGGCATCCTGTGCCCCATTCCTTTCACTCTAATAAAAATGAACAGATCAATAAGAATGAACATTGAATGGTGCACATTCTACTGACAAGCTAACTTCCTTTTTTCCTTGGGACAGCACTATGGTGGCACCTTAACATGAAGGCAAACTGACACTTAGCTGGAGATGGGATCAGGAGGATCCTGTTTCTGCACCTTGCTTCACAAGTGAGAAGTCCAGGTGCAGGGCAAAAGGCTAGCTGGTATGAACTCAACATGAACTGTGAAGGTGTGAATTGCCCATACATCCACACAAGATCACAGCCACACAACATCCAAAAAGAGACATTCACACAGCAGAGAGCACAATACAGTAAGAAGACAGTGGACAAATTAAAATAGTTAACACTGGAGAAGCATAGACATGAACATTACATTTGGGTTGCTTGCTTTGGGACAGAATTTACTCCTAGACCATAAAGGAGTACACTTTCCACAGGAAAGGAGTTGTATCCTGTGGAGGCAGCACTTTTTGCTCCAGGTCAAGAGAGTAAATTCAGGTGTAAATCATTTATATCAACAAGCCCTGATTGCAATTTCTCACCCTCCACGCCATTCAGCCCTAAGCCATACAAGCAGCACAGTTCCAAGAAAGAATGCTGCTCAAGCCAAAGGCCTCTCCGGTATCTCAAACGCCTCCTTTAAAAAGCCTGTTTACCTCAGGAGGACCAAGCGTCAGCTCCTCCCTCTAAGGCTGATAGTATATACACTCCTGGATGAGTGAGACGGATAGTTCTATCTCTTCCCAAGCTCAGTAACCTCCTTGCCCCAACTCTCTACGGTCCCAGCAACCTGTGTTAAAAGCATACCACCTTTGGGATATCCAGACAGTGCCAATGTGGCATAAAAGGTAGCCTGACACTTCCTCAGTCCAAGGCAAGACGGAAAGCAGAACAGAAGTTGTGCTTCAAAATCACTGTTTGCAAGGTATATACTTATTTTTTCCCCTACATCTCCCAAAGTTTTCAAAAGATCCAGCTTCTTAAATTACAGAAACAGCACTGAAGTTACATGCCCAAAATTCTGATTTCCCCAATCACTAATTTTTTTCCTTATGCATTTTAAATTTAAAATTGAAGGTCTCCAATAGCAACCAAGAATTTGGAAAATTTTAATTGCTTACTCTTTCCTGATTTTATTGAACTCTTGCCAGATGTAATATTAAGGAAGCTAGTGCTGAAACTGTTTAGTAAAGACTACATATAATAACAGTAATATTGTGAAAAACTTTCTAAAAACAGACTGAAAGTCAAAAGGATAAATTGCTTCAACTTAATTGTTGGTTGACAACTTTGTTTTGGTTATAGTAACACATATCCCTTGCTTTTTTCCCCATTTTCTGCATCAGCATTTTTCCCCATTTTATAACTACAGAACCAAGCTCCAAGTCAAGAGCCACATTTAACAACATCAACTAAGATGCCTGCAGTAACTCATAGTTATTTGATACCACATCAGAATACTCTGCCAAGAAACATGGAGAGCAGCTGCTCAAGCCACACACTGTATATTTTTTTAGGTGTGCTAGAAGCAGTGAAAAAAATCTAGAATACAGACAGATTGCTATAGTTTCTAGATAATCACATAAAATACTGTTGTGTTTGGTTTTATCCTTTGACAAAATTTTAAACAGAGAAGAGATAGCAAGAAGGCTATATATACATCCAAAATATTTTTTGTGGTGAAGAAAACCACCTTATTTCTCCCACATAAAACACTGCTAGCTGACTATCTGCCCCTCTTCTCCTACTGCCCCTTTGCTCCACAGGTATACTTAGGCAAAACACGGTAATTTCAAAGGAGCACTTTTAGCAGATAAGCAAACAGCCCTTTCTCAGCCTCTCCTCAGCAGACACAAATGCCTGAAAGCAGCACGTTTAATAAGACTGTTCTGTCCAAAAGAACTTCTTAAAATTCACCATTCTAAAGCCATGATTAGCTGCCTTCTGATCCTTTTATTAAACACTCACTGAGTATGAAGTGCTTTCTAAAAGCATTCGATATGCACAAATCCCAGTGAAACCCAACTGGAACAGAACAGTTTTGAAAGTCTAGCATCTCCCATTTCAGAACCTAAGCATCTGTAGTCATAACCATGCCCTGTAACTTCAGAATGCTTGCATCCATCCTATTTATTTACATTGAACCTCAACTTACACCCCTGGAAAAGACCTGGAATACATCTATCAATTAGTTTATCCCAAATAATACCGTGGTTGAAACTGCTAAAGAGCCCTAGAGCCAAGTTAAGAGAGCTTGTGCTTCAGTAGTCTTTGAAACATTTTCAAATACACACATACTTAGATGTGTGTACATAAAATGTGGTTTCCTATAACTGCAGGTTCAATTTGCATAGACTGTCCACAAAACAAAGCATTATTTGCAAATATGCAAGTCAAGCATGCAGTCAAGGTAAATACAGAAGGTAATCAAGTCAACTGTATTTAGAGATCTTTTTTTTTTTTCAGAATCCTGCTCTCAAGTTACTTACTGCACATTATTCTCATTTATTGTCTTGAAGGATAAGGCCCTTGTGCCATGACCACTTTTTCTTAAGTTTCTGTGAACAAACACACTTCGGCGGTGCTTTTCAATCCATTAGCTACCTGATAATAACATAATACAATCTTAGTACAAACATTATTCCTCCCTCCTTCATTCTGGAGAGGTCAGCAGAGATTATCATTACCACCCAAAAACTTCCTCCCCTAGTTCTGGAAGAGATTAGCTTCTTCCACTCACATTTTTCCTCCCACATTCTCCTCATTTTCTCTCATGTGGGCAGACAGGATGAAGTGTCATCAACAGTCCCAAGCTCCTGGGCTAATCCTTAAACTACATCAAAAAAATGTCTTTGAAATTGCGTCTTGTCTTCAAACTGATAGCTTGCTGCTTGAGTTCAAATCCCCTAAGTAAAGGAACCGAAACTAGCTCAAATTTGTGATAAAACATGAAGAATGTGAGGACACTCCAGGAAATATAGGGCACTGTTGGCCTTTTATTTGAACATACAGTGATGTTCTCATATTCATTGTAACAGATCAGATGTTAGCATTTCTCATTCCAAAGCCTTAAATCAGTCTTACATTCCCATGTCTGAAAGACAGAAGAATGTGCCATATTGAGAACTTTGGCTCACACCTCCAGCAAGCTGCTTTTCTTTTACTTGAGAAACACTTGCTTTCTTTCCTGGAAGATGGAAAGAAATGAGCTTTTTGGCATTGGACTGAACTTGCAATGGAAGACAAGCAAGGGTTATTGCTGACTCCCTCCCTTGCTTTTCTGTCTCTCTATCATCAGAACCAGATAAACTTGTTTATCTGAAACTTTGTGTAAGGCAAACTAGTAAATCCAGTCCAAAATGAATATAATAATCATGAAAGTCATGTTTTCTAGGCAACTGTAGAATGTTTTTTCATACATCTGGGTAGCTGATGTTTCACATCTGATATTAAAATTGTATTCAGAAGAGTATATAATTATCACTACAAAGTGAGCTTAATCCACATAAATCAAGGCATGACTCTTCTATCCCTCTCAGTTTAATTGTAAGATCCTTGGGTAACTCCCTCATACTGCTCCACCTTAGAGAGGCACGTCTCCTTGGTGCATTTCTCATACTTGCAACTTCCATTTTAATTGCTAAGTAGGAGTAGAGAATCTGTGACTAAGACAAGCTTTATAAATGCAAAAGCGCAGATTTTAGGAATGCAAAACAGCTTAGCAATAGTAACACCTTTCAAATAGCTGATCAACCCATAACACACTTACTCACATGTGACAAATTAAACTCTTCTACTGACATGAAATAATCACAAGCAAAACACATCTTGCTATTGACAACATAACTTTATGATGTAGTGATGTACTGTCTATCATGTCACTTCACTTACTTACTACAGACAAATTCTTGATAGTGCAGCAGTCTTGACAAAGACGCCTACCTTGGCATCCTTCCATACTGCTTTTTTTACACTGGGGTTCACAACTATTGCTAGGTCTACGCGGTTGACATTGTTGCCAGAGCAAGGACAGTTTAGGGAGAAAGAAAGAATGGCAGCTCCACTAGAGTCCAGCAGTTATCCCATTGTTGCATGCAAGAGCTACACATTCCTCACATACCATGAAAAGGTCATGACTGAAGTCTGTCCTAATTCACTTGTGGCTCTTAGCACAGCAGAACAGGGAATGAAATTTATTGTCAGAAGAGCAGAAATAGTAGCATGCACATGATTTAAATATCACAGAGTCACTAAAAAGCATTATTCTAACTCAATAAATACTACTTTCCATGACTTGTGGCATTTTAAAGGTATCTACAAGTAAGACAATGAGGCTCTGACAGGCAAGTCAATTAAGTAGTAACAATTGTACAGAGTAACTGCTGTTTTCATATCACTACAAAGGTGATTTTATAATCAGTCCCCAATTTTTGAGAATAACAATCAAATATTTAACACTAAGATATAAACTGACGCAGACTAGAAATTCTGTGACTCTACAAGTAAACTTCACTGATTTAACAGGTACAAATTAAGTCAGTGTTGCTTAACAGATTACTTCCCATGGATAAACTTACTCTAGAGTGAGTTTTAAAAGTGTAGCTCAAGTCATCTCCTGTGGTAAGGTAATTAAGTGATAAGAATTCTACTACATTAGATAAATCCCCTAGTACTGAAGGGTTCAAATTCTGTTAGCTATTAATCCTTTTAGTCCCAGAAACAGAGAACAGTATCTTGCTTTATAAGTGTCTCTTCTCAGTATGACAGCCTCTTGCAGCAAATAATAGCCAGCGTAAATGAAGGCAGCACAACTGGATCAGCAAGGAACTAAGCACAATATGCCAAGAGAGCAAAGGTCCTCAACCTTCTTGGATGTGGCATTAGGAAGAGAAAGTCAACTTCAGAAAACTTTCAGGAGGGTTTTTTTCTTTTGTTTGTTTGGTTTTATTTTAACTCAGAAAATTGCTGATTTTCAGATCAGTGAGGCAGCACCATGATGTTAATGTGCTAAAATGTGGGTAAAAATAATTTTTAACACCCACCAACCTTATTAATCAAGAAGAGTGTTAGGATTGTAGTATACTTATAAATCACTGTCAAAGTCAACATGCCCTTAACAAGTATAAAGACTGTCCTCACCATATATCATTTCAAACCCAGATTTTAATCTTATATATTCACTTCCAATCCTTCAACAAATGGCTTTTGCTGTTGTTAGGGTGGGTGAACTGTGGGGTTCGCTTTGGCTTCTTAGATGACTTCTCCCTGTAGGGGAAGGGTGGATGTAAGAAAAAAAAAAAATCTTTGTCAGCCTCATGTGTCTGACAACCAGACAGGTTGGAAAAAGAAGTTTGCAGAAGAGATACTTTACTATGGCACTGAAATAGTTTCTCCACAGTTGAAACAATCTGATGTAGGGTACTCATGTGCTGAATGTACTGATTTCAAAAACAATTCTGTTGTGTTTTCAGATTGAAAGCAGCACCCTTACATACTCACTACAAAAATGTGGCCTGCTAGCAGGGAGCATAACTAGCGTACTCAACCACAACAAACTTCTAGTATCCAGAGGACAGTTCAAATTAACAGTTATTTCATATGTCCTGCCTGGGAAGGAAACAATATCCGACAACTAAAACTAACCTGGCCAAGTAAGAAAACAAGTTTGAAAAGTATATCTGCATCTGATTCCTCCAATACTACTTTATCTTAGGCGTACACAGGTAAAGAAGTTTCACCACTAAAACACAAGGATTTTTTGTTTAAGTACACACTTAGCTCAAACACCCACATGGATCACCTTACCTACCACTATTTCTACTAAACTATATTTGTATTTTTTTGCTATGAAAATGAAACAAACAAACAAATAAACAATTTAGAAGTTACCACCTAGCAACTGCTCTCTTCAGCTAATTAATTACTACAAATAGTTCAATGGCTTGTTTACCCAATGCCCTAAGTCAATTTACAACCTCACTCACGTTTTTCCTGGGTATGACTCTTGGCGAAAACAGCTGATGAGTCCCAACAATTACTGACGAACATCGACCATCCCCATAATAATGCTTTCCTCAGCCACGACCCTGAATGATGTTCTGGCTCCTAGTAACTGTCAGGAAAATCTCTGAAGCAGCCTCACAGCCAGGGGAAGAAGCTGCCACATTCTCAAGCCTCAGGATGCCTGAGAGAGCTATCCATTTGAAGGGTCTATCTTGCACCATTTCTTCAGTCTTTGATGCTCAAGACAGCAATATTCCCAACTCCTGGGAAATTTACATTTCTTTAAATGACTGCACACGCTCCACAACACTGGCAACACCACAGAATCCCAGGACTTGCTGCAGAAAAAAAAAATATAATAGTGTTGTGCTGCCTGCCCAGACAAGGGAGATACAGCATAAGGAACAGAACATTATGAAGTCTGCAGATAGATGACACCATGGATATCTTATCTGTGAGTTTACCTGTCTGGGAGTAAAGCTATTACTCACACAAGTGATGACTAATCCTTATTGTGAAAGTCTGAATTTCTACCCTGAAAAACAGACAAGACAGAACATAGGCCTGCAATTCAGCTGTCAAGAACTTTATACACAAGAGCAGCTGCATCTTTAGGACTAAGGCATAAGTTGAGAGATTCTTGCTCTACTTAGCTGAAAGCTGAAGCTAATTCCAGCAGAGTAGCAAACCTCAAGTCTTATTCAAAGAGCAGAGCATTCTCTTCACTTTTCCGTAGCAGGAAAAAAAAAAGAGTAATTTTGCTTTCTGAGTGCCTTCCTTAACTCAAGACATAGTAGTACAAGGCATGAGATTTATAATTTTTATATGCCAAGAAATACAATTAAAAAGGTCTATAATATATTGTCCTTCTGTTAGGTGTGAAATTCTGTACAAAGATTTATGCTAAAGAAATTTTAAGCAGGGGGAATCTGTGACTAACTTTAGAAAGCAACTTCATACATTTCCAAGCGAGAAACAACTTCAAACAAACAAACTACATCTTCAAAACATAGACATCTGACAATACTCCATTCTCATACTGAGGCCCAATCAGGAAACATCTACACTCTGAGGGATCAGCAGAGATGCGAAGAGGCAGCTGGCTGGATTTGTCTTGTCCATGGAACAACTGTTCCTATGTACAGCAATTAGAAAGACAACAAATGATAAGCTGCTGCCTCAAATGATAAGCTGCTGCCTTCATTCTCCTCAAATGAAGGCAGACCAATTCTAAGGAAACGAGAAGCACTGGCAAGTATGATTACATACCTGGCTCTCTGAACTTTTCCTCAGGAAGTTCATCCTTCAGGAAGGATGTACTTTTCATAGTGCACTCCCATATAAGAAAGAGTTTGTGTGTCCCCACACATACATATGTGCATGTACATATACATGTATTACGTCACCCTCTATCTATACAAAATATTTATGTGCATTTGTCTGCATGTGTATACTTCATACGCACAAAAAAAAAATCACTTTTGTTTTAATTTTCTGTTGCAAAAGAGGAGAAAAACCCAGAAGGACAGGGTTTTGAAGGAGCAGTCACAGTAATCTATTTTAAGACATCACCATCAGCTACCTGAAAGCCTTGTTAGAGGGTCCCTGAAGCCTATTAAAGATTTTGGTCAAGGCAGATTTATTCTGTAAGCATTTGTAAAAACAGGTTTGATACCAGCAGATGGGCTGCAAATGTAGTAAGGTATATCCATCTGTCCAGAAACCAGGTCTTTATTCTACATGCATGGGACTGCAATTATAGCACTAATAAGTCTTAAAGGGCAGGACCATTTCTTGGGAAGCATTTCAGCGGCATTCATCATCTGTTATACCTTTCCTTATAGGAGACTTCACAGCAAGTTCTTCTCTCCACGAATGACTACCTTTCCAGAGAAAAAGTCATCTATTTAACCAGTACTTCTTGAAAGCACTTAGCTGCTATTCAAGCGATAAGAAAGATATTCCACCTTCCTGAACTAATGCTGAACTGTGAAGGAGAGTGCTGGAAATTCATTAACGTTGTCTTTGAACAGGATACACCTCTTTTTCACCCAGTAACTGTCAATGTAATGTAATTTAAGTAAGCTATCAATAAAGTTCTGAAACAAAGTATATTAAACAGTATTTGGCAAAACCAGTAACAAAAAAAAATCCCAAATAACTGAATAAGATAGAATATAACTGAGCTCCAAGTTACACGCACAGAGTGCAAACATGGACTAACACCTTGTCCCAAGCACAGAATTGGTGACACCGGAGGTGATAATTTGTCCTCCCATATTGCAGATCCCTTCTTTCTGCACTTCCTTCCACACTCATGCATAACAGAAATTAATTTAAGACTAAAGTAGTACATATTCTCTGCCAACCAGTAACCAATTTGCAGGGCACATAAAAATGTAAGAGAGTAGAACACAGGCAGCATATACTTTCATAGGTCAAACTGACCCATTGCCCAGAAAACAGAAGACAAGCTTGTAAAGGATATTATTCCCTACTGGTTCATTATAGGATTTCCCAAAATTCTCAATCATCTGCTGTTGATGTTCCCATATATGATGTTCTAGCATTTCTCAAGCTCTCAGGTTATGTAGGTGCTCTCTTAAATCTATCATTAGCAGAGTTTCTAAGCACATGACTCACCACCATCTTGTAGGTACTGAATAAATACTTTTTCAAAGGCAGACTTTCTTTACCCAACCATCCATAGCTGATCCACTTCCTGCAACCAGTAACACATATTAAGATTTACCTGCTGTTTGCCCATCTGCTCCCAACTGTGTGGAAGTGGTATGACCAAGTACTCAGAACAGTACAGTCCATGTGACAACCAATCAATGTGGCAGCACGTCTAGAGACATCAATCAGCTGAAAGGTTCCGCACAAAACATGAAGGTTTTTTTGGTCACAGATGCTTGCTTTTCAAATGAACTCTTCAAGAAGGCCAAAATCTTTCCCGAGCAGCTTATACTGTCTAGTTTAAATCCTGCAATTAGGAGATTTTAGCTCCAGATTAATTAGTAGACAAAGCCACTTGAAGACTTGGAATGCCTATGGTTAGGAAATCATGATCTTGCTCCAAAACACGAGCTGACACAGCACACATGGCTTTGTACCAAAATTATACAAGTTAATTGGAACCTGAACAGTTAGAGTCCTTCAGCTTCTCGCTCTGTTCACCGCACTCCAGAAAAATATATAATTATATACAGCATGATTCAGTATGCTGTTTACAACTTAACAATTGTTAAATTGACTATACTGCCCCTTGAACAACTTTCTAACACACACACAATGGATGATTTACCTTAAATTCAGAGGCTATGCATAATTTAGTCAGTCCTACAGCCAGGATATTCTCCATGTCTTAACTGCCCACAAAGATGACATGATTATTAGTCCTTTTCCTTTCACATACAAAAACATGACATTTCTCTTTCAAAGATGTTCATCTACCTGTTACTGCTGCCCAGCTTCAAATTTTTACCAGGCTTTTGGTTTCTGAGCCAAGAAAGTGAATGGGATTCAAAGTGTGAAAAGGACCCTCACCACAAAAAAACCAAACTTCAGTATAATTTGATAGCAATGCTAAAAATCTGCAAGGGTGATTGATAGAACTCTTAACTAGGTCTTTCACACAAAATAGACTGCCTGATCTATAGCAAAGGCACAGAGATAGTCCATGATATAACAGATTCAATTTAGCTTCACACACTAAAACAGACAAAAAATCCATCTGATCATTATCTGCACTCCATAATACTTTCGCAAAGATTACCAGAGTGAGTAAGCTACAGAAGATGGCATTGCCAAAAAAACAGAAAAACAAGACAGTAGCACCTCCTCCTATGACACAACACCAGGCCCACTGCCACCAAAAAAAGAGTGTTCGGGGAAATTTTGCTTTGTCTGGATCTTAAATACATTCATAGTAGAAGAGTTACAGGACGAAGAGCCATGTTACACCCCTGGCTGCATAAAAACAAGGACAAACTAGCAGAAACTTCTCCTCTACAGGCCTAGAAACTATGAGATGAAAGTGAATCAGAGCATCATTTTTCTTTCCTTTTAAGAACATTCCTATGAACAATACTGTAGAGCTAGTCAGATTGAGGCCATAGCAGATAATGCCCACATACAAATTATATTTGCTGTATGGGAATGGAACCAAGCAGAAGGTCATATTAATGATACAGCTGGAAGACATGGAGTTAGACCAGTTATAGAATGCATTAAATTCTGCTAACTTCTCAATTTGATATTTCCATGTACAGCAGCTTAATCCCATACATCTTATTTCATGGAGACCCAAGAAAACACTAATCAGAACCATCTAAAATACAGAGAAACACCACACTGACACAAAGTCTTCATCACTCTAAAACCTAAGAGCTCAAGTCTTACATAATATGGTCTGTATACAACATACCAACTTTCATCTTGCCATGCATCGCTAGAATTTTTACAAGCCTTCTTCCAGTCCTGAATGCAGGCAGCATTTCAATTTTAGTCTTTCAAACACAGAAAAAAAAGTATGTTATAAAAAATATTATTTGCAATTTCTGTACATAAATGGCATAAACTTAAATAGAAAATGCTGCTTTTGGAAAAAAAAAAATCAAAATTCTGTGTGAAAAAAAAGAAGGGCTAAAGCACTTCAGCTCCTATTTTCATCTTTCATTGCTAAATAAACACTATGAAAAAGAATTGAAAGAGATTATACAGTGATACAGCACACAGAAAAGTCATCAATGTAAGGCTTCAATAAAGCACTTTGGAAGTGGTCTGAAACAGCTTTCAAAACTTTAGAATGTTTTAGCAATAGTTTCATAACATTTTCATTTTTTGATATACATTACCTTGCTACCAAGCATTCCCTATAAACGCTGCTTACAGAATACTGAATTAGAATGATAATTGTTCAAAATAGTCCAGTTGCACTGGTTTACTTCTAGCTGCATAGCTCACTTATCTGAGAAAGAGTAGTTCCAGATTATCAGTGAGAAGCCTCAGGGCTTCAGCACTTACAGAACATTCAATTTGATATTAATGACAGGAGGCAAGGAGAAAAAAAAAAAAAAAAAAAAAAAAAAAAAAAAAAAAAAGAGCGAAGGAACAAAGTTTTACAACCTTGAGATTTACACCTCAAACACAGCAGACTGTAATATTTTCTCATCCGTACTGGGAGGAATAACCCATAGATTCCTCAGCACAGAAGCCTGAATCAAGACTTCATCAGACAGCAGAGAATTAAAAAAAGAAAGCATGGTTGCACAAAAGCATACTCATACTTTTTTAGCTAAGGAAGAAATACCCAACTTACAGACAAAATTAACGGCGTCACATAAGAAAAATAAATTTAAAAAATCATTATAGACAGAAAGTCTTGCTGGCAAACCTAAGGCATCCCATGGACCATATCAATGACAGAAGAAAAACACTTTTTCCTCAAATAATTGTTTGGAGTATTTTTATGATTTGGTTTACTCTACTGGTCATTTTTCATCCACTTACCTAGAAGCTGAATATTGCCCTGTCATGTGGGGGAAAACACATGCATAAAACTATCCAGAGGCTGCATTTTAAAAGGCATAGATTTACAGATTAAACTTTGAATTTCTACAAAAAAAAAGAAGACAGCAGGTGCTAACCTAACTTTTGCCTTTTACCATGCTGATGAGTGATCTCTCCAATTTTTTAGTGATCTTCTTCCACGATAATTAGACTTCCGTAAAGGTGGCCGTAAAACTTTGCCCTTTATTTTACACCAACAGTTTACAAACAGTCAATGAAAAAAACCCAGTTTCTCCAACTGACAGATGTGGAACAAAGGAAGAAAGAAACCCAAACTTTCCCCACTCAGAAGCCACACACAATTTACAGTTACTCTATATCAAAGACTCTGCTGGTCATTAATTATAACTTTTGTCACACAAAAAAATGAGTTCCACAGATTCTTTGGAAACAGTTTAAAGACAGTATACCTAAGGGTTCTGAAACTACACAGAAAGCAGTTGCTCTTATTAGATGCATATTACTTCTTGGCATAACAGTTGCGTTTAGTTGTTTGGTTTTGCCTGAAAGATCATTATAAGCCTTGAAATGAATGTTGTCTATATAAAAAGTCATTTTATATAGAAATTGTTAAAGTCTAGACAGGCAATAGTTTCTCTTCCATTTCTCCAAAAGTACTGAAGAGGGAAGCAGAACATCTTTTGCATTAACAGCAGACTTCCCAAACAGCAGGTCATATTAAAGTGAAAAGCCAAATTCTGTGATCTTCAGTTCTTTAATATTCTCAAAGCAAAGGTAATGGGCGAGCTAGAATCAGTGAGAATTAATGCATATATCAAAGAGTTTAGTTTATGTCAAGCACAAAAATATTTTCTGTATTACTGCAAACTACATTCTGCACTGTGCAAGCACCAGCAAAATTTCCACATACCACTTTAAATTCGATTTACTGATTCTGTTCTGCTCTTTAACACTCAGTACTGAAAGACACAAATTTCATCAGTGTCTGACAATATTATAAGATTAAAGGGTTTGCACTCAAAAATCTTTTGACTATCCTATGCTTACATCAACATGCAAGGCCAAAAAGCGCACACAGTTCTCAAGTAACATGTTTCTCATCTGTAAAAGAAATCAAACTATTTATATCTCCGTAAGTTGTTTTTTGTTGTGATACCATTTAAAATGTGATACCATTTAAACGCTCCCCTCCCAGCCATAGCGCCACGGCGGCTGTTGCGCGGTGTGCGGCTGGCAGCGTGGTCATCACTACCTTGCAGCTCTCTGAGGAGCACCAGCTCCAAGACAGGAGGAAGACCTGAACCTGCTAAGCAGGCACTTCAGAAACCGGTTACCACTAGGTCGACTTGATGAACCAGAGGAGTCCAGTATAGCAAGGGAACCCCTGGAAAAAAATCCCTGATGGAATCAATCCTGCTACAAAGAGAGGGGTGGACCCAAAGGCCCTGAACCTACACATTTTGGAGACTGGGAGAGAAAAGGATGTTGCATAGATTTTTTATATATAAACGTGCCTGTATTGCTAATAAAATATTCCTGGTTGTTGAAAAACGTGATGTACAGAAAAATCTCACCTGGATTTGCTGTGAAGCTTCTTGTTTCTGTCATGCTTGTGATGAATTTTTTGAGAGGTACCACATAAAAAAACCCATGATACTGCATCTCAGATTTTGGAACTCTTATTTGCTCAATGTACACATGATCTTTACTGCTATTTACGCCACGCAAGAATAAATGCACAGGTAGTGATACAAATTCTTAGTTGGGATCTTACTGAGATGTATAAGGGTTTGGATCTCTTCATTTAAACCTTTATGTAGTGTCTTAAAAGTGCTGAAAGAGCTCTGCATGCATGACTGCATGAAAATCACCATTTTTTTCTTATATAATGTATTTCATTATCTCATCTAGTACTATATTTTCAGTTTCTTCTTTAACAACAACTAATACTGCAACCAAAACTTTGTGATACCACCGATGTATTCCTGTCTTTTTGTCCTCTCTTCCTGAGCAACTACTTACTCTAGAAGTGTATGCACGACAATTAACTCCCTTGATTACCTGACTATCTACCACTTAATCCCTCCTTAAGGGGCCTGAAGAAAAGGATTCCATGACAGAAAGAATGACAAAAAGAACTGCAGCTTGAACCAGATACTTCAATGTCCTGTTTACATTTCTCCAGCTGGATGGAAACTTCTCATACCTTTCAAGTATAGCCATGACAACTGTTGATACCACTAATGCAGAGCACTCACCTAAATGCAACCAACAGGGTGCTGTAATACAGACTTTCAAAGACAGTATGGCAGTTCCCAGTGTTCGGATTCCTTTGATTACTGTGGTTCTTCTCTAAACAGCAAGCCAGCTAATGTGGACACTCATGAGCTTCAAAGGCAGATCAGAGAAGATTTCTTATTAAGCTCTTTTTGAAAAAAGGTTAAAGGAGTCGTCAGTTTGGAGAAGCTTCCTATTTCTTTGGTATTCAGAAGCCTAAACAATGTTCAATTAAAAAAGTACTATACTGGAGCAGACCACCATTGCCGTTCCCTCGCAATCACCGGTTTCTTGAGTTCTGAGCTAAAGATTAGAGATGCACAGTCAGATCTAGGAGTCTAATGGTCTCTGTTGTTTTAACTTCTTTCACTCCCTTCTGAATACACACACTCCACGTGACATTTTGCTCCAGTAACACAGTTGTAACTAAGCACTCCAACAAAGAGTACTTTCTATTGTTTGCTGAGAAGACAGTTAGGCTATCTTCTCAAATTTCACTAGAGTAGAACATGCCATGGGTCTTGGAAGGACCTGGTAATGCCTCACCATCACCTGACTTTTACCAGCCACTCTGCAGCAAATGTTTGTGGCTACCAAATATAACAAAATGTTTTCTTCTGCCAACCTTTGCTGTGTGCACTACCACCACAGTAACTAACAAACCCATGTCATTCAATTAACTACAATGACAGGGCGCACTGAAAAATTAAGCCGTTCTTGGGAATTAGCTCATTTTGCTAAGCATGTACAACAGCATCAGAAGGCAACTCTTTCAGGGAACCTAAGTCTAATGTTTTAGGGTTTTCTCAAAAACTTACTGTGCCTATTTCTTGCAATTATTATTAAACAGATCATTATAGCACACTCAAATTGTAAGAAGAGAAGAAGAATCAGCAAGATTTTTTATAATACTGATATTCTGATGAGCAAACTAGGTAGAGAAAAGATCTATCCAAATCTTTCATAATTTAAACCAGGTATGACTTTCTTAGGAAGCATAACCATTTTTCACAGTAAGTTTCAAACTCCAATTTAGCCCTCTTTTTTAGTCCATTTAATCTTTTAAAATTACAATATATAGAAGCAGTTAGCAGAAGAAGTTAACAGCCCCATCACGAAAGACGGCAACACATTTAACACCAAAAAAGGATGCTTACAAGTTTGAAATTTTGTTAGTTAATATTTCAACAGCAAAATCCTACAGGATCTCTGAAAACCTTGCTGCACAGCAGACATGGCTTTACAAATTAAGTTCCATTACCTTTCCCTGCTGACCCTAAGAAAACCCTGGAACAAAAAGCATCACAGGTGTTGGGGTTTTTTTATGCGCTCCTTGTAGCCACTCATGTCTATAAGAAAACCTGAAAATACAATAGACAATCTACACACGCTATTGACATGCTAAAGAAATTATTATTAAAAAGGGAAAAATCCTCATCCAAAACATAAAATTAATCACTGGGAATCAATTCCACTGAACAAACAGGGAGCTGCAAATGAGAATGTTTATAACCCCTGAGACAACGAGATAAGCCACATTCTGTCTGTACTCAGTAATAACTTAGAAAGCCTTTGCACTCAGTTCCTTATTTTTTTTCTGTAACAGCTTTTGAGGGCCTGATCACTACCTGTGTACAACACTAGCTATTACATAAATAAAAACAAAGACAGACTACAGAATGGACATGAGACTTAGAGAAGCTTATATCAACAAGCATATAGCTATATACTGTAAATGATATTCACATTAACAACTCTTTCTACCTTTCAATGTCGATTCTGAAATAGCACTGAAGTCACAGAATGCAGCAATTTCTAATACACTGGCACAACTATGCAATTGCAATGAACTAGTACAGTTAGTTTTATACAGCACACAACAGTGGTGTTAAAGAGTTCAATATACAAGGACATCATGAAACCTATTAGGAAGACTACTGTCACCCAACTGCTAGAGAGCATTAGCTGCACCTGCATACATATATAAATGTAGTCAAAACAGCTCTTTAGATACTGGATATGAAACACAGGAGATACTTGTATTTCTACTGACTTATCCAGTAAGAGTCTAGCATTCATTATGATTAAAAGCATGTTCCTCCTCCAAAACATGTGGAATTTGTATGATCTAACAGCTTTCTTCCCTTGACTTATTATAGAGCAACAAACAAAATTGGATTTCAGGGAAAGAAAGGTCTTAACAGAAAAGAGACTCAGTTTTGAGTTCTCTTACTTGAGAGAAAGTTAAACAGGAGTGCTTCCTATTAAACTCAGCATCAATTTAAAGCTTCCAGCACAAATATAAATAACCTACAATGGCATCGTCCAAGAAAACTCACCCAAGTAGTCTTTCAGCTCAAGATTTATTTTTTTTTTCCAAATAGAATACATCTCAGATACGTCACTTCTCAGTGACACATCACCTCTCTGCATATGGGCCAAGTACCTACACTACCTATAAATACTCGGTTAGAGAAGATGCCAATATAACATGAAAATAATTTTCAGATTCACTTCTAGAAATTTCTGCAAGCTCTATAGGATGTTCCTTCCCATATCTCTCCCACAGATACAGACAAATGTTCTTTACTAAGACATTTTTCAAGAAACAAAAAAAAAAATCTTTATCCAGAGCTGGGAAAACACCCCAGAAACAAATGTCCTTCCTCTTACAAAGTATAAGTGCACAGAAGTTTAAAGTCTTTTCATCTCAGAACCTGCTTGAAAAAGTGATGTGTTTTCAACAGCACTGGATTAGTTCATGAAAAGGTTTGTGTTCAGTTTCAAGTTTAAATTTTCATCATTTGTAGGTCAGTCAGTTCTCCCCATGCTTTAGTTCTAGCTACAAAATGGGAGATAAAGCTTCCGCCTCTTTTCCAAGTGTCCCATCTCATCTAATTAAATGACAGACTGTTTGAAGCAGGAACAATGAGCTGACACAACACCTAGTCCTAAATCTGACGCTACCCTATAATCTAGAAATCCTTAATAACACAATGTGCTGCAAGACTACAGTATTCCATATAAATATCAGCAATCAAAAATCAGCAGTTTTAATACAAGGTCTCCTTTACTTCTTGGCATATTACTTGCAGACATTTCTGTGGCATATTCAATTTACACATAAAAGATAAACAACGACAGCCGAAACCCTGAGAACAAAGCCTTCTCACCTCTGTTATTCTTCCTACAGAATTTCATAAGCTAAATGGAGCAGATCTCTATCCCAGCAATTGGATTTCAAATTCACAAGAGGTATCATTGTCCCAAGGCAGCCTACTCAATTTATGGCCTTTTATGAAAGCATTTTAATAGATAATGATGCATAAAGAATATGCTTAGTTGCTCACTAGCTATTTAACTGGCACAGGAGAAAGAAAAGCCTGGACAGAATAAAAACGACACCAAAAAGTCGTCTTCTGCCCTTCCCATCTGTAAATGCCGGCTTCCTTCTCTACACTTCAGGAGGAGGTGGGGCTGGGAAACACTTCTTTCATAAGTTCCACCCTTCTTTACAGATGCACAGATTTCATTAATAGTTAACTGGCGACATACAACATTAACTTAATCTGGTATTCATAACTTTCCATCCACACTTGTCCCATGGTAAGCGACAGCTTGGGGCAAGTGCTTACAAATATTTTCTGCACACACTACTCCAAGATTTGCTTTTGAGTCTCTTTGTCTTACTGACTAGCTCATTTTAAAACAGCAAAATTCCAGCCAGTTTTTCTGTAAGTAGACAGAAAAAAAAAGGGTGACTGACAAGTGTGTTGGGCTGCTATCCAACAATCCCTCTCTACTGTCCAAAATGCAGCAGCCAGATTAATACTTCCATGTTCTTTGGTTTAACAGGCTCCTGGCGAAATCGTTTTAAGTTTTACCAATATAATCAATGGACTAAAGGTTCTAGGCTTGCCACATGAGGAAACTGGAAAGCTCTTAAAAAAGAAATCATCTGCCTTAAAGAGCTGATCTACTCTTGTTCCAGTCTTGACAGGTGCTCTGGAATAACCACTAGAGAGACCCTTGAATGTAAGGTTTCTTTAACTATGAAGGACTCGGAACAAGAGGATACCTATATTAACGAGGCCCTCTGGGCCATGTTGTGATGTATTTCAACACACAAAATATTTGAAGCCACTTAAAATACAGCAGTACTCAGAGACTTCAGTGATAAAGAGCTTTGTCCAACTGACTGGCACTTCAACAATAAACTCCATTCAGGAGTCTGCCCAGTCTCATTTTATCTACCTAATTACTTACCTCTCTTGCAGGAATAACAAGCTATTAAGGTTTGCCAATTAAGATTTGAAGGCACTTTGAAGATTTATTGTACTACACAACTGCTAATTATTATTGTTCATACCTGTGTTCAGTTGGAAGAAAAATAGCTATGTGTCAGATAATTTGTTTCCCTTGTAAAAGGGAAAATATTTGCTCAGCTGTGATCTTTAAAAAAAACAAAGGGATAAAAGACTGCATTTTGACTTGCAGTCCTTCAATGTGATATATATTCTATAAGAACCAAGTGGCTGAAAAAATCCCACCATAAAGGAAAAAGCAAAGAAACACAACATCTTCCCATTGGGAAAGGGAAACACAACATTTGTGTCTTAGTAACTTCCCACCTGCAGGAATGCAATCTCCTCCCTTTCCTAGGCTTCTTCAACTACTTCTCTTCGAGACATCCAGAATGACAATACTATGCACAAGTTAATCACAGGCTTAAGATGAACAGTTACAGTGGTTAGTTCACCAGTCATATCACAGGCCACTTTTACTTTGAAAGGCCTACAGAGTTGTACTGCATCCTATTGCCTACATACACTCTCTTATCCAGGTGAAAGTATGCGCAGTGCACTCACTTATCCCTTAACATTTGGCCCACCATTCTGCCACAGATACTTCCTTGTTTCATACATGCTCTTCTGTCTACTCAAGTGTCCTGCTGTCAGTGGCTCTTAGCCTTCAAGTCCACTCAACAACAGTCTCAGCATGAAGACTTTTTTTTAAATAAAGACATTATAACAACAGTATGTGATACAGTCCATGCCCTTTTGCTTCTCGTATATTCAAAAGCGTTTACTTTTACTGCACCTTTAACTTAAAAAAAAATGAACACGCTCTGAATAGAAAAAAAATCAATACAAACACCCTCATCTACAGAAGGTTCAATTTTTTAATTATGAAACGGCAAAAGAAAAAAAACCAGTCCCATTAAAGGAGGAATATATGCTATGTGCTTTTCTAGTCGTCAGGCAGGATGGTTAGGTTAAAAACTTAGACTGTCTCTTGCTGTCATTCTTTTCCTTCCTTAAATTTCTGCTTATATTTAAAAACTGGTTATGGAAAGATGTGCTTGTTGGCAGATAAAGAAAGATACTCCAGATGCAATACATATGACCAAAGTGAGAGCTGATCAGATAGGTACATTTGATAGCGTTAGGAGTGGTAGCAAATTCTGCTGCAATTGCACTACCAAAAGATTCCAAGACTAGATTTCCTCATCAGTATTTCTTGCACAAGAAACAAACAAGTTGTTTTGCTGTTTCTATCTGTTATGCTGGTCGATGCTAACTAACTCTTGCAGAAATGTCTTTAAAACATCCATCTGGTCACACAAGGACAGACTCGCACAGGCAGAGTATCGCTGAGAGGCCTGATGGATAATTTGAATATAGAAAACAGCCCTGCTCTGGAGTCATTAGTATAGGTATTAAATGTCGTCACTTCACTAGCCTGAGCCCAAACAAATGACCTGGGAGTCAAGACACTTAGGAACAGATGTATTCAATGACAGCTTTCCGACATGAGTTTCAGCCTGCAGGAGAAGGTCTGCGTATTCTGACCCAGTTTCACTGTACGTAAAACGTGTTCTCTTCCCACTGAAAAGACTTCAGCATCTGATCACGGTTACTGCTCCAGCTAGTTCCACACGTAAAGACTTTCATATTCCTTTCTCCCAAACTCACACCTTAATAAGATGGCTAGACACAGATTACCCGCAACCACTCTGCATGTCCTACATTTACTTCTGATCCCACCTACAAAACCAAACCGGTTCCCAAATGTTTCCCCACTAACAGGAGGGGTACAGAGCAGCTCCTGGCGGTTCCCTATGAAGTCACTGTCTTTGTTGTTTTAAACATGCAATTTAAAGAGCATGACACAATCGGGAATATGAGAGAGATTATCCTGTGGTCTATGGGGGTGTCGATTGCTACGAGATAAAAAGCCAATGAAACCTACGCTGTTTCTCGTCATCCAACAACAGATTTCGACTCCGAAAACGTCCGTAAGGCCATGAGAACCCCTCTTTTAAGAAGTTCGGAGGGTCGCTTCCTCCGAGTTGCGCGAACCAAACCGAGCCCCTCACTGCCGGCAAACGCGGAGCCGCACGCGTGCGGGGCCGCTCCCGAACGCCCCGTCCGGAGAGAGGGCGGGCGGCGCGGGGGGAGCCAACACCCGCCGGCCGCGCCTCTCTCTCCCTGTGCGCGCGCTCCGCGGCTGCCGCCCTCCGCTGGCACCGCGCGCCCTGCCCGATCGCCTCCGCCGCTCCTCCAGCGCCGAAGGCGACCCCTGCCCCACGCCGCTGGCCGCGCACTTCCCAGGGAGCCGCGAACCTACTGGCCGGTCTACAGACGCCGTTCGCGCACGCAGAGCGACGATGGAGCCGGAGCTTCGCCCTCCCCGGCGTGAGGTTGCGTTCGGCGCCTGCAAGTGAGCGCGGGGACGGAGTCAGAGCGGAGCAGCATCTCCTCCCGAGCCGCTCGCGCGCGATCCCGCAACGCGCGGAGGGGGCGGGAACAGCGCTGCTCCCCGCCCCGCGGCTCCCTCCTCCCTTCCCTCCTCCTCCTCTCTCTGCTCCCTTCCCTCCTCCTCCTCTCTCTCCTCCCTCTTTTCTCCAGGCGCGACCGCAGCTGTCGCCCCCCAGCCCGGCTCCGCCCGCGCCCCCTCCGACCGTGCGTGGAGCTCTGAGGCGCCTCGGGGATGGAGCCCCCTGGGGGGAAGCGCTGCGCTGGGAACGGTGCCCAACTCTTGGCCCCGAAGGCGGGCTGTGGGCGGCTCCTAGTCCCCTGTTACAGGAGACCCGTGTATTGGGCGCAGCCCCCGTCACCCCGCTTCGTTTCCCATCGCCGAGCCCTTGCCGCAGTGTTCGGAGCGGGAGGGAAACGCGAGGAAAAGCTGAACAAAGCAAATTTATACAAAGCCTTTATGAAAAAGGTGTCAAATATGGTCAGTTGTTTTCAGCCTGTCAGGCAAGGAAAGGTTCTGCTCTGCTAAATGATTTTTTTTTTTAAAAAAAAGTGTTCTTTTTTCCACTTGGAATGTGAGATCTGCTGTGGGGCTCGCTGACCCCTTGTGCCGTGGAGTTGGAGCTTCATTAGTGGGTTCCTTTGGGATTTCTGCAGGAGTTCCCTCCTTTACGGAGACGGACTGAAGGGCAGTTACAGGGCAGAAAAAGTACCTTTAATTGCAAAGAATATTGCCACCAGAGCCGTGGTCCCAAATTCAGGCTATGTGAAAATGAAATTTTTCAGAATGAGAAGAACTGTTTCTGTTAAATAAAAATGGAAACAGTTGCTTAAAAAATAAATAAAAATATTTGTCTGTAACTGTATCGTAACTGAAATACCAATTCCTTCTAAGAACTGAAGTATTAAGGACTAAACACGAATCTGCCAT
Source organism: Cuculus canorus (assembly GCF_017976375.1). Lineage (NCBI taxonomy): Eukaryota > Metazoa > Chordata > Aves > Cuculiformes > Cuculidae > Cuculus > Cuculus canorus. The sequence goes on from NC_071404.1 coordinate 60,856,978, forward strand.
AAGTAATGGTGTCTGTGACTTCGTGTAACTCATAACAAAAATAAAGATGAGTAGTAGAACTAATTAACATTTTAAGAGACTACAGTAATACAAGATGTTGTCAGTTATGTAATTTAAATATTATTTTCTTGCCGTACAAGTTCCTTAAGTTGATAACTATCTGCTTACATTTTAGGGTGAACTGAATATATTGGTATCCACCTTTCCAACAAGAGCTCATTTTGGCCTCTGTACATTTATACATTCCGTGGCAAGGGCCCATCTCCTCTATCTACAGGTTAGCGTCTTACCAAAATAAGAGGTTTTGTATGGGTGCTGATGATCCATAGTAGACTTCATCCTAGAACTCTGCTTCCATCCCTCTGGTCAATTTGTAGTTGCTGTAACCCGTATCGCTATATATTCTGACTTTTTTTACTGTATTTGAAGATAGAGCACACAAAGAACTCTTTGTAGGAATATATTTTTTTTGCAAAGATACATTATTAATTCAAGTAAACAGAATGGGTAAAACAGGTCTTACAGATGTGTTGAAATCTGACCTACATAATAAAATAATATTGTAGAATATGCCTCTGAATATAGAAGTCTCCTTCCCCCAAAGTCACCTCTCTTCAAAGACTGCAAATCTGATTGTAATTTACTTTTGTCTAAAGATTTAGTTACTCATTCTTCAATCTACTAATGAGCATCTGTTTAGGGCAACATTTTCCTTAGAATTGTAAATGTATGTGAATGCCTTAACAATTATCTCATTAAACTACTTGATTTTTTTTTTTAATTAAACATCTTGAACAAGGAAACTTGGAGCTTAGGATCCATGAAAAATATAATTTCCATCTTCACTTAATGTGCATTTTACAGGGATGCAAATACATGGAAAACATTGTCATAACTTTAGAAAAGTCTTACATCACTGACTAAAAGAAAGTCATAAGGTGTTGTGCTGATGCCTTAGACTGCCTCTACTGTGGAAAAATGAAATGGCTTCTGTCAGTGTCATACCTGTGCCATTTGTCATGCATGCAGTGCACATGCAGTGACATGCCAGTACTTAATAGATTACTGATTGTAGTTTTTCCTTAGGGGTTCAGAGGATGTTTCTGTGCTAACCAGACTCACAAATTTTAGATTTTCCTCTGCAGAGAGTCTGCCAAATAAATATACTCCAATTACTCCACCATCAAAATTTTGTATCATTTACTCATAGCTTTTGCTTGCTGTAGTACAACTTTGCTTAAGGAAAAAAACCACAAAACCAGCCAAATTACATTATCAACTGTTCTTGTTAAAACTTCCTTTTTCCTTAATAAATAGGTGTGCCTCTATCTATGTCTAAACTGGGGTATTCAAGACCATCTCCAGATTCCTGATTTGAGATGTGTGTTGGCCACACATTCAATGTGTGTTTGGATAAAGCCTGTATATAAACTAGAACCCTCCCTTAATCTCATGCTTATGTGTAACTGAGGAGTAAAAAATTTTGTGGCGCACTGCAATGTTTGTGTAAAATTCAGTTTAGAAGACTAAGTTTGACCATTCACACTTTGCAACTAAGGAAACCCATAAAAAAAAAAAAAAAGGAAAACATAAGTGCATCTTGGGGCAATTCAAACACAGATTCATAGCCTACAAAGAACTCCTTTAGAGTTAGACTGTATTAAGGTATTAGGTGTTGTCCTTATATTATCTAAAAGATCCTAAGTTCATGATACATGTTGCTTAGAAAGAAGCAGTGAAGAGAAATAGCTACAACAAAGATTAAATCTTTGAGAAAGATTAAGACTTAGAACAGCGACTGTCTGGGATTTTCAAAAGTTACAATTAATTCTGACTGTGTCCCAGTTTTGGTGCCCAAACAGGGACCTTATTTTCCAAAAGTACAATAAGTAGTATCTGAAGTTTGGCAGCTTGATTCACAAGTCCCTTTAGAACTATTAGCCATGTTATGTTCTTTGCCTAAATGACAATCAAGGGACAGGGAGAAAACTGCCTACAAACATTTGATGAGGCTGAATGCCACCAAGAGGAAGTGAGTATTTCTGATCTCCATCTGCAACGAAATCCATCTGGTAGGCTAATGCCAGTGAGGCTTACAGTGTGCTTATTGGCTCTGTATCAGTACAGTTGCAGAAAAGAGGCCTGAAACATATTTGGGACTATAGTTACATATGTACTATGTAAACCAGAATAAAAAATAGAGATTTTACTATGCAAATGTTTCCTACACTAGGACTTACAGCTCTTGAGGATAATCTTGAAGAAAATCTAATTTACAGAATCTAATTATCTTTAGATGCTTCAAACCAGACTGGTTGAAATAGTGAGAAATACATAGTAGGAAACAATCTTTCCCAGACAGAAACTGCTTGTTCGAACAGGTCCTTTCTGCTTTTAACATTGGAGTCTATCTTAATGAAGGTTTTGTTTGGGAGTATTACAGTTAGGAGATAAATCAGAGCAGCGGAAGAGAGACATTAACATCTATAGGGAGAGTAAGAGAAAAGGAGTTGTTTTTATTTGAGATTCAAAATGAGATGGTCACTGAGGCTGAGAAATACACAAAGGCTGTACCAGACTGCAGCCTGTTTTGAAGAAAAGGCTTTCACATCAACAGTAGCTAGATTGTGTGGAGGGACAGACCAAAGTCTAGACAAGTTGTGAGGGAAAAGGGGGAGCACCAAGAAAGAGATTTTTTTTCCAAAATTGGTGAGTTTCTATGATTCCATTATTGATGACTCTTAACAGACCAAATTCTAAAAGCCAGCAAGACAATTTGGATGTTGAATATTTCTTTGTTGTAGCTCTCTGACATCTAAAAACATTGTGTTTAATTTCAACTAATTCATTGTTCTATTGCTGCAATGCAACTTAGCATCATCCTGTCTGCAAGTGCTAGTAATACTTTTCCTGAATACAGTAAGAGTTTCGTAATTCCCTTAAATAGAGAAGGATCTGACTTGTACAACTGACAGCTTTTTTGCAGTTGTCTTCAGTACTCACGTATCAATAAGAAACTCTGTTTCACTATTGGTAAATTCTATAATTTGGGGGTCATCCTTTATTTCTGTTTTTAATGTCAAGCAATCAAAGTTGCACAATATCAGTTTCAGTAAGTGGATGTCTGCATGCAAACAAGCTAACGTGGATTCAGCATTTTCAGCTTGTGCGCTATTTTATTACATAGAATCATAGAACCATTCAGGTTGGAAAAGACCTCTAAGATCTTCAAGTCCAACTATCAGCCCAACATCACCATGCCTACCAAACCATGTCCTGAAGTGCCATGTCCACATATTTTTTTAACACCTCCAGGTTTAACACCACTCAACCCCTCCGCTGGGCAGCCTGTTCCAATGTTTCTCCACTCTTTCAGTAAAGATATTTTCCCTAATATACCGTCTAAACATCCCCTGATGCAACTTGACTCAATTTCCTCTTGTCCTATCACTTCTTACTTGAGAGAAAAGTCCAGCACCCAGCTCACTGCAGCTTCTTTTCAGGTAGTTGTAGAGAGCAGTAACGCCTCCCATCAGATTCCTCCAGACTGAACAACCCCAGTTTCCTCAGCCACTCCTTGGGCGCCAGACCCTTCACCAGCTTTGTTGCCCTTCTCTGGACATGTTCTAGCACCTTAAAATCCTTGTGGGAGTGAGGGGCCCAAAGCTGAACACAGTATTTGAGACGCAGCCTCATCAGTGCTGAGTACAGGAGCACAATCCCTTCCGTATGCCTGCTGGCCATGCTATTTCTGACACAGGCCAGGATGCTGTTGGCCTTCTTGTCCACCTGGGCTCACTGCTTGCTCATGTTCAGCCAGCTGTGGGCTAGCACCCCCATGTTCTTTTCTGCTGAGCAGTTTTCCAGCCATTAAGCCCCAAGCCTGTAGTGTTGCATGGGGTTGTTTTGCAGGACCCAAGTGCAGGACTTGACACTTGGCCTTGTTAAACCTCACACAATTTACTTTGGCCCAGCCTGTCCATATTCCTCTGTAGAATCTTCCTTCTGTCAAGCAGATCAACACTCCCACCCAATTTGGTGTCATCTGCAAACTTACTGAGGAAGCATTCAATCCCCTCATCCAGGTCATCGATAAAGATATTAAATACAACTAGCCCCAACACTGAGCCCCGGGGAATACCACTTCTGACCAGCCACCAGTTTAGCTCTGGATTTTACTCTGTTCACCACAATTCTTTGGGCTCAGCTATCCAGCTTGTATTTTACCTAGCAATGAGTACACCTGTCTGAGCCATGAGCCGCCAGCTGCTCTAGTAGAATGCTGTAGGAAATGGTGTCAAAGACTATAGTAAAGTTGAGGTAAGCAATATCCACAGCCTTGCCCTACACTTACAGTGTAGGTCACCTACCCTTCCAGAGCTGTTGAAATTACTAGGCCATTCACATTAATTCTTCTGCTTGAGTAAACCTCACTTTTCTAAGCTGATAGAAATCACTGGAAATTCAGTTTTTTTATATAAGTCTTTAAGGATTGCACAGTTTTGCTATTTTTGACCAAAAATCTGCTTTATTCCTAAGAAATGTTTCTTTCTTCTTGTGTAAGAATACGTATTATTTTAATATACTTTCTAAAGTTGTACAAAACTGAGCTTCTAAAAAGTTATGTGCTGGTGTATTTGAATATAGGTTTTAACGTAATGAAACGAAATGTATTTTGTCAGCCTAAAGGGACTGACTTCCACCCCACAAGTTTAATTTTTTTATGAAATTAACCCCACTGAAGTGGGTTACTTTTAATTTTATTAGAGTAAATATAAATGCTTGTGCATTTGTGCAGGCATTTTTTTCAGGACTTTGCCTTGCTCTCTTAGTTGTTTACTAGCACCAAACTTTCATGGTAATGTTGTTTGTTGTTGTAATTCGTTACCAATTAGTTTTGCTCTGATGGATTTTAAATCAAGTGTCTTTAAAAAAAAGACAGCAACTTCCTTCTGAAGAAGAGAGCTCACACAGAGTATGTGCCATTCCTCTATCCTAGTAAATTATGTTTTCAGTAATACATGCCAGGCACTCTAGCTGACTTTGAGAACTGCATATGAATTATGTCTGTAGAAGTTTCACATTTACTTTGACAATTAAAAGAATTATATTGATTAATGTAATTATATAACAAAATCTGGACACTTCTGTTTCTGTTATATTTAGTTGTGTCACATTTCTTCTCATAGTAACAATTTACTGCTTTGTTACCTGCAAATTATTTTTGAAGCATGAAGCTGATGGAGTAGTGTGTTGGGCAGTCTTTTTTATGTTGCTGTTGTACTATATATTTCCCCAACCAGAAATTCCTATATATTTACTATATATTACCCAATCAGGATTTATAGCAGTCATTAGCCCCAAAGAGAAATTTCTTTAGTATCCCCTGGCCATAAATTACTTTTAGAACAAGCAGAGACAGAAAATAGTTTGCAATAGAAACATGCCCTTGGAAAAGTTTCTCGCATCTAAAAGCCAGGTTATTCTAAAGTGAGCACTTGAGAATTTTGGGTGAAGTGTTAATGGAATGCTTAATTTCCCAGCCTGGTTTTATAATCCCAATTATATATTTTCATGTGCTATTGTATGCCTGATAATATTTTGACATCTGTAACTCCTGCCTCTTGAAGCATTCAAAGTGGGTTGCTATACTGATATGCTAAATCTCAAAACACGTATGGAAGAAAAATTGAGGCATGACCTGATATATTCAGAGTTATGCAGGAAACTTCATGCAGAGTACTGGAAATTTTGACTTCCAGTCCCACACTTCTCCTACAGAAGAGCCAGTAATCCAGAAGGAATCAGGCTCTTGCTTAGCCTCTGGAAGTTTTTCTTCTGGCTACACATAGCAATAGTTTTTCATTTATTTTCACTTCTCTACCTTTCATAATACGTCCTGTACTATTCTGAATTTAAAACATGCCCTTTTCTCCCTGCAACTATGGAGATTGTTAGGTAGAAGACTACCGTATTTAAATTTCAAAGGGTTTCTTAGTAAAATACTTCCTTATTGTGGAACCACTAGTTTACACGTTTAAATGAAAACTTCACTCAGCATGTTTAGAAATTACAGGGCATTGCACATAAGGATCATTTCAGGTTACTTTTGCAACAGAATTTGGTGTGTACAAGTGCAGTCACAGTATAAGAATGCTCTGATCCTTTGAGTAATTTCCATTGTTCTGAGGTTACCGCTCTTTGGCTTCATGCTACTTTAATTAATTTACTGGTGCCACCTAAAAATCAAAGAAATCGTACCTTGTTTTCTTTGTTTGGCAGCTTATATTTTTGAGAAACCAAGCATAAAATGTACTATGTGTACTTATCACATGACTAATTACAGCCCTACTATTTTGCACTCACAGAGTGCATCTCATTATGTCGATTACAATCAGTCATCACCATTAACCACATAATGATGACAATACAAGGCAGACCGATGTAACACCATGTGATAGTACCTTCCTTTTCACAGCATCATTAAAGTTGCAAACGCTTTGTACATCCTCTTTCCGCAGAGAACCATGGCAGTCCACAACATGATATCATCAGTGAATAGACAGAGGTCGTACACCAGTAAAACCACTAAACATTTCTGTATTGTGCATCTGAGACAGCACATACAACCTGAACAGGTAAGGAGATTTCAGACTTTAGCTGCTCATTCTAGTTGCTTTCCTTCCCACATGAAGATTGCCAACTGAAATCAAGAGCTGCTGGGACTAGCCATATAGCTAATGAACTGGATATACATTGCAAATGTCAGAGCAATTAGATGGAATTTGAGTTGCTGGGGTTGAGCTGGTTGTGTGCCAGGGGCCTGTGGAGGAACATGTGCATGTAGAGGGCTGGGTGTAAAGTCTGTGACAGGAGAGCAGAGCTGTGTGACTGAGGTCAGAGTGTGGGTTAGTGTGACAGGCAGAGGAACATCTCAGGGAGCTGTCAGACAGACTTTAGGTTGTAGCATATAGACATTACATAGGCCATAGAGTCAGCATTCTTCTTGCTGCATCTGGCAGTTTATGTTACCTACCTGTTACAGTTCAGAATAGTACAGGACATATTATGAAAGGTAGAGAAGTGAAAATAAATGAAAAACTATTGCTATGTGTAGCCAGAAGAAAAATTTCCAGAGGCTAAGCAAGAGTCTGATTATAATATATTGGTAATGAAGCTTAAGGGATAGTGCTTGTTTACCACATTTGCAGCAACTCTGGAGGCAGAAGCATCCATGATAGATGCAGAGTCAGCAATGGGAAAGTCTATTAATGCAAGAATCTGCTATGTGTCTGTGCCATGACATTTGAGTGAGGAGAAAACAGAGCCACTGTGAGACATTATCTCTGGTGCAAAAAATAATCTTATTCTACAATGGTAATCTTCAAATAAGCTTTTAAAAGTTTTTAATTCCCCTTTAAGTAGAAAATGTGTTAATTTTTTCTCTGCTTCTTCTGCTAGGATTTGATTGTGTTTTCCACATCTCTGTGTAATTTATGCCATTGATAGAAACAGAACATAATAGATATTGCCCCAGGGAAGACACACTTACTGTGACCACAAAATATGTCAAAGGGGCATGTTCAGATTGTACAGCATGCCATGACAGCAAATCATAACCACATTACCAGTTAAATCTGGAGAAAAAAAAAGTATAGAGTTCATCATTAACAGAATGCTCTTTTTACTTGGATTATACTATTGCACAACTACAAATAATGCTCAGTCCTCTGTGTTACATATCATAGTAGGTCTACCTGAGGTCAGAACTGGGAAACTGCCATCTTTTACGGAGAAAAGTATTGGCATGTGTTTTTCCACCAGATATTTTCTGACCCTAATGTATGAAAATTCCATAAAAAAGTATTGTCAGCTTCAATATCCAGGCTTGGGAAGTATTTCTTGTTACTGAATTTTCGTGTCTTGTTACAGAAAAGCTGACTCGTCTCCCTTTGTAGTCTTGCACAGAGATAGCTCACTTCTATAATGACTCTTGTATTTTCTAACTGCCTGGTATTTTGTTTTTCTGGCAGTGGATGCTTTGCTTTTTCCTTCATCTCTCCCCAGCTGTGAACTTTTCATTTAAGTGTTCAGAGATTGTTCTTCCTTAGTAGGGACACTCTCTGCCCTTTCTACAGACCATCAGTAGTGAATGATCCTTTGTAGAGTCAGCACCAAGGATTTTGTAGAACCAGAGCTCCACACCCAGGTGGCAGGCAGCAGATGTCCAGTGACGAAGGGTCTGCAGTCAGTCAAAGCAAGGCATGAGCTGTCATGACTTTGACAGCTTCCACCCCCCGCCCCCGAGACTGAATGGACACCTCCTTACGTGTGTCAGGACCGTGAAATTTGACTTGGAAGCCTCACAGACAGTGGAAGAAGCTGCCCAGCTTTCATGTAACTATTAGGAAGAAAAATGAAGAAAAAAAGCAAGGTGAAAGAAAATCAGTAGGTCACTAGTGCTGTCCATTAATCTCCAATTCGGAAAAAATAAATAAATCAGGGGAATGCACCCAAATGTGGTGTTACCAGGTCTATCACTAACTTACCTAGTTTGCCTGACAGTTTAAAATTAAGTTTAAGATAAGGGAGTTTAGCATGTACTATTAGATCAGAAGCTGGCCCAGACCCTTAGCTAGATGCATTTAGGGAGGAGTCTCTTTTCTAGTACAGGAAACTATTTGGTGTCAATTATTTCCTTTACAACTTTTAAATAGAACCGTTGTTTTCAAGGCTTATCAGGCAGAGGTTCAAACAAGCAAACTTAACCATACATTATGCACCTATAGGAGACAAAACATGAAAGAATATGTTTTTCATTTCTTATTTTAGTCTGAAGAAACTTATCATGGCTAAATAGCTGTAGGAATGTATTAGATATAAAACCACCAAAGGAAAATAACCACATTTTTCAGGCTGTGTAAGAGTGGGAGTAAAAACGTGAATTATGGATTGTGAATTTATGTGGACAACCACTGAAAATTTGAAGGACTTATCTTTTCAGAGTCCCTGGGGAAATGTAGTTTTAAAAATATTATTTAGGATTTATACTCCCTGCTGGTATGATTGCTTTATACCCATTTTAGCAGTCATTTGAGTTGTATATGTTAACTTCATCTGGGCCTACTCCAGTCCAAAACAGGGCTTTCTGTTATATCACTGCATCTGTAGTCTTCTTCCCTAGTGTAAACTGACATGGTACAGGAGACTTCACTGGAGATAACTGCCTCACAACTCATGTCTCACATCCCTTTTGACTTGAAACATTCTGGTTTGTCTCTTTCCATCTGTTTTCTGCCCTACTATAGCTGGGAGTTGTTTTCACCAATGTTGCGGCATCCACTTTATATAATATATAGAAATTCTCATTTTAAAGCAGATTTTTTTTTTTTGTTTTAAGTGCATTAATCTACTCCAATGCCAGTGTCATTTATCTGTCTTCCTAACGAATGCTTCCAATGTTCATATATGGTATGTAGTATAGGAAGTGTTCTTATTATTCTGTTTTAGCAAATGGAATGCAATGTAGTTTTTCTCTGAAAAACGATGTTGCAAGTAAGGTCATTTACTGATACTACCCTAAATATGCTGAAGTCAATGGTGCTGCACTGATTAACTATGTCTGCTAAAACTCAGAGTGAAGTCCTTGTTACCCTTATTGTGTAATTATTACCCAAGAAGAGGTCCAGAATATATTTTTCACTAGACTGCTGGAGTGCTTTCTGTTACAGAATAGTAGCAAAACAATAATCCAAAAGTAGGTATTTTAATGTACTGCCCACTTGTAAGTGTCTTAACACTGTAGATATTCTATTCTGTCTCAGAAACACACTTATCTAAAAACCACAGACAGTTCCACAGACATTTTAACTCAATTGAATTAAATGTTCAAGACAACAAACCTGAAACTCAGCTGATGTTGTTAGTGTTATCTGGGCAATATTGCAAAATGTCTTCCTCGCACAAGGGACTGCAGTTTGATGTGCATGTGTTCTGCTCTGAAAAAAATAAAGCAGCTACCTTTTCACCCTGGACATATTTTCTTTCATTGTTAAAGCAAATAATGAACAAAATCAGGTAGTCTAAGACATGCACTTGAAATTAACATGCTACCTAGTCTTTCAGTTTAATATTTTGCAAACTGCATGCTTGGGTGTTAAGCCCATTTAATATTTCATATTATATGCTTCAAGTACTTGCAGCAGAGCGACACCTTCTTGGCACAGCTGGCACACCATTAGCATGGATGCTGCGACCCAAACTCCTGTCTTCTTCAAATTACCAGAACAGGCAGCTTGCTGGACCAGCATGTTTCTCCCTCAAATCTGTTCTCCTGTAATGCTGTTTAAATGAAGAGATGAGTATGGCTGGGACTCTGGAATTATTTATACAAAATATTTTTATCCATCTATTTTCTCTGCACCACCTTTTACTTTCTTTGTAATTAAATTTACCTTCAGTCTCTTGCTATCTCCTGCATGCTTCAGTGTTTAGGAGTTAATCAATAACAAATCTCTTATCTCTGTTTCTCCATTCTGTAGGAATGCAAGCTATCTTTTTATAAATAAAAATAATTCATATCCAGCCTCACAGATTCTTAAATATAGGGAGGCTCAAGCAAATTGTATTTCAGGCTATGTTCAGAATAATAACATCGTCAGTATAACAGAAGTTCTTTAGAGGACAACTATTTATTTTTATTTGTAACACCTTTGAAAATCTCTTAATTCTGATAAAAAAAAAGTGAGGTAGAGGGAGGTGGTTGGTTTTCTGCACATGATTTTGAGTGGAGATGTAGCCATCCTGGGAAGTTTAGGTCCGAACATAGGAAACTGAATTTGCGGGAAAAAAAAGTTATTAAAACAACCTGCATGGTGGTTGAGTTGTTTCTGCTGGTGGATCTGACCTTGACCAGAACAAAAAAATAAATTTTGTAGAAATCTAATGCCAGTATAAAATGAGTTTCAGATTTTCCTCCATAAAACCTGATTTAATTTTTATTGTTTGGAAGAAATATCCTGATGGTGGTGAAACTTCAGAACACTGTTGGAAATGTTAGTCATTTCCCTTATGTCTAGGAACCTAACCAAAACTGTAAGATAACAAATGGGCAAGATAAAACATGAAAAGCATATCACTTATTAAAAAAAAATCAGTGTACCTTCCTTTTTCCATTCTAATTCAATCTGTCATTGAATAAAGGTTACAGCTTTGCTTGAAAAGAGTTTCTGATCAATATCTGGAGGAAAAACAAGGCTTTTCATCAGTGGTGTAGTAGTAAATGGATTTGAGTTGTTATAGAAACGGCTGTAATCAAAGCAGCAAAAGTAAGAATAGCAAAGCTTTATACCATTTCTGAATACCGAAGTATCAGGAAAAAGATGAACCAGAATTCACCCTGGGGCTAAATTGTTTTCTAGTTCAGTATACTATTCAGTCTTTAATTCTCTTGTCAAGGAAGTGGCTGAGAGTATTTTATCATGTCAAATGTTTAACACCACAAGTCACAGTATTACAATAATACAGAAACTTACTACATCCACCACCTCTAAATTGAAAGCTGAAGCTCTTTTTTTTTGCTTCAGAGGGCAATTGCTAAACATGACTGTACTGCATTTGAGAATAAGAATACTCTTGAAAAGCAGAGTCTGAGGTGTGAAAGTGTATGAGGCAGTCCACCCTATGGTTCTGATTTCAAAGACTTGCTTTGATTTTCAGTCATATACATATAGTAGATATTCATACAGAGGAACTTTAAAATCTTGAACTTCTTTTTGGTTCTTCCTTCTAAAAAATACAATTAATTCAGGATAGGGTACATAGGTAAATAATTTCCTGAACATATACGTTTCTGAAAAGTCTGGTGGTGGCTGGAGTTGAAATTCAGGGAGCAGAGAATGGTGTTGTCAGACTCTTCCACCGCATTTAATCCCTTCTCACACCAGAACAAAACCAGTCATACAAAAGAAGAATGAGCCAAAATCACTTGAGCTATTTATTTAGTTATTTTACAGAAAATAGTTACATTTAGTCTCAGCAGTAAAAGTTTCTTTCTCTGTCTCCATCCATATATAAGGTTTGACCTTGAGTCTGACCTCCTTGTTCAGTGATATCTCCTCTTAGACAGTGAAGGAGGAGATTTTGCCTGAATGAGGGATACAGCTTTGGACCTTTGTGACTGTTGTTGGTAAAGGAGAATGCACACAAGGGGTCTGTGGTGCAGGAATGACTGCAGCAAATACCTGAGTCTCCTATTCTCATTAAGGTCTTTACTCTATGCAACTGTGGCATCCACGACTGAGATGAGGAGAATGTAATGCATCATGTTAGTAAACTCTGCTCCTACAAAATTTTTGTCCTGAAAAGGGATGATGAAATTTTAGTGTGACAAGAATGTAGAGAGAAAGGATTAAAACTTTTTAAAGAGTGCTTTAAAGGATAAAAGTACACCACTCATACATTTATCACCATCACATTAGTTCTTTTAATTGCTGTTTTAAGTCCTACTCAGTTGAAGAATAATAATTTTCTTTCTCAGCCTTAGAAGCTGCCTGCATTAGTCTGAAACTACCTGAATGGGAAGATCAGAGCCACGGGTTAGTGAGAAGAGGCCTCCCATGGGCAAACCAAAGACTGGTTCTTAGCCTGTGTGACATTAAGCATTCCAGTTTGCATTACTGAACCTTGGGGAAAATATCATACACCAGCTGAAGTAAAGCCTACAAGTCAAATTATAATGTTTGATATCAAAGGCCACAACTGTCAAACCAGCAAGTGCTCTTAGAACACCATGCAGAAATGGAGAAGTCCTTCTGGCACAAAGACGAGAGATGGGGAGTCCAGTTCTTCTCTGCAGTGCAAAACTACTGTGCCTGTATTCACACAATGGGACAATGTGTTCACCATCCCCAGCTCTCTATTCTTCCGTACTCTGATCCACCTGCATGTGTGTGTATGTGTTTCAGGGATAATCTTATGCAAGATTATAAAAGCCCAACACTACACAGCACTAGCGGTATTGAACTGACTTCTGACCTAGGCTAAATGTGAAGTTCTTACTTGGTATTATATGCAACCATTTGCCTACAAAGAAGACTGCTTCCGATTAGCAGGTATTGCTTTGTTCTGTTGTACTCATTAAACTTGGTATTTCCTAAGAGAGGGATGACTGTAATCAGCATGGCTGTCAGGTGTTCATTCATCAGTTCAAAATGCTGAACACAGTGTCAACAACCAAATTGCTTATAGTGTTAGAGTTTTTCCAACCAGCTGCTCAGCAGTGCAGTAGCCTATCGGTTCATTTGTGTTGGTTATTTGCACAGCTTGGCTGAAATGATAGGTCCCACATTCTTAACAATTTGCTTTATTTTGTCTCAGCATAAAAACTCCTAGAAACACCCAATGCATTCTCACATAAAGGCTTAAGCAATTGCAAAAAAAATAAAAAATCCACTATAGCAGATTAATTTGTTACTACTACTGAGACAACTGTACTCCTCAGTAAATAGAAGAATGAAGGGAAGAGAACATAAAATATCCTCTGCATTGCAGTGACCTGGGAGCATCTCTAAGACCATATTTCAGTGTTGTGTGATAACAAAAAAACCAAAACCAAGCCAAAATATTTCCAGGGATATTTCCCCAAAACACCATACTAATTTAAAACAAGTGCTCCCTCTATACAATGTCATTTACTTTCCTAACTAGCCTTTGAACATATTAAGCATTGTGACATGACTTGCACACACATAGCACACATAGTAGGTAATTTATAATTGAAGAAACACCTGATAGAAACTCATTGCCTGAGACAAGCCTTAGTGGTTTCTGTTTTACAAAAAATTTGGTAAGGAAATATTTTCCATTCAGCTTGGTGAATTAATTGTGACTTTTCAGTTAGTTTCTACGTTGTAATTGCTCTGACTGCTCTTCCACTCAATGATCTTTTGTGAAGAAAAAAGAACAGCCCTTATATGCACTTACATAGCTGTTTGGTGCCTCTTAACTGTGTATCACCTACAACATGAAATCGATGAAAATATTAATTCCCTGCATGTACTTCACTCTGAAGTGCAAAGTCATTAGCTCCTCACAGCAAGATTGCAGTACTGATGCAGTAACATTTGTTTATTTTATTTGAAATACTCTTCTTACAAGCAATGTAGCAGGAATATGGTTGTAATCATCATTTTAAGTAGCTTCTGTGACAGGTGATAATTACTGAATACAATTATCTTTAAAAGAGCTCATTTCCTGAGCTGATGGAGTAGCTCCTAACAAATAAACGCACTAGAGCTTAAAACTATAAGATACAAACTGTATCACTTGGCAAGTTGAATGCTTTCTAAAATGTTGTAATGTTTTCTCTGTGCAGGAGCATCAGGTTCAATTGTATAGATCTGAAGGAAAGTTTAGACTAAAGAAGTAGTCACAGTAGTCACAGTAGTCACAGTAGGAATGTGTGATTTCTTTCAACTTCAGGCTGCCACTCCTGACTGTTTCCACCGCTAAAGAAGCTCTTATAGAGGTATGGACTACTTTACATTATGACAAGGTTGATCTCTCTATAGTTTGGTGGTACTGGTGACACCCCACTTGAAGTAGTGCATCCAGCTCTGGAACTGTCAGCACAGAAAGACATGGACCTGTTGGAGTGGGTCCAGAGGAGCACCACAAAATTATTGGAAGGATGGAACATCTCTTCTATGAGAGCAGTCTGAGAGAGTTGGGGTTGTTCACCCTGGAGAAGAGAAGGCTCTAGTAAGACCCTTTTGCACTCTATCAATACTTAAAGGGGGCCTATAAGTAAGGTAGGGAGAAACTCATTATTAGGGCCTGTTGTGATAGGACAAGAGTTACTGGTTGTAAACTAAAGTAGGGTAGAATTAGACTAGATATAAGAAACACATTTTTTACAATCAGATGAACAGGTTTACCAGAGAGGTGGTAGGTGCTCCATCCTTGAACATTCAAGGTCAGGTTGGAGGGGGCTTTGAGCAACCTGATCTAGTGGAAGATGTCTCTGCTTACTGCAGGGGGGTTGGACTAGATGACCTTTAAATCTTTCTTCCAACTCAAACCATTCTATGATTCTTTGATTGTTCCTGGATAACAAAGCAGGTGTTGCTAGTACACACCACACTAGACGTAAAGACTTGTCAGTCTCCAAAGCAAGAAAAACAGGAAACGGAGTCAATGACAGATTCAGACACCATGGGAATCTTTTTTTTTAAAAGAAACAGTTTCCATTACAGATGTGTAATTGCTTTTTTCCATTTTCACTACATACCTTTCTTATTTCAATCCATACTACCTCAGAAAGTATAGGTGGAATGGCTGGAGAGAGCCCATACACCATCAGGGGAGAGTCCACCAGAGAGGAATCCGTACAGAACAGGAAACAGAGATTAGCAATATCTTCCTGCTTGGGAATTGCTTTGTGTTAAATGTAGCAATTTAACCAGAAAAAGGTTCTGTTCAGATTCCAAAAGATACTGTGGCAAGTCAGAAAGCTCCATCTTGTTTTTAATATCACCAGAAATTCAAGGAAGGCATATTTAAGGTCTGCTTCAGAGAATGCTTTTCTGCTAACATGGACATAAAATGAAAAAAAAAAAAGAAATCAACCAGAGCATAAGAAAAGAACACAAAGCAATTTCCTAGCATGATGGTGTAGTCCGATTGTACTGCAGTCTGATGGCTGAGCTATCTAAAGAAAAGTGATATACAGCATGTCAGTTTGGGACTTGTCTTTGTATGCTCTGTTGGAAGAAGTTTTTGCATTGTAATTTCAAGTTGGACACAGACCAAATAGTTGAAAATTCGTAAAATGTAATTCCCTAAATTCTTTGTGGCCTTTTAATGCTAGGGCACCAAATAGTTTTTAGAAGATTGATGGTGGCCAAATCTATGCAGAGCCAAAATCAGTTTAGTCCCACCACCATCTGCTCTTCACTTCTGCTCATTTGGCCATCTTTCTTGTCATCTTCTGCGCTGCAGGAAGTGATTTACACACATTCATACACAATGTCTACTGGAAAAGGGATAAAAATTAGCAAAAACTTACTGAAAATGTAGAATTATGCTTTGCCCAAGAAATACTCTGGACCATCAAGTACACTATGAACTCCAGAGTCAGTATAGCTGGAGGAGAAATGAAACAAGCAGGTGATTTATAGGCTGAAGGGTTTGCTCAATTTTGCTCTTGCCGCAGCCTTCAGTACCTTTCTGTCTTAAGGTGGCACTCTTCACCTACATCGTGCGTCTTCCTTGGTGAGGGGAGCTGAGTGTACAGCTCTGCGATACTGCGTTCAAAGGAGTAAGATGAGCACAGCGTTAACCTGAGTTAAGGGATCTGATTTAACACAGAGCAGAAGATGGAATAACCATGGTTGCCTTTCTCCATCAGCTTAAAAAAAAACCTCTTTCCATGCACACTTTGATTTGTTTTATTTTTCTCCTTAGTTACTGGATGGACCTGTGGTTGCAGCACAATGCAGATTGAATATGGAATAACAGTCCCTCTGGATTCAGTGTTATGTAGCAGTGGTAGTGAATTTTTGCAGTGCATGTGAATGTTCAACTTTGTGCTAACTGCTTAAAAACCGAATACTAAAAATAACGGACAGCTTGGTTATCCTGACAATTTGCACTAGCACTTACAGTCCAAAAGGAAAATGAAAATTTCCTTCATATATTTCAGAAATCACACAACATTGTTGGCAAATAAATTATTTTAGCAATACAAGCTGTAATTTTATTGCAAAGTCCACTAACTCTGTCTTGTGCGTGTGACAAAACAGAGTCAGAAAAGTTAAACTGATAAATGCATCTGTGCTGAAACCTGCCTAGCATTCTCCCACTGACTCACATGCAATCACCAGCATGGTATTGTGTTGCAGAGTTGTTCAAGGAGATGTTACTTTTTTCCTTTCTGGTGAAAAGAAGATGAGAGAGTTTCACATTACCAAAATTTTGTTTTTTCCTTTGTGCAAAGAACCACAATAATCATTCAACTAACTGACATTTCAGAAAGATAAACATCAAAAATCTCAGAGCACTCTTTCCCTGAGAGCACAGCTTTGCATTCTCGTCTATGTATTCCAATACATGGCATTAAGGTTTTGAAGAAGAATTTTGGCAATGTTTTGGCTGCTTGGAACTCTGAAATTCAGTGTATTGATTTCTGGACTATTTCTCATTCATTGATTTTAAAGCCAGAGCTTCAGCCTTCAGTCAACAGTTACAAGCCAGGCCCTAGAGTACTTCCAATTTCACTAGAGAGGCCTTTTGTACATATGCCAAATTTGTCTGTGTTCAAACCCTGTCAATTCTGGATTGAGCTGACATTAAGAAAAAGTCTCCATTCCCCCTGGACACCTACATTAACAAATCTTTCCATGAAAGACAGACTGCTTTCTGGAAAACAGGCTTAGGATCGGCACTTTTAACAGCATCTTCTGGTGACGTACCTCCAAAAGTGAACTTTTATTCTAGCTATGATTAAGCATTTTGATGAGAACACTTAAAACATATCCTTTCCCATCTAAGTGGACACAACTGAACTGAAAAGGTAAGACTTGTCCAAGAGTAGGAATATCATCTAGAGAATGCTGAAGACAAATCCAGCAAAGCATTGACATAGATATATCTTCCAAGACAAAAAAATCCGGAGGTAAATTTTCTAAACATTTTCTATGACAATTCAAGACTTAAAGACTAGTATCTGCCATCAGTTTCCTAATCTTTAACACAGCTTAAACTTGTAACATCAGGCATGTCTTGACCTAGCTGGGGCTATTGACAGGAAGAGGTCATTATACAGCTTTTTACCTCATCCACAGATTAAACCATTAAATGTTCCGGTAAATGAAAAGGGTATTTTATTGCAGCAGCTACTTCTTTATAATTTCTGCCTCATTAATTTGTAAGAATCAAAGATAACTCCCCTTATTCTCCAATGTTAGATGCTAAGTAGAGGTGGGAATAATTTCACACATTGCAAATTTAGCCTAGAGAAATGTTAAAAGCCCCCATTGTTAGTTCCAGGCTTATGATGCAAGAAAAGCTAAAATATTCCAGACAGCAACAATCAGCCACACCCTGTAGTGGGGCTTACTTAACCAAAGACCCTGCCTATCCATTAAATAGACATATTCAGAAAGAGCTGTTTTCTCCAGCACACTAATTACTATTCCATATATAAGTGTTCCTGGAACGCGGACAGAATTTCATACAGAAACATCTGGAGACAAACAAAATTTACGCCTTCCCAGCAGTTAATTTCATAATAAGACAAATACACTAGAAAATCAGTATTCATTTAAGCTGCTTCCTAACTGTCTCCTTAAGGTACACCAATTATCATGATTGCTTGGAGGCTCAGCAAATTTACAGTTCGGGCTCCAAACTATACCATTACAGAGGGATACCACATTGAAAAGCAAGATAATCTTGGTCTTTATCTGTCTGTACTTGAAGAGAGTCCCAGCCACAAGGTAGTGAATGGAGCCCACACAGTTGCTTTCTAGGCACACACAAGAACAGAACCAAAAAGAGCCTCCAGCAGAGGGCTCCACAAGAAGAGTGAAACTTCAACTCTGCCATCAAACGAGAAAGTGACTCCCACACGTAGATTACGACAGCATATATGCTGTAAAATGAACTGGTCTCAGTGTGTTTAAATGGGCCTCACAACACCAAAGCGAACATTCATCAGTTTGAACGCAAAGGTAGTTCACTGACCTTCATCCCATTCATTTGCCTCAAGCAAAGAGGGAGGAGTTTTGCAGAGACACTCTGATCTCCTTCCTTTAGCACAATTGTTATAGCTCATCAGCATGCAACACATAACCCTCCGTACCAAACAAGAGATATTTAGGCCATCATGCAAGCTGATGAAGAACAATTCCAAGGGTGCTCTGTTACTGCAAAATGTACTTCAATTGACTACCAAGGAGCATTAAAGGACATAGACCTGTCCTGTTCAAATACAACTTCAAGTTCTGTGGAATTTAGGACTATCTGGAGCTAAATCAGATGTGGACTCAATGATGTGTAAAGCACGGAAATATGGTCATAAAAATTCTGACTCCTGAAAAGGGCAAACCTCTCTCAAAAAAAAAGATTATTCTTCAATTGTCTTGATAGGTACACAGTAAAACAAGAAAGCTGGTCCCTAGCTTTCCCATTTTGCAGCAAGAACGACAAAGCAAAAATTACTCAGAGGTATCAGAGGTTGGTATCATATGTTATAGCTTAGCCAATCTCTGCGTATACAAACTGTGAGAAAACTAGACCTTAAAAATTGTCCTGTCTTAACAAGTCAGAGCAAGAGTACTAGCTCTGCACAGTATTTTTGAAATAGAATTTAAGTACCAACAACTAAGAATTTTGTTCTTTACGGTGCTTACAATGTGCTTTAATTCATTCTTTTCTGTAGCTACCCCCCTTCAAACTGTTTTGATAGAAGGGTGTTTGTGATTATTCTTTTCACCTCTACACATAATAAATCCAAATGTGAAAATGTCCTTTGTGTATTATAGTTTGACTTGCTTGGCAATATGGGCACAGATAACTTATGCAAGAACTGAGAAAACTAGTAATCTTTTCCAAAGGCAGCACCCCTCTTCTTTTCGTTATTTTTTTCATTTGGAGTGAAGCGTGTTAATCTTCACGAAAAAATCAGCCCCCAAATAACAACTGCAGTAGGTATGGTGGTTTTGTTTTGTTTTCCTTTGGGTTGGGTTTTTATTGTTATTGGCTTGATTTTGGTTTGCATTTTTTAATGGAGGAAGAGATGGGAGAGTGACTAGCTTTTGCCTGGCAGTTTTTCTTCATTCTGTCCAGTCATTTTTGTGGTCATTTCCCCCCCAATATTTTATGAAGTCATATTGGGAAATAAACTCTTAAGCTAGTTAATACAAAAAGCCCGAGTCTCACATACATTAAGATTCCTTTACATTTCTGTAACACTGCAAATGCTTCTTAAATGAGTGCTAGTATAGAGGATTAAGCCTATGAAGCATAGCAGAAGGAGCACTAACTCCTTAGTATCCCAACAACTTCCACGTGTTTACAGCTTTATCTGTGTCATCTAGGGAGGTCTGAAGGAAAAGAAACAAGAAGCCAGGAGAGTTGTAAGAGGAGACTTTGTTTCTTCTTCATTGATATCCTTCATGCCATTCAAGTAGGACTTCAGAATACACTATTTTAATTAGCAAAGCTTGTTTTGAAATAAACAACACAAACACTCCTTATAGAGCAGTCACGATCTCCCCTGCTGGACATACAGGCTTTTTCAGCAAGATCACATTCAAACAGCATGATATTCACCCCTGTGCAGGGCCTCCCAGAAGACCCTTGCACTGCTCTAACTTCCACTTAGCTACTCTGGATTGGAGTGAGTGGCTTGTGGGATAAGGACCAAGGTTCACTACAACTTTCCTCCAAAAAAGGAGGTGATCCAAATCCATATCTACAAAGATCAGCAGTTTTACCACTATAAAGTTGTAATATAAGCGTCATGCATAGAGTACATACCATATTTCAATTAAGTCCTGTCCCTGTGTGACTTTGAGCCCCTGTGAAAGTACAGATGGACAAAACACATGTAATGAATCCTTCAATCAATACAGTGTGCTGTGTTGTGCTGTTTATTGGGAGTGCTGCAAAGTCATTCAACTGACAGGAGTCGAGACAGCAGTGAGAAGAGTATCCTCATGGGGAAGCTCTGACATGATTCCTTTTGACACACAAAAGAAGATGAGATTCCCATCTTAGTTCAGTAATTGCTAAAGAAACAGGGATCAGAAATCATTGATGTGACATTGACCCATAAAACACTGATGACTGAGGCCCTATTCTCCCCTGTGCTACACACAGGGAACAACAAATGGTCCAAGTAAGAACAAAACAGTATGTAAATAAGGTTAGTTCCTTAACAAATGTCACTACTGCAGTCCATTTAGGCTGACTGATACTGGTTGTTCTTTTCAGCTATAACTGTGCAACAAAATCAGATGTGTCTCATCTTCCAGTCTTGACACCGAACTGTTGCTATTATTGATTTTCTTTTGTCGGTCAAGTTTTTCTTTTTTGGTTTTTTTTTCTTGTGATTTTTTTTTTCCCCACATCTTTATCAACACTGATATGTTACAGATCTTGTTAGGTATATTTTGAAGTCTGATCATGCAGAGCTACAGGCAGTTGCAACTTAGATCTTATTACAGGATGGACATGGCAAGGTGAACAGTGGTTTTTACTAGTTAAGATCTGGAGCTTTGCTACTGTTGTAGCTTAATGTGTACTGGCCATAAGTCCCACTTACTCAATTTACTAAATATACATGATTCTATATGTACATTGAAACCTCTAGCACCCTCCTCTTCAGCATGTGAGTGACTTAGGAAAAAGTCGGAGATCAACCGTATTTAGGCATACAGTGGCCTTACTGTAAAAGATTTAACAGAAATAGTGTGTTGGGCTATTACATATTAGTTACAGAGGAAGGAAAAAAAAATCAATACAACTATTTACATTATAAATATCTTGCTTTCCAGAAGACAATAACGGCCCTGTTCAGTGAAAATTAGCAAAAGAGGCAGGTTTACCTGTCTGAAATGATAAGCAAGCTAGGGATACATTTATTTCCCAAATTGACTGCGTCTTCCTTCAGTATGTGCTTTTCAGCTTTTTGCTGTTAGGTAAAAAGGAACCATTAGCCTTAGCTGATGTTTTTCAACATTCTTTTGTTGAATCAAACCCTCTTTAAAACTGAAAGTTGCCATGGTTTGATGAGACTGAACAGAAATTAAGTGAAACAGTTCAGCTATTGCAATCAATAGTTAATTTAAGAAAAACAAAAAGAAATTAAAAAATCAGACCACACTGGCAAGTTAGCAGATTCCACTAAATTCCACTGGGTAGGTCTGTTTTCCAGCTCATTGGTGAAGACCACACACTTACCATTCCCCCGCCTCCCCCAAGCACCTTACTAAACAAGACATTACATATTTGTGGAATATTCAAATCTACTGCACAATGGTTTTCTTTTTGTATGTGTGTGTGGAAAAGATCACCTTGAGCTTGCAATTAGTTAACTGTGTCCTTTGTAAAGTGGTGGAAGTTCAAATAATCACAGCCGTCAGATCCTTGAAGATGTGTGATTATGTTACAAGTACGATCTTTATCCACACTGAGATCTTGGATCTAATATGAATAGTACACAGGTTCTAAAAATAACTTCTGCATCCATATGCACTCCCTCTTTCCTACATATGCATACAAAAGCAAAGAAAAACAAGAGCCTAAACTAAAGTGAACCACTAACTCTGACTTTTTGCCAGAGTAGTGAAAGAAAAGTCTAATTCTTCCCTGCGGGTTTTCTTTCATATTACTATCCCTGGAAGAAAACACACTTTGTTGCAAAATGCTTTTTTTGTTGTTGTTGTCTTGGCATGTTCAAATTCACACAAAATGCTAAAAACTCAATAAGCAAGAAGAAAGAGATATAGATAGATCTGAAACTAATTTTTTTAATCTTTTGAAATACTGCAAAGCTTGTAATATAAATAAGCTAATAATGGCTATTAAAAGTTATTTTGAATTAAATAATTCCAATTACATTTTACAATGATTTTACAATACTCAAAACACGTTTCCTTTTCTTTTCTTTTTAATACAAATTTGGGGGATTTGCTGGAACTGACTCTCAGGCAGTTCTAAAAGCATTATTAGCATTATTTTTCATGAGCAAATATGTTAAAGGAAAAGAAAACACTGGTGCTTACTGACCAACATGAGAATGGAATCCAAATCAGTTAAGTAGCACTGCTTTGAAAAACTTCCTAATGGCACTGCCACAAATCTAATTTCTTCAGTATCATTAGCCCAAAGTTTCAAGGGAAAGCAATATTTGCACTCCAATTTAAGCTCTGCTTTATATAATGCATGCTTACTAAGATCCCTGAATCTATCTGCCGTGAAGTTCTTTATAGTATGGGAGGATTATCAACCACAATGTGATTTGCATATATCACTATGCCCAACTGAAATATCCAAACTCTCTAAAGATCTATTATGTTTTAATGGATTATTGTCAAAACTCACAATATTCCAGCCACAAAGACAGTATCTGAAGACTGATTTCAAAAATTACAGAAAATTTTGGACTGAAGACATGCATAACATTGCATCAACTTGAAGGAAATCAATACCTCTTCTTAATTTAAATTTATCAGTGAGAAAGAAAAAGGATGAAGGTTCTTTCAAGAGCAGTTCTGACTTTTTTTTTCTGCTTTTTTTAGTTTCTCATACTATCCAGAAATACTTCATCTGAAAAGAAACCAAGAATGTTTTGCAGCGACATTCCTCTACCTTCTCAATATTATATTTTTACAGCTAGTGCTCTGAGCAGCCACTGATAGTTAAGATGCTTCTGCCATTTTCCTCATCCTTGTGATGGGTATTTACATGAATTAAATAAGCTACCTGAGACAGAATTTCTTCAGGTATTCAGACACTTAAGATGCCACTAGGCTCTTAGGCACGTTTTTAAAAATACTAAGGTGTCCAGCTGCTATTCATTGCTGATGGAAGTTATGCCACTTCTGACATAGGGTCTCTCATTGCCTTAGTATATAGTGCCTAGATACCTTGGAACATCTGTCATAGATCGCTGTCTTCCCAATTTCCTACATCTTTCCAGTTGTGGCAATTATGCTTACAATGGAAAACCTCAGAGAATGAGATGAGAATTGTTACTGAAGTACTATTTAATAACATTTTAAACAGAGGTAGATTTAAAAGATATTGGCAAGAAAAATAAGAGAAGCATTTATCATTATCAAATTGAACAGAACATTGGGCTAAAGCAGAATAGAACGGAAGTGAAGGTATTAAAGCTTCTAGAATCTGAAAGAAAAAATTGTTTACCTTAAGAAAACTGCAGAACATCATCACTGCAAACTTTTATTCATAAGTACATGCATTTGTGTAAGGTATCAGCCTACAGCACCAACTTCCTGCCACAAAGCAAAACAAAGGATGCTATTTCTGTTCAGTGATCACTGCTTTAGTTTGGGCATACAAGGACCAGAAAAGACCTATTGCTTTTATTCATTGATGGCTTTTTTTTTTTTCTATTCCAGCATGAACCGCTCAAGTATCCTCCCCTAGACAGAACCTTCTCATAAAGGAGACTAACTGATTTGAGGACAAAGAGATGCAGTAATTCTTTTAGGCCCTCTTTCAACAAGGCACTTAAGGACGGGCTGATGCCAATTGCTGTCAAGCAAAGGACAAAAGCACATGCTAGTTAAAATTATGTGTGCATCCCTGTAGTCAGCCATAAATGTTTGTATGAGCACTGGTGCAGGATCAGGGCTTCTGGGTATAAAGCAATATAACTTCTGTGTTGTGAGTCCATAGAGCGCTGATAGCTAAGATATATTCCATGGTGACTGGTTCTCCACCTAGCACTCACAATCCCAAAACAGACTGAATGATACCTTGGGACTAAGATCACATTTTTTGGCTTTAATAGATAAAACACGGGAGATCTATAAGCATATGTCTACTATAAATGGCTTCTCTGCTATTGCCCATGCCACATCTCCGTTAATATCACTGGCAATGAACTGTGATAATTCCAAGTTCCTACAGTCCACATTTGTGGTATTTTTGCAATTTCCCTTACATACAGCTTTGCCACTTTGAGACAGTTTTGTTTTGTTTTGTTTAAACAACACACCCAGATGGTGCACAGTATAGAATGTAAAGCAGATGCTAGTTACCTGAATATTGTTTGTATCTATGTATCTATATGGAGAATTAAACCTGGAGGTGACAAATTTCATTATTGCTAAAAAGTCACCCTTAGTGTTATTGCCTTCCTACCTACAGAGCATTGCTGTTTACTTTTCAATATTTTTATGACCATTGGTTTTGAAGTGAATGTTAAATCACTCAAAAATGAATTGAAGTTTCATGGCTTAAGAGAAAATACTGCTAAAGATTTTTAGCAGTATTTAATTATTGCTTCTAAAATTACTGCTCTGAGTTTTCATAATGCTGTTGATCTAATTTTATTGTTCAAAATAAATTCCATAAAAATCTACCAAATCTATCCAGGGGAAAAAACCGCAAACTTTTCCTACAGCAATTTTGACAGAGCTCAGACCTATGAAGTCTGAAAATATTTTATATCCACTTAATTTTTATCTTGCCTCCTCTTCACCCTGGAGAGAAATTTTTTTCTTTATTTCTTCCCTTTGAACAAAATCAGACTTAATACTCAACTTTTTTTCATGCCACAGAATGGCAGACTTATAAGCCACCTAATAAAACAGTTCTACTTTGGTAGAATATTGAATACAAAAGAATTAGTGAATTTAAAATATCCAGTAAATTTCTAAACAGTTTCTCTCTCTGACATTTGGAAAAGCATTAGAGTGTGAATTACATCATTTCAGTTTACAGGACACACTTTGGTAAAAGGAGAAATGACTCAGATTTTAGTTAGTTTCTAACTCAAGTAATGATGACCTTGTTGTGGAAAATGCTAATTGCTGTTTTGGCTGGAAAAATATTTAGCTGTTCCGAAATTCTATGTGGAGTTTTGCCATTCTCTGGTAAAAACACTTGCTGTTACTTACCATTGGGAATATTACATATTATTACCTAGTAAAATCAATTCAATATTCAGTCACTGTTGAGTTCTTCAGAATTTGTCAAAACTGTGTGAGGTGGCTGATTGCAACTCTTCTAGGCCAGCGCACTAGCTGATTGATATCCTCTGCTACTATTTGGAATATAGGAATGCTACATCCATGCACTCTTATTGTTCTGATAAAACTTCCTGGAGAGTCAGATGATTTGTCATGAGCAAATGAAGAGATTACTGCATGGAATGATTTAAAGGGAAAACAACTTCTAAGCCACAAACACACACTGAGAGGGAGTGGGCTGCAAATGTCTTTTCTCTATTTTACCTAGTAAAGAACTAAACTAAAACTAAGTTATTGCATGTCCTTGTGATCATAATCTGCCCATTCACCAATCCTGTCATACCTTCTTGAAGTACAAGCATACATGTGATTCATAGTAGTAAGCCTGTCTATGAACTAAGACGGTAACTCACTTGACAGGAAAAGTTGCTCACTGAGATAAATCTTTCTGGACTTAGGCATGCATAAAAAAATCTTCATTCTTGTTCCCTGTAGCTTTCAAAAATACATGTGCTTCCTTCTAACAAGGTCATAGCTTGGCATATCTGCTTTAAAAATCCAAACAAGTCCTAAAATTCACAAACTAACATTTCTCTATGAAGATCTGTGTCTTGTTTCAACACAAGCTGGTTAGTAATTCAAAATATATATACAATTCTTAGCAGAAATTTTGGTGCTACATCTTCAAGGGTCTGAGGGAGCCACAGTTCAGTGTGGTTATTTACACTTCCAAAAATCGACCTACAAGATATGCAACCTCATCTGTGAGCAAACAAATAGAATATATACTGGTAATATCACGTAGTTCACCTGAAATGGGCCCATTTAGTTCTAGAGTGCATACTAAGTACCGATGCAGATGTGTGTTTTCCTGGCACACAGCTGCATACACTGCCAGAATTCCATCAGCACGTGTGTGTATTGTGCTATTTGTATATGAAGAAAAATATACATGTATCCCTATCTGCCTCACTGGGCAGAAAGTAGCGAGTTGCTACTGCACACCTTGTCATGCCAGTGTGTAAAAGACAGTTGCAGGTTGCTGGTTTTGCAGCCATTAATTTTACATCTTATGGGGAAGGGTTAAAATAAAGGATTTTTCAGTTCCCTTTTTTCCCCAGGAAGCATCATTGGAAGCAGACCAAAGCAGAGCAACTATAAGTTAAATATACACTTGAGCTTAGCTGCATTACATAACTCTGTAGGAGAAGCAGGCTGAAAAGATTTTTTTGTTTGTTTTGTTTAGATCTTTGTGTTTTAGTTCTCTTCCTTTTTATCTCTTAATTTCTGTTATTGTTTCCTGCTAAATTACATTATCCTCTGAAGAACGCTGGGTTTCGCAGGCAGGCGGCTAGTCACCTGCAACAACCGAGGGGTCCTGCAGAAGCTTCCAGGCTGCTGTCTGTGTCAGACGCCAGTGTTTGATCCGTGGACATGGATGAGATGTCATTGACAGATGAGGATGGAGGGAGGCTTTCACTGCTGTTCACTGCTGCACCTGTGCTACGAAAACAAACACCAACGTGATTAAACCCGAAACCCCAGAACTCTCACAGTGTAAAAAGCAGAAGATACTTAACCTGTGGCAGCAGGTTAAGTAGATCATTTTAAACAATGGCAAGTGCATAGATCATTTTAAACAATGGCAAACATTAGCAGAATATGGGTCATGCAAACATTGGATAATATTAAATATTTTACCAGGAATTTCTCTCCCTCAATAGTTTGTTTTGAAGAGGTATAACTCATGTTGTGTTTATCACTCCACTTCTTTCTAGCATTTTTGGAGTTACAAAACAATCAGATACCTGCTAAGACCACATTGGCACCAACATGATGATTTAAAAAAACAACCCAGTCTTCCATACTCGCTCATAAAATCTTGTAAGGTAGTTTAGTAGAATAGGCGATATCAAATCACCTAGTGGCAATGCAGAGAAGGTGGGTATGGGGTAGGTGGGGCTGGTTTCTTGCTCTTAGTTAAGGACTAGCTGATTAAACCCAGAATTTCAGTTGTGACTGTATTTTTGTGCATACAAGTTTACCTGTCCTCTGTAAAATGATGATAGTACCAGTTATTAACCAAAAAATCACTTTGACTTTGTGAAAGGAAGAATGTACATTGATGAGGTTATGAATAATGTCACTGAACACTTATGACATCCCTGAACGCTATCGGAAATTATCTGTGCTATAAATGCAGATAACTGTGTGATTAATACAGAACCACATGAGCAATCTATTTTTTGTGCACCTATGACTGCTCTTTGATTGTCTTTTTTTTCTACTGAATTTTAAGGCAACATTTTTTGTCCTCTTTCCACCAAAATTAATCTCTATCTGCAGTGTGAGCAGGATACATTAATTTTCATTAAATATTTGTGACAATAAAATATGTGAGTTTGCATGATGTTGCACAGCTGGAAATTGTAGCTAATTACTGTGACACACAAATCTTTGTTCTGAGATAGATACCGTTTCATTCTCATGGCCAAAAATTTTCTTGGTTTACTTTCACACATTTTCATTCCCTCAAAATGGACAGAAATTTACATTTATTGCCTTGAAAACAAGAGCATGTACCTAAATAAAACACACCTAGTAAAAGTACAAAACTCATATATTCTTATTACTGAAGTTAATAGCCATCTATACAGCCTAGCAAAATATTTGGTGCTATGGGCAAAATGAGAGGATTTATGTCACTTTCTTGTTTGCACTGGAAACATTATTTGAGAAAACAAGCCACTATATCACAGTTTTCTATTTTCCTCAACTTTTTCTTCCCTTTATACACATCAACTGTGTGTATATATTTATATGCACAAAATAGAGACAAATACATTCACATTCAGAGCTTCAGATGGGAACGGCTTTCTGCTGTTATAGTAGTATAAAGATATTCTGGCATCAGAGGAATCCTTAAATTAGTTTACTGTCTTGATAAGTATAGAAAATAAAATAGTTAATTTTGTAAGTGCTGCAAAAGGACAGCACAATCTCAATGATGTCTCATTGGTGACAGCAGACCAGCAATCATCCATCTTTTACAGACAGATTTGTTTTCTAAGAGTTATACATGTACTTCATTCATATTGATCAACAATCACCCAGTACAATACTGTTACTGTATGTTTACATGTTATTGAACGATGTGTAGTTTTATGAAAATACCAGTCAGTCAAGACAAATGCCTTCAGATATAGTCAAAATATGACCGAATTTAATCATATTGTTGACTAAACAATAGATTACTTTTCTAAATGTTTACAGTGTTGGACAGAAGCCTGTCATTAACTCATGGTTACTGTCCTAGATTAATTAAATTATAGGAATTCCAGTGAATTCCATCAACTTTTGATTCAAACTGTTGCTGTGGCAAACTTTTTTCTGACAAAACATATGATCAACTTAGGCAGGAAAAATAACTGAAGCATAGGAATTGTATGAGTGCAGGTTTTGTTACACTCTGATTCAGCACCACTGAATTCAATAAACCCTGCTACGTGCATTTCAACAAGTATCAACTCAGCCCACATAAGTTTCTGAAAGTGTGTTTTTATGGTTATTTCTTAGCTTTCATCCCAACTCCACATCACACAAGATGCAGACCTGATAGTCACTGTTGCAGCCCCAAAGCACTCAGACTCACAAAATACCCATAAAACCAAATGAAACCACAACACACCCCAATGACATAATTAAAGAACTCAGCAGGACAAAGCAGCACTTATGCAGGAATATTCAGAAGCCCAAGAAAAAGCTGTACTAGTCAATAAATAAGTAATGCTTCATTATCTATGCTCAGCACCTTCCTGGTGCTACAACAGCTTGTTCCTGAAGGGATGGGTGCTGGATGAATCAGTGCAGAAATGACAGAAGCGCATTTAAAAGAGAAAACAAGCCCCATTTATGAACTTGCTCTTTGGCAGGAAGCTTCCTGCTGGCTGCAGCGTTGAGGGAAAGTGCAAAAGTTTAGAGCAGGTGAGAAAGAGCTCCTGTGACCTGTTCTTGGCTCTGCCACTGACTTGACAGCTACTCTTTAAAGCCCTACATCAGCTTCCCTGCTGTAAAGCAAGGATTCCTTCCTTGATACCCTCAGAGGGCTCCTATGAAGCCCTATTTAATTAGCACCCATGGAAGCGCCTTGGAAACTTCGCCTGTGAAGTGGTACAATGGAAGAAACTGAAAGGAGAACTGCAGCTTTTGCTGTTTCCAAAAAACCCCTTTTAACTGTCTGGAGATTTGGCCCAGCTTCTGCAAATTGTGTAATTTTGATACCTAATGTTGCAATGCTGAGCAAGTCCATCAGCTGCTTATTCTAGGCTCTGCACACACCAGAAGAGAAATACTAAAGATATCCAGCAGGTCTTATGTGATAGCAACAAAACTGACCAAATCAGACATCAACTAAAAGGCTAGAAGGGAAGAATAAAAGAGCAGTTTCAGCAAGAAAGGGAACTGCTAAGAATAAGCTGCACTAAGATCAGCACTATTTACTATATTCAGTATCTAGAAACAAGAAGACAGCTGAAAATGTTGGATATGAAACTCTAGCTGTGTAATGAAGGCTAGGGGAGAGCGTGAGAGGAGGTTAGATAGTATGCAGTGTCAGGGCAGAGGAAACGTGCAACAGCAGCTTTGGACAGATTTAAGTTTAATGCAACATAATCTACAGCTTTTTATTATTATTTTTTTATTTAATGGAATTACCTGCTGTTTCATAATCATAGAATCATAGAATCATAGAAGATTTAGGGTTGGAAGGGACCTTAAAGATCATCTAGTTCCAACTCCCCTGCCATGTGCAGGGACATCCCACTAGATCGGGCTGCCCAAGGCCCCATGCAAGTTGCCTTGAACACCTCCAGGGATGGGGCAGCCACAACTTCCCTTGGCAACCTGTTCCAGTGTCTCACTACTCTCATGGTGAAGAATTTCTTCCTAATGTCTAGTCTCAATCTGCCCCTCTCCAGTTTATACCCGTTCCCCCTAGTCCTATTCTCACAAGCCTTTACAAATAGTTCCTCTCCAGCTTTCCCGTAGGCTCCCTTCAGGTATTGGAAGGTAGCTATAAGATCTCCTTGAAGTGTCCTCTTCTTCAGGCTGAACAACCCCAACCCTCTCAGCCTGTCCTCATATAGAAGGTGTTCCAGCCCTCTGATCATCTTTGTAGCCCTCCTCTGGACCCGTTCCAACAGCTCCATATCCTTCTTACATTGAGGATTCCAGAACTGGACACAGTATTCCAGATGAGGTCTCACAAGAGAGAAATAGAAGGGCAGAATCACTTCTCTTGACCTGCTGGACATGCTTCTTTTGATGCAGCCCAGGATACAATTGGCCTTCTGGGCTGCGAACACACATTGCTGGCCCATGTCGAGCTCATCATCAACCAGCACCCTCAAATCCTTCTCTGCAGCACTGCTCTCAATCACATCATCTCCCATTGTGTACTGAAAATGGGGATTGCCCCAATTCAGGTATAGGACCTTACACTTGACCTTGTTGAACCTCATAAGGTTCTCACAGGCCCACTTCTCAAGCTTATCCAGGTCCCTCTGGATGAAATCCTGTCCTTCAGGTGTGGCAACTACACCACTCAACTTGGTGTCATCTGCAAATTTGCTGAGGATGCACTCAATCTAGATGTCTATGTCAATGACGAAGACTTTAAACAGCACTGGTCCCAGTACGGACCCCTGAGGGACACCACTCCTTCTGGTCACCAGGGATTTCTGACTGCCATGACTTTTCAAATATGACAGAGAGTGGCTTAGCAACCACATCGGCCAATTCCCTCAGGACTCTGGGATGCATCTCATCAGGTCCCATAGAATTATATATGTTCAGGTTCCTCAGATGGTCATGAACTTGATCCTCCTCTACTGTGGGAGGGGGTTTACCCCCTGGTCACCATCTTGCTGTCCCATGACCCAGAAGGGATGAGGAGAGCAGTTATCGATGAAGACTGAGGCAAAAAAAGTTGTTAAGTACCTCAACCTTCTCCTTATCTGTTGGTATGTGATCACCATTTCCAGCCGTCAGTGGGGTTGGAAATTCTTCTTCCTTCTCTTTCTCCTTCCTCTTTTGATTGACGTACCTGTAAAAGCCCTTCTTGTTAGTCTTTACATCCCTTGCCAAGTTCAGCTCCAGCTGCGCCTTGGCCTTCCTGACTTCATCCCTACACAACTGGGCAGCGTCTCTATACACACCCCATATTACCCATCCCTGCTTGCACTGCCTGTGCAGTTCCCTCTTCTTTTTTAGTTTAACCAGCAGGTCTCAACTCAGCCATGCCAGTCTCTTCCGTTTCCTGCCTGATTTTCTACATACGGGGACAAAGCACTCCTGCGCTTTATGGAAAACCTCCTTAAATATTTTCCAGCCCTGTTCTGCTCCCTTGTCTCAGAGAACCATGTCCCAGGGGGTGCTACTGAGTAATTCCTTGAAGATCTGGAAGTCTGCTTTCCTGAAATTTAGTGTCCTGACTATACTCCTCACCTGTCCCATATCCCTCTGGACCTTGAACTCCACCAGTGCATGATCACTGCAGCCTAGGCTGCCTCCGATCTTAATGTCACTGATGAATTCGCTTGTATTGGTGACCAGTATTGCATCTCCTCTGGTGGGGGTCTCTATCAGCTGGACTCATCAGAAACACTTTAAAATGCATTAACTAAACAGAAAAATGTATTGGTAAATTCCTACCACATTTTTGCACAAAATAGTTTTGCTTCTCTGTTTCAGAAATGATAGAGCGGAAGAGTCTTGAGACTGCTAGTGTTCTAGACTGCTAGTAGTTCTACTCTACTTCTTGGTAAAGCAAGTAATTGAAAATAAATAATACATCTTCTATAGAACTGAGAAGGACACCTCAACAGAAGATGGACATATGCATGTGTGATAGCCACATAGGTGTATTTTGGAGAAGGCAGCTGAAAATGTTAGATATGAAACTCTAGCTTCATGTTATAAGAGTATGAATTAGTAAACAATCCAGCAAATTGATTAAATTTAGTATCTCTTTCTCACATGTGTTGTTGTGGCTGAGTTTCACTGAGAAAACATTTTATTCTAATCAATTTTATTCTCCCAGCTGAATAATGATGTGGCATAGACCCTTTGAATAGTGAGCATGTCAATAAGGGGTGCAGCATCTGACTTTATAAATAAAACACAATTGTTTAGAAATTCTGTTACATAGAAAGAATAGAAAAGCAAAACCTACCTTCTAAGTTTAAATTCAGTGTTTATATGTTCTTTGTGTATGTAGCTTACCTAT
This sequence comes from Cuculus canorus, assembly GCF_017976375.1. Taxonomy (NCBI): domain Eukaryota; kingdom Metazoa; phylum Chordata; class Aves; order Cuculiformes; family Cuculidae; genus Cuculus; species Cuculus canorus. The sequence goes on from NC_071404.1 coordinate 60,889,990, forward strand.
TTAGGTAATGTATAGACACACCTAAACACACATCTTTCCGCTCAATTCAGCTCTGCTAGTGTCTTAAGCAGATAGATTTAGACACTGTAATCTATGAAAGGTAGATTAAGATGAAGCATAGAGAAAAGCGGTGTTTGAAAGATTGAAAGATGCAGGTAGTGAAGTTCAAAGGAAGGAAGACTGATTAGGGATGTGATAATGGAATTTATGTGAGCTGAAAGCTGCCAGAAACAAAGATAGAGGAAACTGTTCTCGATGTTCTCTGGAGACAGGAGGAGAAATAACAAAGTTAAACTGCAACAAAAAAAAAAAAAGATTTAGGTACAAGAATACAAAATGCTTTTTGAAAATAAACAAGGTAGCCTACAGAGGCTTCTGGGAACAGGTGGCAAAAGTATCTGTTGGGAACAGCTTTAGATACCGTTGATTTTGTTTGTTGTACATGAGAACAAGGGGTACTCAATGTTCCCACCTAACCACACATTTCAAGTTTCTATGCTGTATTAACTAATTCTTCATAGGACAAGAGGATTCACTAAGTGACTGACACCTTGATATGCAGGCAGTTTAGGTAACCTGCACTGTCAATGGGCATCTGTTGTCCTCAGTGTAGTCAACTTCAGCTGTTTCCCCCAAAGCACTGATCAAGTAATCATGGAAAATCGTCTCCAGCTTGCTTGCTATGATTATTGAAAGAGTAGTCTTCTGAATTCCTGCTGAGAACACTGACCAACGAGCAATATGTATGTAAAGTCTCCCTCATTTCCTTTATATTCAGAACCAGTGACTGGCTTTACCTCATTCTTTCAGTATTTCATTGACTTGAAAAAAAGTCGGGCACATGAAGTGATGAAAATCAGGAAATTTACTGTTTCATAAAACAGTATAATCTCAGAGCGATTTGTAAATAGTTGCTATTCTTGTTGTTGCCTAACAATGTAAAACAGTCAAAGGGAATCAGCAAAAGAAAGACAGGTAAGAAATGGCAATTTGGTATGTTCAGAAACGTGTTATATAAACAATAAAAACCTTCTCCATAAGAAAAGCAGAAAACAATAGATAAAGAAATCCCTGAGTAGTTAATTCCTGAAACAAGCAACTACAATGTTTCTTGATCATAAATCAGACTGCAACCACAATTCTGTAGGGAAGGGAGGTTTAAGAATGAGGATTTACAGATATTTGTCAGGAACCCAGATTTCTTTTCAGTGGTAAATTAAATCTGCAAGTCCAGTACTCTTTTCCTACTCAGCAAGAAAACAATGGAATTTTTTTCAATATCTTACTTCATTGAAGTAAAAATCCAGGTGCAGTGCTAACGCTGTAATATTACCATCCAGCACTCTATTAAGTTCCTCTATTTTTCTGTGTTTCCCCTTGTCCTGTCAGTTACTAACAATGCATTCTTGTTCTAACATTAAGTTGTCTCAGCAGCAAGTGAAAAATGAGGCTGAAAAAAAAGACTCTTTGAAAATATGCAGAGAATATTGAATCCAATGATTTTACTTTGAGAAAAGACTCTGCAGAAGGTAGTTTTACCCATAAACACTACTGGGTCACTGTGCTTAAAATCCACCAGTGAAAGCGTAACTTCACAAATATGTATTTCTGTGTACTGGCACTCATAGTTTGCATTCCTGTGAGAAGACTGCTGATGTGAATTTTCCTCAGCTAAAATTTAGTTGCAGTATTTTGTGACAGTACTTTAAGAATCTGCGTTTGAAGGCAACTTTCTCTTCTCATCAGTGTCAAACAAGCGTGTCAGCATGCTGTTCTAATGTTATCAGACTTCTGATAGGATAAACTACCACAGATGCTTGCATGTGCAATGTGGTGTGTCCAACACATGGACACAAGCTAACATCACCAATTTTGCTTATATCTGCTAGCAGAGTATCAGTTCAGTTATACATCCATAAGCAGTGGAATTACATTAGTGTGAGATAAACTTCCCCATCCACGAGAATATAATCTATAACCACAGATCTTTCTATAGAAAATACCAGTACAACTATATTTCAAATATCAGGCAGACCAATTTTTAAGTATTACCATGACCCTGGAGCACAATTAATCAAGGTCAAACCATCAGAATCACTGGATTTTGAAAAAACTTTCTTGGACTACTTAACTAAGTGTAGCCCAAGTGCTTCAACGATCTCCACTTTCCCTTTGTTAGTACGGTAAACACAGTGAAGTTATTCAATAGGGCTGAGTACCTGAAGGAGAAGGCTGTCCTTTTACTACACCATTTTTAGTCTTTTCTTCAGAATTCATTACTTCTTTGTAGATGAGTTCTAGAAGAAATAATTGCAACAGTTACAAAATAGAACCACTGTCTGTGATGAGGAACAAAACAACTATCACAAAACATGGTGGTGTGATTCTCCCATGAGCTTCCTAGGTCTTGCCTAGCCTGTCTTCACGAGTCTGTTAGCTCTAACTGCCTAAGATCTCTCTTCCATTCCCTCCTCTCCTATCATCTCTTTCTGGAGTTGAACTGAGACAAATAAGGTTAAACTAGAACACATGAATTGTTTAAAGATGTACTAGCTAGAAATGAAGCTGCAGAGTAATACAGTGCTATTTTTTACTGTGGGTAAAATTCTGATGCATTGTCAGTTGAACAGTATTCTGTTCTCCAGATGATATCCTTACATTTCAGTGAAGAACAAGAATCTGCCCCTCCTGTGTTAACATTGACCTGTGTAGATAATAGTAGTACCGAGGATATTTCTTATATTTTCAATATCAAAGCAGCAGTACATAGGATGGGGTCAATTCTTCACATCAAAGGAATTCTTTTCATTTTACACAGACACACTTGGCACTGGGTCATGCCCATTTTGACACCCTTGCCATATAATTCTAAACTGCAATTACCTTTCCATTCCTCTATAGTGTGTTCCCTTTCATCCAGCTGTTTATCATATATCTGAGGAGGAGGCTGCAGGAGAGAAACAAAGCTTTTTAGTCAATTGTCTGTTATATTGTAAATAATTCAGAGTCATTATTTAAGTAAAGAGAATTTTCCTTTTTTGTTATTCATCCTGTACATGCAAACATACAAGAAAAAACATTTGACTATTAAAGAGATTAACATTTCTGGAATTCATATCTTCATGTAGAATAAATCAATATACTTCTCCCTTTCCTCTTTTAAACAAGAGGCATAGTTGCAGTTGAAATGAAACCCAGGTCAATGATTCCATTTTCCTTATATTGAGCTCAGAAACTACACACAGATTGTTTGCACTGGCAGAGAGACCACTGTCTAAGTACCAGACAAATACTAATCCTGGTTAAGTAGTAGTAATAGTACTAAAATTTTAAATTGCGTTTTAGACATCATACTGCTATATAAACTACTCAGAGTAACTCTAATTTTGAAGGAAATCTCCCTGCCAGAATTTCTGATCCACATTCTAAATTACCAAGCTTTCTAGTATACATGTTTTCAAGTAACGTTACTTTCACCAGAAAGTTTGTTTGGCTTTTTGGGGTTTTTTTTAGCTGTATTTTTTAGTTGACAAGAATATCATAGAAGTAGTAGACCCTGGAATTTACTGAGAGAAAGTAAACTAGAATTTCCAAGAGCCTGAATACCTGCTTTCATTGGGCAACTAAGCCATTTGTTCATTGTCTTTCCTCACGTTAGCTGCCAAATACAGCAGCCAAGCAAGGCAGAGGACTCTCTCCTCCTTTCTTCTACCAAGAAGCTTCAACATCTCGGGTAGAAGTATCTAATGCAGATGGAAACAAGGTCTACCATACTTTTCTCCCTCATAAGTGTTTTCTCTAACTTTCATCTTGGGCAGTCAGCCATCATCTTCTTTTCAAAACATTCTATTATTAAATGCACATTTACCAAGCAGATTTCTGATTGTCTAAGAAGCTGGGAATTTTCTCTCAGGACTCTTATACCATCACTCCATTAAGCTATTCTCATGCTACAGATACAACTGATAAAGTAATAGTTCAGTGATATAGTATGGACCAGGAAAATTATATGATAACTAAACTGGACAAGTCCACTGAAAACATGAGAAGTTCCTGCAGAGTGATAGCTTATTGGGATTAAAGAAATATGAATTAGATTAAGTCCTGAATTGCCAAGTCTCATACCTGAGAAGGTGCTGAGAGGGAACCTGAAACATGTGCCATCAGTTAAAGCAAATGCCTGACCTCAGCAGGAATACCTGAGGTTTCACTACATCAGCAAGGTAAGACACAACCACGTAAGAAGCCTGAGTCAAAACCCGATGCAGTTGTTCTCTTATTGAGCATAATCCTCTTGGTTCATTCCAGTCAGACTGAGGCTTAAGGTAGATTCAACCAAAATCAATATAATCTCCATGGGGATTCCATGTTTCTGCTGATTGTGATATCAGGGAGTGAAGTCTACAAAAGAGTGCAGGTGAGCCTCACCATTGACCAGTAGGATGTAGTAAGTAAGCTTCACTCATCCAGCTGAGCTTGCTGGACTACTGTTCAGCCACTCAGCCAGCCCTGCAGTATGCATTTCCTACCAGGGGAAAGCAGAAAAAGCTGGTGAAGGCAAGGAAACCTTAGGGGGCTAGAAATTACAGGAGATTTACAGGGGCTGTCAGCTCTGCTACATAGCTGGCTCTTGGCATTTATAGTAGCAGTAGGGGAGGCATTTTTCTGATCTGCACTCTGAATCACAGTGACAGATCCACTGCTTCTCTGTCAGGGCAAAGGAAAGCAGGTAAACCAAGTTGGACAAGAATATCCTGCAAGTACTTTTCTTTCTAAAAGCCTCAAGGAGGAGCTTACAAAAAGCACTGACTATGGGTCTACCAAGTGTAAACAGTCTTTTTGCCCCTTCTATAGAAAAAGAGGGGTATTTCTCCCACAGCCTGAAATAAGAGGATACATTCCTTCAGTACTTCAATTCCCAAACACAAATTACAGGATCAAAAGGAACAAGTGATCGGATACAGATTCCTGTCCTCAGTTCACACAACCTCTTTGGCTTATGTCTCCTCTAATTTATTTCAGCTATACCTTAAACAGGCATAATTGGCTAATAGCTAACAAGAGAAGCAGCAGTATTTCCTAGATTAATGCGTTTTGGAAATGAAAACATTCTCCAGGGTGAGAGCCCGGAAAAATCTCTCTTGTGAACTAATTCCTATTCTGCTATGAAGACAATCAAAGGAGAGCAACCAGACTCTGTACTTCACACAATACAGGATGGCAGAAGTTGCACCTGCACAGCACTCTACTGCTGTACTAGTGTTTATATTGTGCGCCTTTGTTTGTGAGCTAAGAGAACCACAGCTACGAACCATAGCTTTCCGTAGGAACAGAGCAAAAGGTAACAAATATTTAGTGTGATAATTACATAAATAAGTCCCTCCTCTTCACATAGGCAGGATCCATATCCTCTAAAGGCTATGCAGAACATAGGTGAATGGAGCTCCACTGAGGGACCAGGCCAGGCCAGTGGTCTCGCACTGAGAGAAATGAATCTTTCCAATTTAATTTCCCTGATGTAAGGAAATGAGCCCTTATGACATATTTTCATTGATTCAAGACACAGAGCTGAGCTGAGAAAACCACAACAGTTTCAAGAATGTACTTATTTTCCCACAATCCTCATTAATCTTAATGATAGCCACAAAGCTGAATATATTGATATCAACCTAGATAATCGTCTCCAGGCTCTCTGCCCATTTTCTGCTAACTTATTTATTTGTTTATTTGTTTGTTTTAACCAATTTCTAAAGTTAGAGACATAAAGAGAGGTTTTTAAAACAAGTATTGTCACAGTAATGGAGCAGACAGAGCAGCTGCCACATCTGTGTCATCCAGAGCACTTGATTTCAGCGGTGGTGCAAAGGATGGCCCAAAAATGACTTTGCTGCCTGACACAAGTGCCTCAGAAAATGACTGAGTTCATCGTTATTAATTTTCTATGTGAATGTGTGGCATTCTGTCACATTAAAAAGGTAAACATTTTGACCTGCAGCTAAGAAAACAGAAACTTTCCCATCAGAGTCAACCTGCCTGTTGTTGTTCAAGACTTTTACATCTATGAATCAATTCGCCTGTCAGCAAGTTCCATCGAACAGTCACAAATTTGACTCAGATCAACCAGGTCTGTCAGCATCCAAGGAGGACTCCCACTGAATAGTTTCTCAAGGTTGATAGGACCAGTGTTGGTCTGTCAGAGCCCATTATGCACTGATCGCATTCACAAAGTTGTAAAACAATTAATACAATAGTTGTAAAACAATTTAATGAAGTTTAACAAGTTTAATAACAAGTTTAGGATTGCTGATGAATCCACTTTGCAAAACCAAGCTAGATCTAAAAATGAAGACTATAGTTTCCCGGGTAACATCTGATGTGCTTGGAGGCACAAATCTTACCAAAGAGGCATCTCTGCTTGGGGAGGAGGGAGAGATTCAAGCCTGTTGACCTGTCCTGTAGTTGGAGTTCCTGTCCTCAAAACAGAGCATTCTAAATGCCAGATTTATACACTTGGTGATTCTTAGCATGGTGAGACCAAGTCAATTGTCAAGTGCCAACTGGTCCTTAGCAAGGTTTGTCATGTTACCACCACTGGAACCCAGCAGCTCACGATGCTTCTCCGTATGGGGAGTTCAGTACAAAGATATGATGCAGGGGTGTGTGGTAGTGGGAAGGGGAGTGTATTATCTGATTTTACTGCAGCAGCATATGGCTGTGAAACTTCCAGATATCACTGATTAGATTAAGTGTTAGACCACAATCTCCCCCATGTGTTTTGCAAGATAAGTAGGTTTCCTAGCCCTGCTAGTCCCCTGCTTCTGGCACTGACAAGTCTGAATAAATCCAGCATTCCACATTCTTATAAGTCCTTCATCCCAGCTAAAAGTGAACATGGTTTTGTTTGTACTGGTTTCGGAAAAGGTACAGTTAAACTAGCATTAAATCAAAGCAGAGTGTGGTTCAGGCCTATGGGTGGCAGCATCTATCATAAGTTTAAGGTAGCCATTTTCTCCCCAAATTAGATTGATTTGTAGGCAACTGTGTTGGCAATAATAACAAAGAACAGAATCTATTTTTGGATGCAGAAGTGAAGGAATCAATTGTATTTTTCATGTAGATATGAAAAATAATACCTTGTTTCAGTGGTTCTTGGCTTTTAGGTCTT